>NC_083347.1:1233746-1550089 GCF_019175385.1 Lycium barbarum
GTAGGACACATAAAAGGATTTTGTCGAGCCAAAGAAAGCAACATGGCTCAAACCGAGAAAGTTGCTGAAGAAGAAGAAGACTGGGGAAGGTGCTTCGTAGTTGAGACTCGAGCAGTAAATGCCTTAGCCTCCCTCAATTTCGAAAAAGACCAGATCATGGATTCAGGATATAATACAGTCCATCATGTGGAGAAAGAACGCATTGGTGTCATCAAGAAAAAGCAAGAAGATTCTGAAGACGTTCAGACTAGTGACATGGCAGTTTCCATCGAGGAAATCAACGAAGAAAATCCTGAAATTGGTAATAAAAGTCTGGACGTGGAGGATGTTGAATTAGATCCTGAGCATGAAGTTTCTAAAACTATATATGACAATAGTGACCATTCTATAGAAAGCATTGAGGGAGTTGTAGTGGAAGTTGAAGTCTCTGGTCAATCATCTGTCATATCAAAGTCAATCACTAGCTCAGATCAAATATTGGAAGCAGATGGAGAAGATTACGGTCAAATAAATGAAGAGGTTGACCTTGAAGGCTCAATTTCATATGGAGATACAACCAGTATGATTTTTGAAAGCTCTGAAGCTGCCACACAGTTTATCGAGGAGTTGGAAAGGGAATCTAGTGGTGGATCCTATGTTGGTGTTAAGGCTTTGAAGGAAATTAATGGTCAGATCATCACTGACTTAGGTGCTTCTCCAAATAACACAATTGTCAAGGAGCTAAGAGAAAGGGGGATTCTGGAAACTCAAGAATGTGAAACTCAGCATGAAGATGATTCACGTGGTTCGCAAATGCCAAAAAGAAATATTGTCAAGTTTGGCCGTAACAGAGATGAAAATTTTATCAAAACGTATTCATGTTTCTTTGGAGGCCCAATTATTAGTGGAAAATCATCATCATTTGAAGAAGGAAGAAGTGTCGAGAAAATATTGTTATGATCTTCACCATGGCACGCTCAAAAGCTTCGTCTGAGTTCTTCCACGACAAGTTCAGGATAGCTTCCAAAAAATTACTTTAAGGGGGAGTGTGAAAAATTAAAGTTGATTTTTTGGAAGAATAAATATCATAGATATTTAGAAGAGCTTCTAGAAAGTTATATTGTAATATCTTTGATATATATACTTAGGAAATGTCTAGAAATTCTAGACACTTAGATATTTGTAGTTGAAGGTAGAATTATCTAGATCCTTTTGTATCTAGAATAATATCATTATAGTCTATAATAGTGGTAGGAGATAAGAGTAACTAAATTTTTCTTATGGATGTAGCTAGAATAATATCTAGAACCATCCCTAGACAAGTATAAATAGGAGTGACCTTGAACATTTGTAATCTAGCCAAGTTAACCCAACACAACCCACTTCAAAGCAATTCAAGTAAACACTTCCTTTCCAAAGTTTCCTCTTCTTTAGTTGAATCTTCCGATCTTAGTTAACGATCTTGGGCTAGCAGAAGGTCTCTCTGATTTACCTTTTCTTCTGCTATATTTCTCTACAAATATATTATGATCCCTTTTATAGTTAATTAATTAATGACACTTAAGACTATCAAGTCATATTTATTCTTTTGAGGCATACCTTCTATTATGTTTTTACTAGACTCCCTCCATCCATTTTTACTTGTGTTGTCTAGTAAAAATAGATGTCCATTTTACTTGTCCAGTTTGGAAAACCAAGAGATAATTTATCATTTCATATCTATTTTACCTTACTATTAATTATTGGGTTGGAAACTTTAATGAATTGTTAGTAGTTGCACAACTTTTAAAGTATGTTTGATTGATTTCAATCATTAGATGACTTAGTAATATTTAGGGGTGATATCAAAAATTGTCATTCTATTTATGGCTCCTTAAGGGGTGTCTCAAGTCAATACAGGACAAGTAATAATGGACGGAGGGAGTACAAAGGTCTCATTTGTTTGCACTTAATGGAGGTTTGGATCTTAATGGTTCAAACAATAGGCCATTAAAGGCATTTGTTTAAGTTAAGATTTAAAAATTATTTAGTATGAATAGGTCTTTATCATTAAGTTCTTGAACAAAGTCTATTATCATTAATATATGTTTTTGTGTGGATAATTTTTACCACCACTCTCTCCTCAACCACTAGCCACCACCACTAACCACCTCTGCCATCACAATCACCAAAACCACCGTCGCCAACCACTAGCCACTATGCACTACCGCCCGCCTCTGCTATCACAACCACCACTAGCAACCACCAACACTACCAACCGCTACTGTAATGCTACTTCAGCTATATACCACCTTCATCATTATAATTATATCCATTGTCGCCGCCATCGTTGTCACCGCCTTCGCCACCAAGATCAACCACTATATACCACTACTGTTTTTAATCCTTACAACAATCATCTCCACTATCACAACTAGCACTACCGCCAAAGTTTTCAAAATGGGCCAAGCACCACGACCAACGGATTTGATGGGCTAGGGCGGGACGGCCTTTCATTTGCAAGGGCCTTTAAATGGCCAGCCCAACCCAGCCCTAGAAGGGCCGCGGGCTGGGGTGGGCTAGACCAAGTACATAATTCTACGACAATTTATAGCTTATTCAACACTAACACATCATCAAGCACATTTGAATTCGTTGTGATAATTAAAGTTGTTTAAATTAACATCTTACATCTTCGTCTACATTCATATGCAAATTTAATTAGTTAAATATTATCAAGTAACTACATTTCAAAAACCAATTATATTTACATTCAGTTACAAATATTACCTCTTTGATTTTTTTATTTTTTTTAACCTCCTCACCTCAGGAGTTCCCCTCTTTTTGCTCCCTTAGTGACTCAAACCCACAATCTGCTGATTGGAGGTTGAAGGTGTTTACCATCTGAGCAACGCCGTTCTGTCGCCTCTTTGAATTTGGGTAACATCGTGCAACCAATTTTGAATAGCAACAACCAACCGGTGTTCGGACACTTTCATGATGGATACAACTTTTATACTTGGTGATTAATACTTTAGTAATAGAGATGGGAAAGGGCATAAATACCTCCTTGAACTATACCCCAAGTGTCACACCCCGAACCATGGTCTGGGCTTAATACGGCACTCGGTACCTTGCTGCATGTGACCGAGCGAACCACATGACTTGCTGAATCAACATGGGGCATGAGCTAATGCAAAAAATAATATAAAACATGGGTAGTCTGAATAATCATGGAATCTCATAATAATAATAATAATAATGAAAATACTTTTTTAAAACATGAAATGGAACTAGTCTGAATAAACATGATAATGCAGAGCCAAAATGGCTATACGACTCTGAATATCTGATATAACATAACTGACTAGTCTATGAAATCTCTGACATGAGTCTGACTACTAAACTGTTTATCGGGACAAGGCCTCTGTCATACCTTAACTGCATAACTGAAATAAACATAAATAAGGATAACACCCTGAATAGAATGGAGCTTACCTCACTAAAAGCTGATACGAGCAAGTCCTAACGTGCTGATCCGTCGTCCTGTAAATATGCATCGTGCAATGCATGCCCCCAGGAAAATAAAAGAGACGTCGGTACACTTGCATTGTACTGGTATGTAAAACAACTAAATGAAATAAAGCATGGCACGTGAAATAATAAAGCTGAAACTGAAACTGTAAGCTGAGCATGAATATGATCATATCTGACATGAGTATACATATAACATGAGTAAAATATTTTTAAGTGGGAGAGCCTTATTATAGCCGACATGTAACCACCACGTAAGGACGTGACGTCTGATCTCTGCTCGACCAGCTAAGCTATATTGTACCTTGATGAGTTACAAGACATGAACATGAATATGAATGGATCCAATAACCCGTAATGAGTAAACATAAAGGTATTGTCCTAACTTGGCGAAGCGATCCTTATCCTATGCTGGCATATGTAGTTTCAGGCTATTTGAGCCTTCTTGGCAATATGTGCAACTCCCAAAACATGAACATGGATATACTTGTCTTAGTAGCTCATGAATTATATAATCCTGGTTGTAAACATGATTCGTGATAGTTATATAACATGAATATAGATACATAGTATAACTTGTATGAGAACATAGAAGCATGTAGAATTTCATGAAAAATAGACGTAATAGTTCATATCTTACATTTAAGAACCCATGGAATGCAAAGCATGGGGTTTCATGGATTACGGACAGATTCTCAACAACCAAAATGGAGTATCATGAACACAATAACGAAGTAATCATACAAACATGGTACATTGTACTTAAGGTTGTCATGAACATGTCTAGAACCCTAGTTTTTGGTGAACTTTCGCATAATCTTGAAAGAATATGGTGTGGAGAAGAATAGTGATGTTCTCACACGTAGATAGAAACTCTACATACCTATTAATGCTCCAAAACTTGTAACTAATGGTCTGAACTTGAGAAGAATCCCAAAAGCCTTAGTCTTGAATCCTTTAGATGGGTTTTCTTGAAAACCCTAGGTTAGGAATGATGAACCCTTATTTAATATTCATTAATATATGTTAGAATGCACTTAGGATGCTTAGAATAGGCTTACATTGATGTATTCTAATAGTGGGAAGAGGAGAATTCCATGCTAGGGCTTGAGACTGTGAGAAGTGGAAATAAAAACTGAACCCACGTATTTATACTATTTGCTGAAACGAGGAAAGTACGGGCTCAAAGTACATCCCGTACTTTGAAGTACGGCTCGTAACTGTAATTTGTACCTGGATTGTCAAAATTCGGTGATGGTGATTTTTCACATGACTTGTACGGGATAAAAGTATGTCCCGTACTTTGATGTACACCCCGTAAATCTATCTCGTACCTCGATTGGCAAATTTCGGTGACTTCCGACTTTCCCATGCAATGTACGCCCTAAAAATACAGTCCGTACCCCCCCCCCCCCACCCCCCACCCCCTTCCTTAAACTTTTTTAAAATGGAATAGCTATCACCCTAAGTGTTTTGCGGCATATAGAGTGTGCACAATCTCTTGAAGGCATGTGAGTGGCGAAAAGTAAGTTGAAATCTGATGAATATGGACATATGTCCTTTTTTAATTGGACACTTTACACTTAATTAGTAGACATAATTAATTAACGTTAAAATTGAAGTTCATATCTTTTTAATTATTTTCCTTGCTTTCTTTGTGAAATAGAGTCAATATTTTTTTCTTTTTTTGAAAAACAATTAATTTTCTCAGACGAAAATTTCACCAGTAGCCACCGAAAAAAAAGGGTTAAAACTTTATTCATATACTAGTTGCATGAGGCCACTGTATCTACCCAATCAACTCGTTTAGTTTAGATCTTGATTTTGTTTGTCGAAAATTAGTCTTTTCCAAATTAATTTGTCGAACAATAATTACACGAAAAAGTTGTTATGGAAGTTTAAGTTATCCTCAATTAGTTGTGGGATATTGAGTTGTTTTCTTTTAGGTTTTGGACAATCCTTACCACATGAGCTATTTTTAAATTTTTGATTGATTTAGACTCAAAATTTATTTTTTATAATATGGTATCAATGCCTCGATCTCAATTCTTAATTAATTCGATGTTGGGAACACTTTAGTTGACACGCTAGGCATGCGGTAGTGTTAAGTTGTCTGACTTCGATTATCATATGTAAAATTAATTTCTTTATTGTTGGTCAATCCTCTCTCCATGAATTAAGATTCAGGATACAATTATTAACAAATACTAATTTGTTTCAAATTTTTCTCTCGAAGCATTGGTATTGTAATATATCATTAGCCAGCAATACCAACCAAAAAAAGAAAGAAAAGGGAATAAAATCAAGCATGGGATAGAGCATATGCGAGGACCATGAACGATGATCCAAGTTATTTATTATGATTATTTTCGTAATATTGAGATCATGAATCTTGGCGATCTACAATAAAATTAAATATTTAATTTCTTGATCATCTAATATTAAGTTCTTAGGTGCTTCAATCACATTTTAAGATTGAGATCGAAAATCAATACGGTACTTGCGTAGATTTTTAAATGTTGATCATAATATAAAGACACAGAATTCAATTATTTTTCTACCGCATAAATAATTTAATATTTTTAACACAGTTCTTGAGAAATTAACTCACCTTTAGAAAGCAAACAACTATTTTACTAAATTACACTTATTAAATAGTATTTATTTAGTACTCCCTGTGTTCACTTTTACTTGTCCAGTATTCAAAAAATAGATTTTCACTTTTACTTGTCACTTTTAGCATATCAAGGTAAAACAATTTTCTTTCCCGTTTTACCCATAATATTAATTACTCACTTCAAATCATTTTTCAAATCCAATAAAAATATGCACCAACTAATATGGGTATATTGATAAATTATTCACTTCATTTATTATTTCTTAAACAGCGTGAAAAGTCCAAAGTGGACAAGTAAAAGTGAACGGAGGGAGTATAAGTTTTTATTATATAAAATTCACTTATCAAAATAAAAGTAAATTTAAAATAAGAATATTGATACATTCTTGATTATATAAAAATATTATTCATTTTAAGCTAAACCTAAAAACTAAAAATATTACTCCCTCCGTTCCATAATAAGTGTTTTTTTAGGTTCAATTTTTTTCAAAATAAGTGATGCTTTAGGATATGAAGAACACTTTTGGGCAGATTCTTCCAAGATTGCCCTTATTTAAATAGTCAAGATTCATTAACTACATTTTGTATTCTAGAAAGTAGTAAAACTTGATTAAAGGTAAGTTAATAAAAACACTCCTAATTTTCTAAGAGTGAACAATTTCTTAAGAAGTGTGCATGAGCCTAAAAAATCACTTATTAAGGAACGGAGGGAGTATATAATATGAACCGGATAAATAATCCAACGAGGAGCAAGAGGAGATCCTTAAATACTTACACTACACATCAATTATAAAAGGCCCATGCGGGTAGTGGGCTTCATAAAATAAATGAATGCAAAACCACTACAGCAACCACTTGTGATTATAGGGACCATCGAAGATCTAAAAGTTGGTACAACTCAACACATGTCACTTCTTCATTGTGAGATGTAAGGGATAAAAATAACAAAAATAGCCTCGTGAGGATTACAAAAAAATTCACATTCACTCTAATATTGTTACTAGTGTTGTTTGGCCCGGAACGTACATTTGTAGATATTTTTATAATTTTTTTACTCTTACTTCTTTGTTTTTGTAACATCAGTTTAACACTTTCTAAATACTTCTAAAATATTAAAGTATAAAAAGGTATCTGAAAGTTAAAGGAGAACATTTTCTTAATTTATACATTAGATTTTTAAATAAAAACAAACAAATGCATGTGTAAAAGCACTTCTAGTTTCAATTTTACAGAATTTTTTTGATATTATAGTTTCTGATGATTCAAATCGAGCTTTATCATATGCAAAACTAATTTCATTTGTTTCGATGAATTGAAACCATAATGGCTAACTTATTTTTGGCAAGAAGATGCTACAATATTGAACTGTGTGAAAAATATTTAATGCTACCATATTTATTGTATGATGAAATAAATAAAGTTAACTTATAAATAAATATCAAATAATTAAAGCCTTTTGGAATTGCATACTTTTGTAGATGTTCTTTCAAATTAAATCTCACAAAAACTACTGAAAAGTCAATGAAATTAAAGTTCTTACTTTAAGCTTAATTTTTTCTTCCAAAATATGCATGTTAATAAGTACTTTCAATTTTTTCCTCTTTTTTTTTTTTTCATTTAATGAACTTTTTATGGAATCTACATTGTAATAGTCTTTTCATGTTGAACTTAATAGTTTTGTTCTAAATTATATAAACTATTGATTATACTGTAGTTCACAAAATATTTTAATATTAAAAAGTAAAAAATATATGTTTTGCAATTGTTAAGTATTATTACTGTTTAGAGATCAAATTGTATTTTCTTTCACTATAGTATTTTTCAAACATTTTCATAACATATATAAAAATTACGTTTTATAGTTCCTCTTTTTATATTGTTATTTATTAGATGAATTTTATGTTAACAGTGTGCGCACGTAAAATTAGATTAATTAACTACAGTACCTTGAAATTCATTTTTCTATTAAGACGGAAGGACCATAATTTACGTTATTGATACTTTTTTAAAGTATTTAACAATTATATTAGTTATTTATGTTTATTCTTTTAATTAACCTAATCCCACCTTAAGTAAAATCTTTGTTAATTACTTATGTTTGTCAGCATATACATCATAAAATTACAGGAGAAATACTTTAAAAATAAACTTAAGTTTAACCGATCGAATAAAAATTTAAAATAGCAAACGATAAATAGAAAATAACATCAATAAATAATATTATAAGAATAATGTTTAAATAATAATTACTCCTATATTAAAATAAAAATTTGAATAACAGGATAATTCTTTATGTGTCTATAACAAATTCTTAAAGAAAATTATAATTTGAAATAAGTTTAATAACATTTTCACTAAAAGAAATCAGTATGTATGAGTGTGCTTTGTTGGGTCTATCATCTTTTCCATGACATTATTATTTAATAGTGCCAAGTAAAAAACCCCTAAAGTTCTTAAAAATTACCAAAATGTGAGAAACTTACAAAGTCATAACAACTTCAATTAGGGGTAAAAGAGACCAAAAAACTCATGTGAGGACTACAAAAAAATGAGATCCTCCCTAATATATAGTAGTAAAAAACTGCTAAATGTATTTTCTTACATTTTTCTATTCTTTTTAAAAAATCTCCCTAATTCTTTTTTTTCTTCTTTTTGTTTACCCTTAAAAATGGTAGGAATTAAATTTGTAAATGGTTTATACGATATGTGGTTTGATTAATAGGTTACGTATAATAATAGTTAGTAAATGGTAAATGTATATTGATGAAGAATAGTAAATAAAGTTTAAGAAACGAAATTAGCAAGCTCTGAGAACTGGTCCGGTTCTGGAGATTGCTTCTTTAACTCGAGTCAATTACTTAAGGAAGTCCACTGCCTCTTTTTCAGATTACAAGTGAGAAGAATAATGAAAAACTAACCCTAAAATGAAAGGGATGCACCCCAATTTATAGCTACAAATAGATGGGCCTTAGTACAATCTAAAAAAGGCTTTCTAAGAAAACCCTAAAATAGATAAGGTGGCATTCGCACGGTCATTCTGACAACCGTACTGTTGTCAGCGCAAATGGTGTAACAGTCAGGTGACGCGTGGCCTGGCCCATAACGGATACTCCGAGCCTATGTTGAGTGTGTTCGCTTCAAGCTCCAGTTTTCTTTGCTTATCAACATACCCTGGGTTTTGACACTCAGCTGAATGAACTCATGACCCCTCGGTCCTCGTTCCCTTCGATGGCCAACGACCTCATTCTTCTTCGATCTCGTATCGGACAGCTGTAATATTTACCCCGGTTCTTACCGAATACAAAATGCTTCGATTTTTACCATATACAGATAGTCCCCACACTTCTCGGATCAAAGTTTCATCAAAGTGACGGGAAGTGGAACAATTACCTCGGTAACTTTCTTATTAAGCCTCATCTTTGAGAATAGGCGAGAAATGAAACGTCCTTTCATATCACGTCTCTTTGACTTCAGATATGTGTCTCCTTTTGGCTGGACGACTTCGGTAACCGCCTCAAAAAATTTCTCTATATAAGGCATTACAGTGGTTTCATTTTTCACCTTTCACTTCTACTTTCTTTTTTCACTCCTCACCTCTTGATCATCTCATTTTACCTTGTTATGTTCTTGCTCTTTGTTCCGAAATTCTGGAAAATCCTTCTTAACTTCATTTGTTCATCTCCAAATCTTCATATCTTTATATTCTTAGCCTTCAAACTTTTATATCTTCATCTCCAGATCTTCAAATATTCATATCTTCATCCTTTTTATCTTCCAAATTCAAGAAATGGCAACAAACACCGACTCTACTTCCCAAAATGTTCCTCCAGTTTCTTCTCCAAGTGTCGAACCTATTGCTAGCCCCGGAGACAAAGCTCAACCCAGCTCCTTCGAACCTACGGCCAAAGACATAATCCCCTCGAGATACAATTTCAACCACGAATTTGCCATCGAAATGATCATAAAGAAATCTGACCGGGGTTTCGACATGGGACGTTACCCATCCTCGATCAAAGACAAGCACCTTCGTTGAGTCTAAACTGAATGTGGCTGGGATAACCCCCCCCCCCCCCCCCCCCCCAATAGAGATTATTGTTCCCGGTGATGATGAATCAATCACTGACTTTAAGGAAAGGTTTTTATATGTTTATACATACCCTTTCACCTTCAAGCTTAACCCTCCAATAGATCTGGTTATCCTTGATATGTGCCAGACATATAAAGTATGTTTCGCTCAAATAGGCCCGAACGTTTGGAGGATCGTGGCTTGCCTCCATATTTTGGCCGATAATTCCAAAATTGACTTCACCCTACACCATCTAATCTAGCTATATTGCCCAAAGATCTTTCGTGGCGGAGTTATAAAGCTGGCCAAACGAGGGAGGAACCCCATTCTTTCCTGCGTCGATGAGAACAGGACCAGGGTTGGTATGAGCGTTTTACCCGAGTTAGGACCACGGACATTATAACGGAAGAGTACATGCCTTTCCCCGAAAGGTAGAACGACAAACGTAAGTTTCATAGGACCTATCTTCCTTTTACATGCCTTTGAGCATTTCTTCTAACTATTTCTGATGTTTCAGCTGACGGATGGATTCCGGATGCGATCCCCGGATTTCCTAGGTGGATCAAAAATACTATCAGCCAACATCCGCATGATATGGAAAGATCTGTCCCGTGATCGGTGGATAGCACAAAATCATGGTATCTTTTTCTCGCTTTAGCCTTTATTATTTTCTTTCGTTCAACTTTCTCAGATTTAATCCTTCAATATTCAGGTTTGGGCAGACGTTCCTCGACCCCACGGCCCACACCAGAGGACGAACCCACCACACCAGGTTTAGATTTTGATATTTAGGGATCAGCACGGCTCATTGCCAAAGCTGAAAAGAAAAAAAAGAAACCTAAGTCTAGGGGTCAAAAAAGAAAGAATGGCTCAAAGGATGGTGCAGGTGTATCCAAAGCTCGAGGTATGAGGGATGACCCCGATGATGACATTTGGATTGCGAGCATCGGGTCAGACCCTTCTATTGCTGCTGTACCGGGGCTGAGACAACCTCGGTGCCGCAGTTGATTTGCCGAGCTCAGCCCCAGGTGGGGAGGCTGAGACCCCTTTCCCCCCGATAACCGAATATCTCCAAGCCACGATTCCCATAAAGGCTGTCGAGTTGATCGATGTAACGGGTGACACTTCACCCGAGGCGACGCCTTTGGTGAAAAGGGCCAGAAGGGCTGAAACAATTTTAAGGGATGAAACGCCTTCTAGGGCCAAACTACCTTCAAGGGCCGAGACAACTTCAACTCCTCCCCCTGCTCCATCCCCAGAGCAGGAGAATTTTATTGACATATTTGCCGATAATCCTCCTGCTACGGCGAAAGCCTCGGGGTTTGGGAACCTCCCTATTCCGTAAGCATCGAGGAGGCCTTCTCAGTCCACTGAGGCAGGTTCAAGGTCCAAACTTGTAGATATTTTTCTGGCTCCAAGTGCAAAGCCAAGGAGGACCAAGTCGACCATGGTCACCGTTCCTGAAGATTGTAGATTTTTGTCTCGCCCCGTGGGGGTAGCCAGTTATCTACAACCTCTTGTGTCGGAGTCCGATAAAGAGAAGATGGATGGGCTTTCGTGGCAATGCCTTCTCAACGACGATATGCATGCTGGCAATCGGGTGAGCACTTTTTCTCCCTCCTTCCAGCAAGTTTTAATTTATTTAGTGTAACTGTCACTGTCTGCTGATATCTAGAACCTTTGTTGATTTTACTCTTGCAAGCTGTCGTGCTTGTGAACGAAGGTTTTCTTCGAGCTCAACACGAGATTGATTATTTGTGAGCCTAGTTAGATGCTCAGGGTTGAGAGACTGAGAAGTTCAAACTTCTCTTCCAACAAAAAGAAGATCAACTGAATCAAGTCGTAGCTCCTCTTACCCTCCGAGCTGAGCTTGAAGCAGCTGAGAAGGAGAACCTTCGGTTCAAAAATGAGCTCGATGAAACAGTTGAAAAAAACAAGGTCCTGGAAGAGAACAATAAACAGCTCAAGCAAACTCCGAATACGCCACTAAGCTTGGTGAGTTAGATGCCACTATTACCCAATTGAAGCAGGAGCTTGATTCTGTTAAAGACGAGGCTGCAAAGATGAAGGAGAAAGTTGTATAGATTAAAGCCGAAATGGAAGAAAAGTTATATGAGGTTCGAGTTGGAAGAAAAGTTATAAAAGGCTCAGTCCGACCTGGAGGAACCTCATGAAGAAATTCAAGCTACCGAGGATCGATCCACCCTTTTAGCAGAATATGAGAAGTGGAAGTCTCGAAGGTCTACGCTCGAGGCGGCTCAACGTGGCACTGAAGATATCCCTGTTCGGATTGCCAAGGCAAAGACAATCGAGGATAAAGATAAGAAAGCGATTGAAGATAGCTCCGAGAAAGACCCTTAAGGGTCCGTCTCTGATGATTCGGACTCTTTTTCGACATAGTAGATAGGCTCATAGGACCTTTGAATTTTTTTTTTTTGACCGTTGTAATTTTCACAAGTGTAAGCTTTCCGTCCTTCATGATATATAAAATTTGTATGGGATTTTTCTTTTGCCAGTATTTCTTTCGATCATTTTTTATACTTAGTCATGTGAGACTTCGAGCAGATCTTTAAGTCGGATAGAATTTATAATATTGTTTCGTATTGATATTGTTTCGTAAAAAACGGCTGAGGTTCGACCTTAAGCCCTTACCAATTTTTATCTTAGAAAAACGAGCCAACTTAACTTTTGAGTTTTGGGGTTTACTTTAACCGATATCTTATTGAGGGCTTGTCTGCGGGAGCCTTTTATGGTTTGTGAAATTCGAACATCTCCAAACCACTTCGGGCATTTAAGTCGAGGTCTTTAATTACTTCGACCTTCTTTCGACTGTTTGAATTCTTTATAAGTTGGGATCGGTTAATTATAACCTTAATGCCTTCGTCTATTTTGTGACGGTAGTCCCCAATCGAGGGTGGCCCATGGGCTTTTAATAAACATAAGGTTATTCTTGTGTACATTCATAAAAGGGCACATTTGAAGTGTACTTTTACAGAAGTGTTTTTCTTCATATTTCAAATATTTGTCTCGTACAAGAAACTAAGGACTTCATCCGGCCTCTTCTGCCTTTGCCGTAGCAACACTATCTGGACATAATTCATTCGATCGTTTGGCCCTTACAACAAGACCTAATGCAGAAGGCTCAATCAATAAAAAAACAAAAAGTGATTCGACTTTGACTTCTCTTCTTCACTTCTTTAAGCTTTCTTCGATCTTGTTATTCCTGTTGAAGATATCATAGTCCCCTAGTATTTGTGTGTGAAGTATGAGTGGAGAAACACTATCGAAAATGACGTTATTGAATCCCCATTCCTAATATTCTGCTGGTCTTCGAGTCCCCGACATTTACCCTGGTTTTTGAATTTTAAAGTAACACGTTGTGCATTGTTGCCTCGTTAAAAACCTTGCCAGAAAACCCACTTCGGGATAAAATCGAGCTAAGAAAAAGAGTGCAACATGTGTTTTCAGACCTAATTCTACTATCTTCGAATTTTACTCCTATTTGACCCTGCAAAGAAAAAGGTGAGAATTTTTTAAATTCACAAAGGGTTAATAGCACGTACTTTAGCAATAGTATCTCTTCAAGTATGCTACGTTCTAGTTATTGTGCAGTTGTTGGCCGTCTCTAGTTTCCAATTGATATGATCCTTTTCCAATTATTTCGGTTATCTTATACAGTCCTTCTCAGTTTGGGCCTCGTTTTCCATCATCCAGATTCTTAGTGTGCAGGGTAAATTTTTGAAGCACTAAGTCCCAACTTGGAAATGCCGAAGGTTCATTTTTCGATTGTAATATCTCCCCATTCGTTATTTTTGAGCTACTAAACGAACCAATGCATTCTCGCGGAGTTCATCCGCTAAGTCAAGTTTCATGGCCATTGCCTCTTAATTCGATTCGCTCATCGCATACCGGAACCTTAGGGTCAGTTCTCTGACTTCTATAGGAATTAAAGCCTCTGCCCCATAAACTAGAGAAAATGGCGTTTCTCCAGTACTTGACTTCGACATCATTCTGTAAGCCCATAGTACCTCCAGCAAAACTTCCTTCCACTTGTGTTTTGACGACTCTGATCGCTTTTTTAGGTTTTGAATTATGGTCTTATTCGCTGACTCCGCTTGTCCGTTTGCACTCGGGTGATATGGAGTTGACAATATCTTCTTGATCTTCAATCCTTCAAGGAAAACATTAACCTTATTGCCAAAAAATTGTCGACCGTTGTCGCAAGTTATCTCAGCAGGAATGCCGAACCGACAAACGATATGGTCCCAAATAAAGTCAATAACTTCCTTCTCCCTGACTTTCTTGAAGGCCTGCGCTTCAACCCATTAGAGAAAATAGTCAGTCATAAACAAAATGAATCAAGCCTTACCTGGAGCCCATGAAAAAGGACCGACAATGTCCATTCCCCATTTCATGAATGGCCAAGGGGATAAGACCGGATGAAGTAACTTCCACGGCTGGTGTATCATCGGTGCGTGCCTTTGGCACCCGTCACACTTTTGGACAAAAAATTTTGCGTCCTCCTCCATCCTGTTCCAGTAATACCCTTCTTCGATTATCTTTCGGACCAAAGCTTTGGCTCCTGAATTATTGTCGCAGGCTCCTTTATGAATCTCCCACATCACATAATATGTTTCTTCACGCCCCAAGCATTTAGCCAAAGGTCCATAGAAATATCGGCGATACAACTGGTCATCGATCAAGCAGAATCTTGCAGGTTTGGTTCGAAGGGACCTCGATTCCTTAGGGTTTGTTGGGAGCTTCCCTTCTCGCAAGTAGTCAATGTATTTATTGCGCCAATCCCATGTTAAGCTCATTGTATTTATGTCGGCCTGGCCATTTTCTACTGCCGAGTTCATTAACTGAACGACCGTGCCAGAATTGAATTCCTCCGCTCCGATCGACGAACCTAAGTTAGCCAACACATCTGCTTTATTGTTTTTCTCCCTCGGCACATGCTGCATAGTCCATTCTTTGAACCGGTGTAGGACTACTTGGATTTTTTCTAAGTACCTCTGCATTCGTTCGTCTTTGACTTCGAAGACACCGTTGACTTAGTTCACAACCAGGAGGGAGTCATACTTTGCCTCGATGACTTCAGCCCCTAAACTTCGAGCCAATTCTAAACCTGCAATCATAGCCTCATACTCGGCTTCATTGTTAGTTAATTTTAAAGTTCTGATTGATTGTCGAATAATATCACCTGCGAGGGCTTTAAGAACAATCCCCAATCCGAACCCTTTCACGTTCGATCCTCCATCAGTATACAGGGTCCAGATTCTTATGGTTTTCCCCGAGGTTAGAAAAAGCGCCTTTTCTACCTCGGGAACCATTGTTGGATCAAAATCCGCTATAAAGTCGGTTAAGATATCGGATTTTATAGCCATTCTAGGTTTATACTCGATATCATAACTGCTTATTTCTATGGCCCATTTTGTTAACCTTCCTGACAACTTCGATTTATGCATGATATTTTTAACGGGTAAGTAGTCACTACATATATGGGCGGCATTGAAAATAAGGTTTCAGTTTCCTAGAAGCACTTACCAAGGCTAGCGCTAATTTTTCGAGGTGAGGATAACGAGTCTTTGCATCCCCTAATGTTCTACTTACATAATAGATGGGGAATTGCGTACCTTCTTCTTCTTGGACCAAGATGCCACTTACCGAAACCTCGGATACAGCCAGATATAAGAACAGTTGTTCATCTGCCTTCGGTGTGTGCAGCAAAGGTGGACTTGACAGGTACCGTTTCAAATCTTCCAAAGTTGTTCGACATTCCGGTGTCCACACAAAGTCATTCTTCTTCCTTAGCAACGAAAAGAAACAGTGACTTTTATCCGAAGACCTTGAAATGAACCGGCTCAGAGCCGCTATTCTTCCGGTTAACCTTTGTACTGCCTTCACGTTGTTAACCACCTAGATGTCTTCAATGGCCTTAATTTTTTCCGGGTTGATTTCAATCCCTCGGTTCGACACCATGAAGCTCAAGAACTTCCCTGATCTAACGCTGAAGCACACTTCTCCGCTTTCAGCTTCGTGTTGTATTTGTGAAATATGTCGAAGGTTTCCTGCAAATGCTTTAAATGGTCCTCTGTTTCTAGGGACTTAACTAGCATGTCATCAATATAAACCTCCATTGTTTTACCTATTTTTTCTTCGAACATTCGGTTAACTAGGCGTTGGTAAGTTGCCCCAGCGTTTTTTAATCCGAATGGCATTAGATTATAGCAATAAGTCTCATATCGGGTTATAAAAGAAATTTTCTCTTGATCCTCTGGATCCATCCGAATCTGGTTGTACCCGGAGTAAGCATCGAGAAAACTCAACATCTCATGCCCGGCCGTCGCATCAATCATTCCATCAATGTGAAGCATAGGGAATGAATCCTTCGGGCATGCTTTGTTTAGATCCTTATAATCAACACACATTCTAAATTTATTTCCTTTCTTCGACACGACAACGACAACGACATTAGCTAACCAGTCCGAGTAATTAACCTCCCGGATGGAACCTATTTTTAAAAGCTTTGTTACCTCTTCTTTGACGAATGCATGTTTTACTTTGATCATCGATCTTCTTTTCTGTTTCACCGGGGAAAACTTTTTATCAAGTCTTAACTTGTACGTTGTTACTTTCGGTGGCACACCTGTCATATCTAAATGGGACCATGCAAAACAATCGGCGTTAGCTTGAAGAAATTTAATTAACTTACGCCTGAGCTCTGAGGTTAACCTCGTGTCCAGGTATACCTTTCTGTCTGGCAGGTGCACAAACAGGGTAATCTGTTCGAGCTCCTCTATGGTAGATTTGGTTATTTCTGAATCATCTGGTAACACGAACGATCTGGGCACACCAAAATCATCTTCTTTAAAGCTCAGGCTCGTCTCTTCCTTTTCTTCACCCGAGTTGTTTGCACCTCCATTCTTTAATTGCTATTTATCATCTTTGCCTTTAGTTGATTCAATAGCTTTTCAGACCAGTTCCTTCTGAATGAGAGGTGCTTCTTCGACCGCGAACATCTCCCTTGCTGCAGGTTGTTCATCACGGTCTGCTTTTATCTCTTCCTCGGTCGGGTAATTTAACATTTGATGCAATGTCGAGGGTACTGCCCTCATGCTATGAATCCACGGTCTGTCAAGCAATGCATTATACTTCATCTCACCCTCGATGACATCGAACACTGTCTGCTGAATAGTCCCCGCGATGTTGACCAGCAAAGAGATTTCTCCCTTAGTAGTTTCACTTACCATATTGAATCCGCTGAGAGCCCGAGCTATTGGCACAATTTGATCCAACAGCCCCAGTTGTTCTACCACTCTCCATCGGACAGTATTGGTCGAGCAACCTGGATCAACCAAAATACGTTTAACTTGAGATTTAAAAATAAGAATAGAAATTACCAACGCATCATTGTGTGTCTGAATGATGCCTTCGGCATCCTCATCGTTGAAGGATATAGATCCTTTGGCCACATAATCCTTGGTATACTTCTCTCGAACAATTGAAACATTTGTCCTCTTTATCATTGGTCCTCGTGGTATATCCGTTCCTCCGATTATCATATTGATCACCTGTTGCGGCTCCATGGGCTCGACCTATTTGTGATTTTTCCTGCCTTTGTAGTGTCCTTTGGCTCGGTCACTCGAGAATTTACGAAGGTGACCATTTTTTCTTTAATTTGAACGAGCCAGTTGAGCTTCGAGGATTAAGAACCTTTGTAAAGGCTTGAGCTGCCCATTCTTCCAGGATTGGAGGGAGTTCCATTCATTCTCTTTGGAACCTATTTACGAACTCTTGGAGCAACTCATTATCTCTTTGGGTGATTCTGAAAATGTCCATTTTTCTTGCCTGCACCTTCTTGGCTCCGGCATGGGCTTTGATAAACGCATCTGCGAGCAACTCAAAGAAGTGATGGAATGCTTGGGCAGATGGTCGTACCAGGCTAGTGCCCCTTTAGATAGTGTTTCACCGAACTTTTTAATAATATTGATTCGATCTCAACCTTTTCAACGTCGTTGCCCTTTATGGCACAAGTATACGAGGCCACATATTCCTGAGGATCTGTCGTCCCATCATATTTTGGGATATCCGACATCTTGAACCTTTTCGGGATCAACTTCGGGGCCGTACTGGGAGGGAAAGACCTTTGAATGTACCTCTTTGAGTCCGGTCCTTTCAGGATCGGAGGTTCCCCCGGGATCTGGTCCACTCGGGAGTTGTATGTTTCCACCCTTTTCTCAGTGGATTCGACCCATTTAGCCAATGTTTCGAGCATGTTCAGGACCTCGATAGATGCACCTGACCCCGATCCATTATCGCTATTAACTACTCGAGCTTCCTCTCGCCTTGGTTCAGTAGCCCGATTTGGCCCTGCCGACACTATTCCATTATCTTTCTTTTGGAGATGAGCTATAGCCCCCTGTTGTTCCTGCAACATTTCAAATATCAAACGTAAACTAATTTCATCCGCGACATCCGGGGTCATTCGGGCTTGTGCCCAAAGCAAAGTAGCTGAATTGTTGCTATTTAAAGGATCTGTGACCGGAAGGGCGGCATTATCCTAGTTGACGGTATTCTGGTTAAGGCCTTCGGTCGAGTTCACAACATTTGGGTTGGCTGGGTCAGCAGGGGGTGTCGTTCATGTTTGGTAGCTCGGTCTGGTTGTCGTTTCCAGCGACTATCTCGTTATTGTTCACGTGCCCATATTGGCCACTGCTTACCATCTTGAATGTATCTGAAATACAAACTTTCAAAGAAAAAGTGAAAGAGGGAGTTGTAAATTAATTAAGGCGGAGTCCGTATGACACCCGTAACGGATACTCCGAGCCTATGTTGAGCGTGTTCACTTCAGGCTCGGGTTTTCTTTGCTTATCAACATACCCTCGGATTTGACACTTAGCTGAATGAACTCACGACCCCTCGGCCCTCCTTCCCTTCAATGGCCAACGACCTCATTCTTCTTCGATCTCGTATCGGACAACTGTAATATTTACTCCAGTTCTTACCAAATACAAATTGCTTCGATATTTACCGTATACACTTTTGTTTTCTTCGCCACTTATCTACAGTCTTCCTCAGCGAAAAAATGGAGATCCAGGCAATGATTTTTTGGCATTCATTATCTTTTTTCCTCACGACCTGATGTCCAAGTTCTGCAACTGAATAGAATTCAAAGCATCAATAAAATTGTGAACCAATTGATTCGAAATCACAATTACCAAAGAGAGGAAAGTTTACTAATAAGATTCGAAAATCTGATATTACAACCAATGGAGAGAATTTTAGTTTCCCCACGTACGTAGGCGAGCTGATTATCATTGGTCGAGGGTGGATTTTTCCACCATAGCTACACATGAATTTGACCCTGTAAGCTGAAGGTGGTTGATCATCCCATGAAGCATTTTTACAATCAATTTCACGGAATGGGGATGAATTTATAAAATCTGGGTATGAAGAAAAAATGTTCTATTGATAAAGTAGGGAAAAGGGAATATTTTAATGATAGAAAAAAATAAAGAGAAAATATCTTTAATGATAAAATCTCTCTCTCTCTCTCTCTCTCTCTCTCTCTCTATATATATATATATATATATATATATATATATATATATATAACTAAACACATGCAAGGTGATGCAATATCTCTATATGGCCAGCAATTCTATTTTTCTTTTTTCTCCTTTTTTTTTTTGTTGTTGTTGCTATTTTTCCTTTATATTCCTCTCATTCAATCTATTTAACAACCAACAATATCTCTACTAACTTAATGGAGTAATAAATAAAAATAAAGCCACATCAGTTAGCAATCATCAATTAAAGAAAAAGGCTCAAAATGTTGTTTGGTATTAACTAGGAAATTAACGCCCACGGACATAGCTTTAATGCAAAAAACGAATTCTTCCCATTAATCTGGAAAATGGGAAGACTACTTAATTGTGGGATTTGAAAAGGTTTCACCACTCACGCTATAAACCTTGAACTCCTGTGTATATATTCACATCGCACATTCTTATCCTTCAGCTGGCTTTGGTATGTTTAAGTGGACCTCTTGTCTTTTTGTTTTCGGTTAATGCTTATTACGTGATAAAGATCGACTAGGGTAAAACCCGAAATCAACAACAAACGCGGAAAATAAGATAGATAGAAATTAAAGACGAGAATAGATATAGAAGCAAGGCCCAATTAGGATTGGATTTATGGGCAAACTTGGATATAGAGATCCAAATCCTCCCAATCGAATCAAAACCTAAAAGAACCTATACTAATTGACATTCAATCAAGAGTTATGCAATTGAATCCACACATGAACAACTCTATTATGAACATCAACGACAAGGGTTCATAGCCAACAAAGGAATCCGCCAAATGATGATTATCACTAATCACTAGATTAGCACCACACTACATTAAGCTACCAAACCAACTAACACTCAATTTAGAGTATACATCTCAATTCAACATAATCAAAAAATCTCCCTAATGAAATAACTAAGGGGTCGTTCGGTAGAAGGTATAAGCTGGGATATGCCAGTACTAATTTTTTGTACCATGTTTGGTAGAAGGTATATCCTGGAATAAATTTATACCTAGTACCAAACAAAGTATAAAATGCATCCCATGGTATAAGCTGGGATATACCTTCTTATACCACTTATCCTGGGACTATCTTATACCATCTAGGAGATGGTATAAAATAGTCCGAAGATATAGGATAAATTAGTCCCGGGATTATAATCCCAGGATAATTTTGGCCATGCACCAAACGACCACTAAGTGTGGTATTTATACTACTAGGCTAAAGAAGACTAACTAGCTTATTACAAAAATGCCCTTAATGAAATAAGGGTCTTGTTTGGTCTTCTTCAAAGGATGAAGGCTTGGCTTTGAGGAATAACCTTTTTGCGCAAATATCCACCTTCCAGTCTTCAACTACCCAAGCTTACAATTGTAGCCACACGCAAGCTTTGGGCCATGGACTCTTGAACTCTTCCCGGAGCTATCTTTCATAGCTTGAAGCCCTCTATTGGCCATTTTCAAGTGCTCCCATAGCTCCATTTTCCATGAACATGGCCTCTAAAGCTTGGAAGTCCTTGTCTCGGTTTCTAGTGCCAATCCTTGGAAAAGTTTGAGCAATTGAGCCCTCCGATATCCTATCATCACGTATAAACATTTCTATTTCTTCCATTAGAAATAATGTTAATCTTTTGTTTTCTTGTAGGTGCATGATATGAATATATTCATATTGGCTTCTTTTTAATTCAGCAGTCACAACCCATGTGCTACGATGACATTGTTTAGACACTGATCAAATGTCGAGGCTTTATGTGTAAGTACAGTGAGAGTGCTGCTCCAAAACCTATCAATAGTTTCACCATTTCTTTATTAAATTATTGATATCTATTTATGTATTTTAAGGTTTCAAAAATTTTCTCCTCCCTCATTGCTTATATATTAGATTTATTAACATCTCATTTTTTTGGGTTTATTTAGTTAGCATGTTTCGGTAACCTCTTGCCAGTTTAAGGAAGTAGATTGAGAAACGTAAGCTAGCAAGCATAGCAACTACTTTTATGAGGTTTTTTTTCTTCTGCTAATATGTATATCTGTGAGTTTTGTAGGAAGATATGTGTTTCTGATGCTTTTGAATATAATAGAAGTTACATGTAATATGATTCACATTATATCTCAGGGTGAATTTTTATCTTTCTGCTCTACTTAAGAGAGTTCTTAAGTTATGCCTAAGTTAGAGTAATATGCAGTGGATAGAAAAGCGAGGCGAAATTTTCAAGAACATATATATTTTCAATTTGAAAAATATTTTGATATTTGTGAATGCTCTCATTTAGTCATTTGTTAATGTTGGGAGAAGTGATAGAAGAGATTTCATAAAATTCAATTTGTGTTGTTGTTGGTTCTCTTTGCCAATTTAAACAAGGAGAAAATTATGAAAGCTCTGGCTCTCAAAGGAAAGCAAAACTGAATAAAGAACCTCAAACGCATCAAAATTTGTTTTTCTGTAATAAAATTAAAAAAAATGAATCAGATACTTACATGTGCATATTCCCAATGTACACATGTAAATTCATGTTTTTAATTTTTGAGACATGTAGATAAAAAATCAATATTTCTTGAAAATCTTTTTTTGATTTACATGCTTTCTAAGAAACGATAGGAAATATAATTTCACCTTTATCAACTTATTAAAAAATCAAGTATTTCTACAAAATTAAAAGTTCTAAGCAGTGAAAAATTAGAGAAAAATACAAGACAGAGCAATGTCAATACTAATAAAATGGGTTGAAACTTGACATCTAATTTATTTGGATTCAAAGACTAAAAAAAAAAAGACATAAGACATTTTTAATATGCGGATGTTAGAAGATAATACTTCATATATAAATTTAATTCGCGTGAAGCGCGGAAAAAATCTCTAGTATATGTATAGAGCATGTGTAACACACCATCAGCTGCTCATTTGTTTATTTGCACCGCTGCTCATTTGTTTATTTGCGCCGTGTTAGCAATTAAGGTGATGTTTATTCCACTTTTAAAAAGTTCAGCGGGGTAATAGGACCCCTGTAAATATAAGGTGTGTCTCTGGAATTTCCGGTATAGTTCAAGGGGGTACTTATTCGGCAATCAATATACCTAGTTTACTTCTTTTTTTCACAATTTTCTTTTAAATTTAGAATTCAAATTAAATTGCAATAATGAATGCAATTTCTATACTTGGTGTTTAGGATTTAACGCTAAATGAATAAAGTATTGTGTAAGATACTAAGACCTATTCAGTAATCACTATTCCTAGTTTTTACTTTTTTTTCCACAATTATCTATTAATTTTTAATTTAAATAAAATAGCTTTTTGCGCCATGGGCTAGCCTCGGCCCAACCTCGATCAAGCCTCAAGGGCCAGCAGGCTAACTTGGGCTGGGCTTATAAGCCTCAGTTTTAAATGGAGCAAGAAAAGGTCGTGGTCCCCGTGGAACGGAAACTCATTAGAAACCATCGTGCGAGAAAACCTGCCGAGGCTCGTGACTCGCTGGAGATGGGAAACTATGGATTATAATACTACTCGATCTGCACCAAAAGTACTAAAGTTGGTGCGAAAAAATAGTAAATGGTGCTTCACTATATTAACATACTAGTAATAAAGTTTATTGTACATTTTCAGGTAATTAGTTGGGTATAGCCGTGTAGGTAAAGGGTTGAATTGAATCCAATATAATATTCATTTTTATTATATATAAACTGTTGAATTCTCTTTATACAAAGAAAAGATTTCAGCGTAATAGAAAAGGAGATTGAAAACATAGGTCATAAGTTCAAATTCCAATTATGATATTTTAATATTTTTTTGAATTCTTTGTATAAATTTCTTGGCTCCACCACTGCTTGTACTAAGTACTGTTTTATATATGAGATTTTATATAGAAGAATGCTGATAAATAATTTGTGAGTTTAATTTGTTTTGGCTTTTGATTGATTAATGTATACCAGCATGAAGGCTGGGCCACAACAAATTGCTCCCCTGCAGTTGTTTTGCTACATGTATAATATGGATCTGCTTTACCCAAAAAAAAAATTGCAGGTTGTTTGGGGTACATGCAGTACCAAGAGTAAACGTTACAAGATGAAAATCAGAAAAGACAAACCGAAGAAGACCCATTTACATATGGTAGACATCAGCCCATAACCAAAAGCAAAAGGCCCGAACCAACTCATTGATAAGTTCTACCTGGCCCAAACATATTCGACCACAATTGATACACATTTATGATTGGTAATTTACTAATTTATCCAAGGAAAAAATTTCTTAAATATCATACTCCAGTGGTTACCTGGCCCAAACATATTTTGACCACAATTGATACGCATTTATGATTGTAATTTACTAATTTATCCAAGGAAAAAATTTCTTAAATATCATACTCCAGTGGTCAGCCACTGGAGTATGATATTTAAGAACTTTGTTTTTTGGTAATTAAAGAATTTTATTTATCAAAATAAAATATGTACAATGTCAATTAAATTTGAAATTCGTTGTATTTTGCACCCCTAACGTATGTACTCTTTTGTGATTCATACCGTGTCCTTTTTCTAAGATTTTTTAAAGTAATGAAAATACTTTTTTTTTTTTAAATATTTCACAAGGGCAAAATGGAAAATACGATTAGAGGGCAGACAGAGTTACCCGCTATGATGAGTTCATAGAGGACGATTAGAAGGTGTGGAAGAGTAAGCCCTTGTGGAAATTAAGACACAGTTTCTGCTTATTAAATTTTGTGTCTGTTCTTTCTTTATTATTTGTTATTTTGTATTTTTCATTTTGCCCTTGTGAATTTTTTGTTTTAAAAAAAAAGTGTTTTCATTGTTTTGCAAAAAAGTAAAGAAAAAAGAGAGTGTGCAAATCACAAAAGAGAGCATATGTTTGGGATGCAAAATGCAACGAATTTATCAAAGCTACATAGCTGAAAAGAAAGCCAGCTTGCAAAACATATCTAGTATCAGCTAATAAAACCAACTCAAAACAACTATCAAAGGGGATAAAATCAAGATATCAAGGGAATATTTAAGAACTTAATAATGAATATTAGAAGTAATTGTGATACCGAATGAAATTTAAAAGATAAATGTACAAATGTGTTATAGTGGTGTTTATATAGGTTATATCGTGTAAAACTTTCTTTAAAATTATTCGGATTTTTGGGGAATGTTCTGACACATTTTTCAAAAGTCGAAGATTTGTCGAAATATCAACAAATATTTTTTGCAATCAACCGACTGTAGTAACAAATATCTCGTCTGTCCCAGTTTATGTGTTGCCATTTTCTTTTTAGTCAGTCACTAAAAGAAAGACATCTTTCATATTTAGCAGAAATTTACCTTCAAACTTTAGCTTATTTTAGATTACAAGTTTCAAAAGTCCTTTTTTTTCGCTGGAGGAACGACTATAATATTAGCAGAGGATGGCCATTTAAAGTGTAAAAACAAAGTTGGAGATGCAAAAGGCATTTAGCCATAAAATATTTGCAATACATAAGATTATATCAATTAGGTATTCATGAGATCAAACAAGTACAAAGAGCATGTAATTAAACTGCATGATTATCTCACTAAGGCTTTTTAGTAGTAATAGATCCACAACACACCGGGTAGCAGTACCAACGACAATTTAACATTCTTCTTTGATGCATTGTCCGAAGAGCAGATCTGCCAATTATATCTTGAGTTGGAACATCAATCAACCCCTTCACTCTCAGTGATGGAGAATCTTCAACTGAAGATTCACCAAAGTTAGAGCATAGACAGAGAACAATGAAGAAAATAACTAAAATCATTGTTGCTTTGGTAGTCTTCATCTCCAATATTGCTAATTAGTCTTGATCTAGTGAAGTGATCACGTAGAACAAATTAATAATATATAGAGAGGTTGAGATTATTGTTATCGATCACACAATTAATGTGACTCATTATATAATTAATTAGTTAATGCCATATAGAGAGGTTGAGATTATTGTTATCCATCACACAATTAATGCGATCCATTCTATAATTAATTAGTTACTGCCACGCAAGATTATCAAATCGCATTAATTTTTTTGAGACATAACATCTGAATTCGCCCTATTTCTCATTAGAATAGAGTATTGCTTACCTATGGTACCTTTGTGCAGGAGGAATATACCTTCTTCTTTTTTTATTTATAACTACCTCCATTGATCATTGATAAGCAAAAGAAGTACATATTGAGTTTGGCATCCCAAACTTTTTACATGATCATTGATAAGAGACTATCTACCAAGGTTAGCTTCTATAGTTAATCACCAAAAGCTTTGGATATAGTTAGGAAATCTAATCTAACTATACCTTGGAAGAACTGACCACTCAGGGAGGATCAAAAGTAAAGCAGGCAGGTTTGACAGGTTTGGTTCTAAAGCTAGGCATGTTCCATATGTCCATGTTTATTAATCCTCTAACTGATCTGGGAAGTTCAGAAAAGGAGTTGAAGGTTTGGATTCCATTAGAGTTGTGACTGAGGCAAGCTAGTTTATCCGATGGTCTGTTTGCTTCTCTGAAACAATGACTGATGTTGAATCCATTTACCTCAACTAACTTCTAAATTTCATGTACTTCTCTATCTTCCAAGGTGGTCTCCATTCCCTGTTAATGCAGTTAGCCAAAAGTAAAGAGTCAGTTTCTCCCCAGGTTGAGTTTAGCCCATTCCTAGCACACTATTGGAGACTGTGTAAGCAAAAATGAGTTTGTCTTTGCAGTCTCTTATCAAGCCTCCTCCACCACATTTTCCTTCTTTGCAACTTCCATCACTGTTTAGTTTAACAAACATGGTGGGGGGCTTCATCCATCTGACAACTAATGTAGTCATCTGCCTTGTTGCATTTTCCATGACTCTGCAAATGCTATTCCAACTATCTCCTAGTCCTGCTCTGCTGAACCTCTTCTTAGTGATCTGCAAAATAACATTAAGGATATTAGATTTTGTATAGATGATTGAAGGTTTAGTATCCTCATATTTACATCTACATCTAGATCTCCATAGCTCCCAACAAGTAATAGTTGGTAGGATCTTAGATACAAATGCAGCAATGGGATTAGTGGTTTTGAGATTCCACCAGTTGAGCATAATGATTTTAAGAGGAAAGTTTCTATATTGAACTCCCAGGGAGTCTGCAAAGATGTTCCAAATCTTCCTGGCATGATCACTATAGGAGAAAGGGTGATCCACACTCTCTAAGGAGGTGTTATTGTGACCACCCTCACAACAGTAACATCCAGGATCAATTTGAATGCCAAACCTTGCCACTCTAGCATCAGTAGAGAGTCTATCTTGAAGGGTTCTCCAGTTCAGAAATGACATCTTGAAGGGGACTTTGTTGTGCCAAATTCTGGTAAGCACCTCATTGCAACTTCTTCTTTGTCTCATATTGTCCCAAACAGAACTTACTCAGAAAATCCCAGTGGGGTTTAAAGTCCAGATAACCTTGTCTTCAGCATGGTTGCCAAGAGAAATAGTAAGATTATTGGCCAGGTTCTTAACTTCCAAAGCCGGTTACATATGTAGACAAGTCCAGTCCTAACAACCTTTTTTCAATACCATATTCACTTTGATGTTACTATAGTTCTGATCAACAATGACCAGCTGGTTGATGGGCCCCAATCCAGACCAGTTATCAAACCAAAATGACATATTTCCTTTTCCAAGTTTCCAGTAGATATATTTCTCGGATTTGCATCTTATTTTGCATAATTCTTTCCAGCACTGAGAGTCACCCTTTTTCCAGTTGACAACATTAGGATGGTGGTTTCCAAAATATTTAGACCTCATATATTGGCTTCATAGAGAGTTAGTTGTCCTGAGTGCCCACCACTGTTTTACCTTGAAAGCTTGGCAACTATCTTGTAGTCTTCTGGAATTGGCGGCCCCTTCCTTGTAAGAAAAACACATATTATGCCAAGCAGCCCAGTGGTGTTTGCCTCCATTGTCATGACCATACCAAAAGAATCTATTAATATATTTTTCAATAAGATCAAGGGTTCCTTTGGTTGGACTGATAGCAGTAAGTAGGTGAATAGGCATAGCCAGTAGGACATGTCTGATCAAAGTGGCTCTACCACATGTTGATAGGAACTTAGTGTGCCAGCCCTTAATCCTGTTGACAACTTTGTTCACAAAGTCATTAAAGTGATCATTTAACTTTCTTCCTATAAAGAGAGGGCATCCCATATATTTCATAGGGAGCTTTTGAACTCTCATTCCAGTAATCAACTTAACCCTGGTTATAGCAAGCAAGTTGGTCTTCTCCCCCATAGCAAAGCAACTTTTATTCTTGCTAATAAGTTGTCCTGAAACTTCCTCATATTTAGACAGAGTGTTTATAAGCAATTGTATAGGTCTTTTACTCCCATTGCAAAATAAGATAGTGTCATCAGCAAAGGTCAAATGGTTTATTTGAGGTCCCATATTGTTCATCCAAAAACCTTTGTACCTAGGATTTCTTGGCAGCTCATTAAGCATTTAGGACAGCAGTTCAGCACTTAAAATGAAAAGGGATGGGGAGAGGGGGCCCCTTGCCTCAGCCCCTTAGTAGACTTGAAAAAAACATTTCTTCCACCATTTATAAGCACTGAGTACCAGTTGTTGGATATGAAATTTTTAATAAGCTCGATCCAGTTCTAGGCAAATTCAAGCTTCTTTAGAACCAAACACAGAAAACTCCAGGAGACTCTGTCATAAGCTTTGGTCATATCAAACTTCATGACAACATTTCCCCCTCTATTAGAGGAATATACCTTTTTTTGCCCATTTGGACACGATTTCAAAGTATGATTTGAAATTAGTGATTTGATTGATTTGAAATTAAAATTTTGTTTGGACATGCAATTTAGATTACTTATGTTTTTATTTTCATAAACATGAAAATTCCACAATTTGTGAAAACTATCAAAACTTCTCCAATTCTTACATAATCTTACCAAATGAGCAAATCATAGTCCATAAATAAGGTATCAGAATATCCTAGAGCCGTATTAATAAATCGTATATCACCATGTTCCTTTTATAAATAAATGCTAGCAATTACATGCTATTACAAACTTTTAGATACACATAATTTTTACAAAGATCCTTTGATCCAAAAAATCATAAATAGTACTTCCTCCGGATAAAAAAGAGTGTCCACTTAGCCTTTTTTTCTTGATTCAAAAAGAGTGTCCACTTATCAAATCAAGAAAGAATTAACCTTATTTTTTCAGATTTTCCCTATTAAGTGTTATGTGATCAAATCCCAACACCTATTTAATTAGGAGCACTTTAGTCAAAATATATATTTTTTATCTAGGAGATAGTATTTTCTTAAGGGTTGTGCAAATTACTAAGTGGAGACTCTTTTTTATCCGGAGGGAGTGGAAACTAACTATTCTTTAATCGAAGTTTTCCACATGGTATGAACAATTTCTTCACGTCGAGCATGAGTCCTTTTTTGCAAAATTTAAAACAATAGATTTTTATTTTATTTTTTACAAAATATAAACTAATGGGTTAAGTTTTACATATAAAATATTGAAATCAAAACTTGAAATTTAAAATTTGAAATCATGATTTGAAATGGAAATTTTATGCAGATTTCATAAATCAAAACTTAAAATTGAAGTTCCAAATCCTATAGCCAAACACCTACTAAAATGCGTAGTTAATTTTTAACTACCAAAATACTTAGTTAATTACTTGTGTACGCCTGGATTTTTAACTATTTTGTGCTATTATAGCTTGACTATATATAAATTTGTAAATTGTAATTGAATAGTGCGATGCGCGGGGCCCGATATGATTAATTTTGTTACTCAATTTAGTTAGTTTTTATGGTTTATATATTTTGCAATGTATACTGCGATTCTCCATAGGTTTTTGCTTTTCCTCTTATTGTTCCCCTTAATTTCTTTATTGTTCCCTTTAATTTCTCAATTGTTGTTAAAATTTGCCTTATTTTGGTTATGTCAGCCTCCTTTTATATTTAGTAAGTTGACAATTCAAATATACTACATGTCAAGTTTATAATCAGAAGATTCAAAGGATATTATATTATAATATACATATTTTTAATTTAGAACCACAAGATTTAAAATTCTATCTTTTATTTCTTTTCTTAAACTTCGTGTCTGGTCAAACGTAGACACTTAAATTGAGACAGAGGGAGTATATGCCAAATGAAGGAAATGAAAGGACAATTGAGACACTGCAGACACGTGGGGACTTAAAAATTAAACACACAAGAGCTAGTATTAATGTTAAACTTCTGAAATGTACACATGTTAGTCCCGGCTTAGAGTACAATTGCAGTTGTTTTTTGTACAACTTATTGTTACTGTGTTTGTCCACTTGAGCATTTGTTGTTAAAAATAAAATAAAAATTATCTTATTTTGATTATGTCCGCTTCTTTTTATGTTTAGTAAGTTGAAAATTCAAATATCCTACATGTCAAGTTTATAAAAACAAGATTCAAAGGATGTTTTATTATATTATACACATTTTTAATTTAGAATCACAATATTTGAAAGTCTATCTTTATTTCTTAACTTCATGTCTAGTCAAACGTAGACACTTAAATTGAGACAGAGGGGAGTGTTGCACCCCATTTTTACCAAAGGCTAAACAAAGCACAACTTATGGAGCTCTGAAATAATTAATTATGTACAGAGTCGCCACCTAGCATTTAAGGTATACTAGGGTACCTATAAATTATTAATATATGCAGCTTAACATGATCTACGAAAATAAGTGAGATTCTAGGTAAGGGTTCAAATTATTCCGAAGGGAAGGTGTTAGGCATCCTTCAGAATCCACAAATGTGGTTCCCGGCTGGACCAATTTAACTATACGAGGGATGTGTAAAAAGGCTTGATTATTATTTACAAAAATTAGTAGAATTTAGACTAAAGAATAACTAATATGACTATTCACATAAATAATCGTGCAATACGTATTTTATACATATGTGATATAATAAATTTTTTTAAAAAAAAAAGTTATGTGCAACTTAGAAGCTTGGGTATGTGAAAAGGGTATAAGGAATGGACATGAAATTATTTTGCACTCAAGGTGAGTTAACTAATTTAATTAGCTAAGTATGTACGCCTGATCAATTAATTATGAGAGTATATTCTAAAGCCTAAATATTGAGGCAAATCACCCTATTTATTCACTTAAGTGTACTAAGCTATTGAATTAAAACTCTAGCGAAACATGATAACTATAAGAATATTAGCTACGAAAATAATAACTGTCTAATATTGATTTGTCTAAAACACATAAAATTTAAATCACCTAAGCAGATCATAAATAAATATCATCAACCTGCACCCTAAAAAAAGTAAAGTTTCACTATATTTTATGCTTGTATAATTTAATAATGTAAAAAATATATATATAAACAGAGAATTTAAGAAGCTATTTGAACTTCTTTTGAGTGTCATCTTCAAAAAGTAACTCCGGATACCTGCATGAGACTTAATAAAAATGTTAGTAAGAAAATAAATAACTATCAGATGAATTAAAGAAATAATGAATAAACTAAAAATAAAAAACCCGTCTTTGTACATGGAAGGCCTTGGAAATCGACGGAAATTTCTTCATCGGCCAATAATTATTCGATTAATTGTAGCTACAGTACAAAGACACTCTTTTAAGTGTTTGTCGGATTCTGATGCAGAGCATAATTATTCATAATTATTCATATAATACTAGGTAAAGAGTGTACTATGTTGATATGTTACTGTTGTAGTACTAAATTAAGAGTATATGATACAAGAATCAAGGCAAGTATTTGTAATTTTCACACTAGAACTTAGAGTGTAATCAATTCCCTTGTAACTCATGAGTAATATGCGAATAAAAAAAAATTAGAATGAACTATTTACTATCTATGTAGCTTTTACATTAACCATTTTACGGATTAGAGTCCTAATTTCTTATTAAATCTGTTCAAAATAAAAAAAAGATACTTGATATAGTATACATTTAAAACACCTAAATTGAAAGAGACGAAGCATGTATCATATTTACTTATAAGTACTAACTATTTCTTGGGCAAAAATTCGTCAGAATTTGAAAGCACTTGCCCCATAAATGGGGCCACACTAACAATATAACCTTATATTTTAAAAAGAAAACAATTTAAAAATAAGGCCTCAGAGATCTTGGTGGATAAATAATCATTAGATAGAAATTTGATAAAGTCCCATCAAGAGTAGCAAATATATCCTTACATCACTGGTGGTGGCGTTGGGCCTGTGACGGAGAAAAAAAATGAGGGCATAAGGGTGTGTCGTAGTGGAGGCTTTTGGTGATGAGAACGGAGGGAGCAAAGGGCTGGTGGTGTTGGTCTAGAACTCTGGCGAGCTCGTCACCGGAGAAGATGGTGGAAGATGAAGTTGTGGGGCAGCGGGTTAGTGGTTTGGTGGCGTGGTGGCTGCTGGTTGGAGGTGAAGTTGGGGTTCGCCGGAGCTCGGAGCTCCGGCGTGGTGATGGGCGGCGGCGATTTGTGGAGGGCAGTGGGTGAAGAAAAAAAAAATGAGAGGAGGGAAAATGCTTAGGTTTCTTGGGAGAGAAAATGAAATCTGTCAAATATTTAGTGTGTGTGTGTAATAATGAAGAGAGAGAGTTTTTAGGGGGAAAGAATGGGAGAAAGTCAAAAGTTAGAAAACACATGGGGCCCTGCAGAGAAAAGGGAGAGGAATAAAATCTGGAAAAAAAATGGGAGGGGGGAAAGAGTGGGAGACAAGTCTAAATTTAGGAATATGTCTTCCCATTTTACGGAGTAATGCGATGTAATCATGCTAATTTGCGCAAGATAAATTAAATATCGTTGAATTAGTTTTGTATGTGATAAACTATTTCGATTTTTATATATTGATCGACAGTATTAAAATATAACTAATATACATATAAAAATACGAGTATTAATATACAATTAGAAAAAATGTGATTGATTTTTATAATGTGCTGTATAGAAATAAAAAATAATTATTTATTAAGATATAATTGCCCTATTATGCTGTGCCTGTACAAATGACTCTGAAAAAGTAATAATTATTTAAATTAATTCAAATGACGATAAATTGATAAAAAAAAATCATAATATTTGCATAAATAAGGATAAGTATCAATAAATCGTATTAAAAATGTGAAAAATATGTAAAAGTTGTATTTTGTGCTATTTTGTGCAGAAACGTTAATTTTAAGAAGGATGAGCCAAAATTGAGTGTCAACAGGGAGTATATGTCAAATGAAGGAAATGAAAGGACAATTAAGATACTACGGACCCATGGGGACTTAAAAAGTAAACACACAAGAGGTAGAATTAATGCTCAACTTCTGAAATGTACACATGTTAGTCCTTGCTTAGTGTACGATTTTAGTTGTTTTTTGTACAACTTATTGTTGTTGTGTTCGTCCACCTTGGGCGTTTAATATGGTCAAATAATATGGGACGAAGGGAGTACTTCATTTATTAATGCTTAAAGAACGTGAAAAGTCAAGTAATGTGGCCAAGTAATATGGGACGGAGGGAGTAATTCATTTATTAATTCTTAAAGAACGTGAAAAGTCAAAAGCGAATAAGTAAAAGTGCACAGAGGAAATACATGTGTCGGAGAATTAAAATTGAAGTGCATACATGTATACATGAGAAGAGAATAAATATTCAGCAAGAACGTGAAAAGCCAAAAGTGAACAAGTAAAAGTGCACGGAGGAAATAAATATATGTCGGAGAATTAAAATTGAATTGCACACGTGTAATAAATATTCAGTACTATGACATATATTCACATGGGATTTGTTAATTTAGAACGTGAAAAGTCAAAAGTGAATAAGTAAAAGTGCACGGAGGAAATAAATTTGTGTAGGAGAATTAAAATTGAACTGCATAAGTCTATACATAAGAAGAGTATAAATATTCAACGAGAACGTGAAAAGTCATAAGTGAACAAGTAAAAGTGCACGGAGAAAACAAATGTGTCAGAGAATTAAAATTGAAGTGCATACGTCTATACATAAGAAGGGAATAAATATTAAGCACTATGACACATGTCTACATGGGATATAAAAATAGTTGGATAAAGTGTACAAATTATATAGCTCAAGGTACAAGAATATAATGCATGTACAATTCGTGAAGCTATTGGTACAAGCTTGGGGCTTATATATATATATATATATATATATATATATATATATATATATATATATATATATATATATATATATATATAATACTAGCAAACTATGCCCGTGCGATGCACGGGGTCCAACATAATTAATTTGACTAGTCAATTTAGTTAGTTTTATGGTTTATATATTTTGCAAAGGATACTGCAATTCTCCTTAGTGAGTCTCCATATTTTTTTTCTTTTCCTCTTATTTTTCCCCTTAATTTCTCAATTGTTGTTAAAATTTTGTCTTATTTTGGTTATATCCGTCTCTTTTTATATTTAGTAAGTTGACAGTTCAAATATCCTACATGTCAAGTTTATAATTACAAGATTCAAAGGATATTTTATTATATTACACACATTTTTAATTTAGAACCACAAGATTCAAAAGTCTATCTTTATTTCTTAAACTTCGTGTCTAGTCAAACGTAGACACTTAAATTGAGACATAGGGAGTATGTGCCAAATAAAGGAAATGAAAGGATAATTGAGACACTGTGGACACATGGGGACTTAAAAAGTAAGCACATAAGATGTAGTATTAATGTTAAACTTCTGAAATGTACACATGTTAACCCCGACTTAGAGTACAATTTCAGTTGCTTTTTGTACAACTTATTATTGTTGTGTTCGTCCACCTTGGGCATTTGTTGTTAAATAAAAATAAAATTGTCTTATTTTGGTTATGTCCGCCTCTTTTTATATTTAGTAAGTTGACAATTCAAATATTCTACATGTCAAGTTTATAATCACAAGACTCAAAGGATATTTTATTATATTATACACATTTTTAATTTAGAACCACAAGATTTGAAATTCTATCTTTATTTCTTAAACTGCGTGTCTAGTTAAACGTAGACATTTAAACTAAGACAGAGGGAGACTATGCCAAATGAACGAATGAAAGGACAATTAAGATATTGTGGACCCGTGGGGACTTAAAAAGTAAACACACAAGAGGTAGAACTAATGTTCAACTTTTGAAATGTGCACATGTTAGTCTCTGCTTAGAGTACAATTTTAGTTGCTTTTGGTACAACTTATTGTTGTTGTATATAGAATAGAAAAACAGATATATATTTTTAGTAATGTGGCCAAGTAATATGGAACTAAGGGAGTACTTCATTTATTAATTCTTAAAGAACGTGAAAAGTCAAGCAATGTGGCCAAGTAATATCGGACGGATGGAGTACTTCTTTTATTAATTCTTAAAGAACGTGAAAAGTCAAAAGTGAACACTTAAAAGTGCACAAAAGAATAACTATATATCGGAGAATTAAAATTGAAGTGCATACATGTATACATGAGAAGAGAATATACATTCAGCAAGAACGTGAAAAGTCAAAAATAAACAAGTAAAAGTACACGGAGGAAATAAACATGTGTCGGCGAATTAAAATTGAAGTGCATACGTGTATACATGAGAAGAGAATAAATATTCAGTCCTATGGCATATGTTCACATGGGATTTATTAATTCTTAAAGAACATAAAAAGTCAAAAGTGTACTGAGGAAACAAATTTGTGTAGGAGAATTAAAATTGAACTGCATACGTCTATACATGAGAAGAGAATTCAGCAAGAACGTAAAAAGTCAAAAGTGAACAAGTAAAAGTGCACGGAGGAAATAAATGTGTCAGAGAATTAAAATTGAAGTGCATACATCTATACATGAGAAGCGAATAAATATTAAGTACTATGACATATGGTCATGTGGGATAAAAAAGTAGTTGGTTAAAGTGTACAAGTTATATAGCTTTTGGTACAAGCATTCATTGCGTGTACAATTTACAAAGCATTCGTAGCTGAATATATAAAAAATAAATACTATGTAGATATATATATATATATATATATATATATATATATATATATATATATAACATCGTAATAGACAGAAAAAAAATATGGTAAAATTTCAGAAATATACAAGTTGGTCACTTACATTGCAAAAAATAGCCCAAAACTTATATTACAAAAACTAGCCCAAAATATACAAACATATACAGACACTTATACCAACATATACAAACATATATACAAAGGCAGAGAGAGAGAGAGCGAGAGAGAGAGAAGTTTGAAAAAAAAATGGGTCATTTTTTGTAAGAATTAAAAAAATGGTTCAATTTTAGTAGCATTGTTGCCCCCAATGAACATACAATGTAATTTTCTCAAAAAAACATTTATCGGCTATTATATTATAACATCATCACATACTAATTCTAGTTATTTATCAGAATTTCTGGTCAAACTTAATACGGTCTCTCAGAATTTGATCACAAATTCCTGTGATCCATTAGAATTGTGACCAGGCAAATCTTCCAACTTGAAATGCTCAAGATTTGTAGCAAATTTTTTGGCAATTCGTCTGCGTTTTTCCGTTAATCTTGGTGATTTTTGTGATAAGGCAAGTTTGTCATCAATTTAAAATTTTGGTGATTCGTTAGAATTTTGCCAATTTCTATTTGTTCATGTGTGGTGCCCAAATAAGAGTTAGGGCCCAAACCCAACTGAAAGGAGGGCAATTAGCAGGAATGTCCTTATTTTGGGCTGGTCTTTAATTTTTGTCATTCATTAGAACCCCCTGATTTCGGGTTTGAACCCCCTGCTCAGTTAAAAATAAAAAATAAAAATATCGCTAGGTAGAGTTTGGATTCACAGAGCAAAGATTTGCCTACAAAACTCTGCCTCATACAAAATTTTGCTCCCTTCAGGCAGAGTTTGAAATTTTACCTTAAGGTAGAGTTTTACCTTCAAGCATGCCAAAACTCTACCCTTCAGGCATGTTAAAACTCTACCTTAAGGCAAAGTTTTGCATTCGTTTTGCCTTATACCTGACGGCAAAACTCTGTCTTGAGATCTAACTTTACTACAAAACGCTGCCTTGCAAAATTGTCCTTTTTTTTTTTTTACTGAGCTAGGGTTCAAACCCCAAACCTCATGGTATTAGGCGAAAGGGCCAAAAATTAAAGACCACCAATTTGAGGGGCAAAAATTAAAGACCAGTGCATTTGAAGGGAACTCCGCACAAAACAATGTTGAAAGGAAAGGATAGGTATCGACCCAAAGCCATGTAAGATTAATCGCATCGGCATAAATGCCCGGCCCTCCAAAACCCATACTCTTGGTCATGTTATAAATACTGCATAGATGTTTTTTTGGGAATTTTACCCGGTGTAGATAACATATAAGAGGTATACTTTAATTTAATTACACAATGTAGCTATATTACGTATTTGAATTACCTACCATAACTACTACACCTAAGTTGTAACATACGGTACTGTATCAAAGTTCTCTCTTTTCAACAATGGATCCACCAATGTCTTCTCCGTCTTCCTCATTGTCCTCTCTTTATCTCCGCCTCAATACCACCCGGAAGCACCCATTGGACCACCCCAACTCTGCCATTAAAACAGAGCTCCATCATTGTTGTCATTAAAACGGAGCTCTATCGCTGGCTTCTCCTTCGAAATCGAATCAGATCTGGCCGGATTTCGAAGCGATTTTGAGTGTATTTCTCATAATAACCATTAAAAGAGAGCTTCATCATTAAAAACAGAGCTCCATCGTTGGCTTCTCCTTCAAAATCGTTGGCTTCTCTCCTCCACCGCTATCATCTTCTCCGGCCCTCATTTTTGCTCCATCGCCGTCGTCTTCTATGGATGGAATCCATGGCCAATCGACCCAATTTTTCTCGGATCTGAGTGCATTTTCTCATATCTAAGCGTATTTTGTTTCTTGTATCTCAGATCTGAGTATATTTTATTTCTTGTATCTTAAATCCGAGTGTCTTTTATTTCTTGTATCTCAGATCTGAGTGTATTCGTTATCTTTTTAGTGTAAAATGCAATGTTTCTTTATGTATTTTTCGCCTGTATTTGGAAGGAGATATTTTTGTATATAAATGAAATACAGTGAATTTGAATACATCTAAATATCCCTCTTTTTTTTTTTTGTATTTTATATTATTTGAATACAACCGAATTTAAATACAACCAAATACAATCGAATTGAATACAAGTTACTGTAGCTACGAAATGTAATTAGCAAAAGTATAGCTATGCCTTAAAAAAAAAAAACAAAGGATAGTCATTTGTGAAAATTCCTCATGTTTTTGTTAATAACCCATGTAAAAAATTAGCTTACAAGTGATGCAATCTTGCTTTACCTCACAAAGTTCGATTATCATGCACTGAGACATTGCACAAAACAATTTCGTTTATGACAGGTAGATTGATTACTTAGGTGCTGTACTTGTTTTCATGTATTTATATTGTACGCAGAGTTTTAAGAAGTATGGTTTTACTTTGGAAATACGCTATATTGTCACTAATATAGCAAAATTTTACCTTTCGTTTCTTTGGGCATCAAATTTTTTAAGGAAAATTACGCTTTAGCCCATATTTGTGTATAAACATCTTTTATACAAGGTTGATACATTATGTATAATGCTTTCCTCTGGTATAATGTTAAGTATAATATTGTATAAACTGAAAATATGGCTACGTGGCGTAATATTTATGTTGGGTTGTATATTTTTGAGAATTTCCTTTCTTTTTTGCCTCACAGAAAATAATAAGAGGAACTATAATTGTTTTTGCCTCTGCATCTTTTCATAATTGCCATATGTATAGGTGATTTTGTATGTAAGTTGATAATCTTTTTGCTTTCGTAAACATTCAACCATCAGTAATAACAAGTACTTTCGATGTTCCATTTTATGTGAATATGTTACTATTTAAGAAGTCAAACAGTTTTTCTTTGACTAGGATTTTCTAAAAAAAAAAACAACTATTTTGAATCAATTAGGTATCTTGACCTGTAATATTTATATGTAATTTTTAAATATGTAAATTTTTTATTTTTTTTTTAATTAAAGAATTTATATACAAATTCACATAAAAAATTAAGTGTTTTGCTCTCGTAATCCGAACTTCTCACATAAATTCGGACAGAAAGAATACTATATTGGGAACCCCAAAAGGCCCCATTTTAAGGAAGGGAAAAGGACATAAATGGCCATCCGGCCCAAACTAATCCCACCGGATGGCTCAAGTTTCTCCAAACCCATTTTGTAGCCCACCAGCCCATTTACTACCCCCCCCCCCCCCCCCAAAAAAAAGACCTTTATGGCGACTTTAGTCGCCACTAAAGGTTCGTTGCAAAAAAAGCACTAAAAGTTGCCACTAAAAGATCAACTATGTATAGAAATGTATCAAAAATGTATCATATGTAAAAAAAAGTATCATTGTTGTATAGAATATGTATCCCCACCGTATATCTATAGAAAATGTATCATAGGTTTGTATCGTTGTTGTGTAATTTGTGTATAATAAATGTATCATCAACTTATACTCACTAATCATACATATATTATACATTAGTTATACATTGATTATACACTAATGATTCACATATTATATGTATTCCATACATAAGTATAGAAAATGTATCATTGTTGTATAATTTATGTAAAAATTGTATCATTCTTATATAGAAAGTGTATCATACGTCTAGACAATGTATCATACATATACAATATATAAAGTGTATCATTCTTGTATAGAAAGTATATATAAATTGTATCATTCCTGTATAAAAAGTGTATATAAACTGTATCATTCTTGTATAAAAAGTGTATATAAACTGTATCATTCTTGTAAAGAAAGTGTATATATAATTCCAGTATATGTATATAAACTATATCATTCTTGTATAGAAAGTGTATATAAACTGTATCATTCTTGTATACAAAGTGTATATATAATTTCAGCATATGTATATAAACTGTATCATTCTTATATAGAAAGTGTATATAAATTGTATCATTCTTGTATAAAAAGTGTATATATAATTACAACATATGTATATAAACTGTATCATTCTTGTATAGAAAGTGTATCCTACGTATAAAAAATATATCATACATATACGTATAGAAACCATATAATTGTTGTATAGAATATGTATCACTACTTTATATGTATAGAAAATGTATCATACGTATAGAAATTGTATCATTATTGTATAATATGTGTATAATTTATGTATAATAAATGTATAATTAACGTATAATTTATGTTTAATAAATGTATAGTTAATGTATACTTACTAATTTTATCAGTTTGTAGTTGATATATTTTAGTTTGTTAAGTTTTCGATGATGGTTACTTTAGTTTATTTATTTAGTTCTTCTTTTTTAATTCCTAGTAGAAGATAGAAAAATAAATGGAAATTTGCAGCGAACCTTTAGTGGCGACTTTAAAAGTCGCCACAAAAAGTCTAATCTTTTTGTTGTTTGCAGCGAACTTTTAGTGGCGACTAAAAGTTTGATCCTTTGTTTTTGGGCCAGCGCATGGCATTAGTTTGGCCGAATGGCCAACTCGGGACATTTGTTCAAAATGGGGCCATTTTGGGTCCTTTTTTTCTTCCTGATGATCACACCATGTACTTTTCCCTTTAAGCAAATGACCTGAGTTGACTGTTCGACCCAAATTGATGCCAAGCGCTACCCCAACCCATTCACTACCCAAAAAATTAGACTTTTTGTAGCGACTTTAAAAGTCATCACTGAAAGTTCACTACAAAAAGAACGGGGCTATTTGTGGCGACAAAGTCGCCACTAAAGATCGATGAAAAAAATTATCCCGAAACATGTATAAGTAGTAAGTATACATTAATTATATATTTATTAAACAAGAATTATACACTAATAATACATTTTCTAATTATCCGTTGATTATACATTTATTATACACAAATTATACAACAATGATATATTTTCTATACATCTTTACATATTCTATACGATAATGATACACTTACTATATGTACGATACATTTTTTCTATACATATACAGTTGTGATATATATTCTATACAATAATGATACAGTTTCTATACATATGATATATTTTCTATACGTATACAACAATGATACAGTTTCTATACATATGCTGGAATTAGTTGAAAAATGGCTTAAAAATAGAACTATTTTGAAAAGGCTAAAAAATGACTTTTAAGATTCTTGGTCCACTGGTTATCAATATTTGTGTCCTTTTCCCTATTATATTACCGGTGAACAGCCATCGAAAGTGTTAAAAAAGTTGGAGATGCAAAAGTTACTAGCCATAAAAGATTTGTGACACATCAAATATAATTATCTGAATTAGTTTCCCAATAGATTAAACAAGTACAAAGAACATGTAATTAAGGTACACGACTATCTCACTGAGGCTTTTTAACGGTGATAGATTCACAACACACTGGCCAACGCCACCAAGGACAACCGCGACATCGTAACATTCTTCTATGATGCATCGTCTCGAGAGATGATCTGCCAATTATATCTTGAGTTGGAACATCAATCTGCCCCTTCACCCTCGGTGGCGGTGAATCTTCAAATGAGGAGAGGCCAAAGTTAGAGCCTAGTGAGAAAACAAGGAAGAAAATAACTAAAATCATTATCGCTTTGGTAGTCTTCATGTCCAATGTCGCTAATTAGTGTAGAATTCTAGATCTGATGATCATGTAGAACAGATTAATTATATATAGAGAGGTTGAGATTATTGTTATCCATTCTATAATTAATTAGAGTGTGTTTGGATTGACTTATTTTAAGTGCTTATTGGGTGTTAAGCTCTTTTCTAGTTTTTGTAGTGTTTGGAAAAGATAAAAATGCTTTTAAGCACTTACTTTTACCCCCTGTTTGGATGGTGGTTTCTCGTGGTTCATTAATGTATGATTTTCTATGAAACTATGTTTGTTTCCATTGTTCTTAAAATTATGTGGTATGGTGTTGTAAACCCTTGGTTCATCCCATGGTTATATAACCATGAAAAGTCCTAATTTTTGTAACCACGGATTTGGTGATTTTTCCATGGTTACGTATTTTATTTCCCCATTATACCCCACCCTCCACCATCCACTCCTCCCCACCCCCAGCCTACCACTCACCCCCATCCCACCCCTCCCCACCCTCCACCATCCACCATCCACCCCACCCACCCCCACCCCCACCCTAACTACTCCACTCCTCTGCCACCTACCCCCACCCCACAACAACTCACCCCCACCCTACCAAGTACCACCCACCCCTCCACCCCCCCACCCACTACCCCTCCCCACTACCCCCACCCTCATCTCACAACCACTTACCCCTCCACCACCCCCACCCACTACCTACTTATTTTTTAAAGTTCCTATTTTGTTTTATTAATATATATAAATTAATTTCTAATTAAGAGTTGAGGGTATTTTAGTAAACTTACAAGTTATTATACAGTACCATACGGTCAAACCAAACAATACAAATGCTATTAAACCACAACAAACGATACTGTCTATCCAAACATTGTGTTCATTAATACAGTATAATACAATACAACACCATACTGTACCATATCATACTGTACATTAATGAACCACGGGAAACAACCATCCAAACAGAAGGTTAGGCTTAAAAAGTACAAAATAAGTCAAAAGTCAAAAGTTGGTATTCCTAATTTATTACTTTTAAGCCTATGTTTGGATGGTCGTTACCCATGGTTTCATAATGTACAATATGGAATGGTATAGTATGGTATTGTATTGTATTGTATTGTACTGTACTGTATGGTATTGTATTGTACTGTATTGTATTAATGAATACAATGTTTGGATGTACTGTATCGTTTGTTGCGGTTTAATAACATTTTTATTGTTTTGTTTGACAGTATGATACTATATAATAACATGTGAGTTTACTAAAATACCATTAACCCTTAATTACAAACTAGTTTATATATATAGGGTGAGGGGTTGTGGGTTGGGGTAGGGGGTGGGGGTGAGTGGTTATGGGTTGTAGGTGGGGGTAGTAGGGTGGTGGTAGGATGGGGGTAAGTGGTTGTGGGGGTGGGATGGGTAGTGGTGAAGGGTAGTGATGAGTGGTAGGGTGGGGTGGGTGGCAGAGGATGGGGGTAGGGGTGGGGGTTGGTGGGGTAGGTGGCAGTAGGGGGTTAGTGGGGGTGGGGTAGGTTTGGGTGTGATGTAGGTGGGTAGGGGTATAATGGGGAAATAAAATACGTAACTACGCAAAAATCACCAAATCCGTGGTTACAAAAATTGGGTTTTTTCATGGTTATATAATAACGAGATTACAACTGGTTTATAACACCATACAATATAATTTTAAGAATAATAAAAACAAATATGATTTTGTAGAAAATAATACATTAATGAACAATGGGAAACAACCATCCAAACAGAGGGTAGCTTATAAGCTACTTTTGAAAAGTCAATCCAAACACCCTCTTAGTTAATGCCACATAAGATTATCAAGTCATATTAATTTGTTTGAGACAGGATATCCAAATTCGCTGTACTTCTCATTAGAAAATAGTATCGCTTACCTATGATACCTTTTGCAAGAGGAGTATACCTTGTGCCGATCCGGACATGATTTCAAATTATGATTTAATATTAGTGATTTGATTGATTTGAAGTTAAAATTTTATTTGGACATGCAACTTGAATTTCTTATATATATTTTTTTTATAAACATGAAAACCCCACAATGTATGAAAACTATTAAAAATTTCTCTACTCTTATACAATCTTGCCAAATAAGCAAATCATAGTCCATGAACAAGGTATCAGAATATTGTAAGGCGTCGTATTAATAAATTGCATATCTCTGTGTTCCTTTTATCAATAAATGTTTGCAATTACATGTTATTACAAGCCTTTAAGTACATAATTTAACAATGATCCATTGATCCAAAAAAATCAACAATAGTCAGAGGCGAATCTAAAATTTCTAGAACATGGGTTCATCACTAAAGAAAAAAGAAGGAAAATTTATATGAAGTGAGAATTGATCCCTAGTCCTCTAGTTAAATAACTCAAACTTCAATCAAGTGCACCATTTTGCTTTCTTGTAGTATGTGTTCCAGTAGTTAATATTATACCAATTTTTTAAAAAATATATATAAAATTCCTAATTTTACAGAGAGACCATGTGTTCACGTAACCCAAAAATACTGCATAAAATCGCCCTTGACAATAGTACTCTAGTAACTAGTTATTCTTTAATGTAAGTCTTTCACATAGTATGAACAATTTCTTCACGTTAAGCATGAGTCTTTTTTTGTAAATTTTAAAATGATGGGCCCTTTTTAAAAACTATAAATTAATGGGTCAAGTTTTACATTTAAAAAAAAATTGAAATCACAACTTGGAATTTGAAATCCTACTTTTCGAAAAATTCGAAATTTAAAATCATGATATGAAATTCAAATTTTGTGCATGTTAAAAAAAAAACAACACTTATTTTAAATCAAAACTTAAAATTGAGGTCCCAAATCTTATGGCCAAACGCCTACTAAATATGCCTAGTTAATTTTCTAGAGATGGGATGAATATACATTATTAACTTCTATGTTCAAATTCTATTTCAATTTAATGCTTTCTCTGAAAATACTAGACGGCCCATGCCCGTGCCGCGCACGGGCCCAACACTTTAGATTATAGTGCATTTATGTGTATGTGTATGTAATTGTCTTTGAATTGTCATTTGCTCCCACTAATGGATTGATACGCATGTGGTAATGAATCTATCATTATTGACTTAATGAGATACTTTGAAAATTACATGAATATTGTTTGATTTTTTAATATGGAACACACTTTTTTTTTTTTGACATTATTAATTTGTACTATTTTTATGCATATATATATAGCTTGATTTTGTCAATATGGAATACTATGTTCAAAACACGATTAATATAACATTGTAGTTTGTGCTCCGTATTTAAAACTTTACTATATTAGTGTTTGTTACGAATACGCACGTGGCAATGAATCCATCATTATTGACTTAATGAGATACTTTGGAAATTACATGAATATTGTTTATTTTTTAATATGGGGTGCGCTTTTTTTGACATTATTAATTTGCACTATTTTTTTAATATTAGTTGTTGTTTAATATATATGGGACCCACAATTTTTTTTAATTAAATTGGAACGGATATATATATATATATATATATATTAGAATTATGGGGCCCACACTTTTTTTTGGACATTATTAGTTTGTACTATTTTTATGCATATAATATATATACATATACTATGTTCAAAACACGATTAGTATAACATTGTAGTTTGTGCTCCTTATCTAAAACTTTATTATATTATTGTTTGCTACGAATACAAAGTCTGCACTTTTTTTTTTGACATTATTAATTTGCACTATTTTTATGCATATATATTAGAATTATGGGGCCCACTTTTTTTTTTTGACATTGTTTGTTTTTTTTTAATATGGGATTCACTTTTTTTTTTTTTTTTTTATATATATTGCTTCATTTTGTCAATATGAGATACTATGTTCAAAACACGATTAATATAACATTGTAGTTTGTGCTCCGTATTTAAAACTTTATTATATTAGTGTTTGCTACGAATACAAAGGCAACACTTTTTTTTTAACATTATATTTTTTTTAATATGGGACTCACTTTTTTTTATATTGCTTGATACATTATTAGTTTGCATTATTTTTATGCATATAATATATATATACTATGTTCAAAACACAATTGATATAACATTGTAATTTGTGCTCCGTATCTAAAACTTTATTATATTAGTGTTTGCTACGAATACAAAGTCTGCACTTTTTTTTTTACATTGTTTATTTTTTTAATATGGGATTCACTTTTTTTTTTTTTTTTTTTTTTTTTTTTTTGTATATTGCTTGATTTTGTCAATATGAGATACTATGTTCAAAACATGATTAATATGATTTTGTAGTTTGTGTTCCGTATTTAAAACTTTATTATATTAATGTTTGCTACGAATACGCACGTGGCAATGAATCCATCATTATTGACTTAATGAGATACTTTGGAAATTACATGAATATTGTTTAATTTTTTAATACGGGGTGCACTTTTTTTTTTTACATTATTAATTTGCACTATTTTTATGCATATATATATATATATATATATATATTAGAATTATGGGGCCCACAATTTTTTTTTTGCACTTTTTTTTTGACATTGTTTGTTTTTTTAATATGAGATTCACTTTTTTTTTTTTTTTTTTTATATATTGCTTGATTTTGTCAATATGGGATACTATGTTCAAAACACGATTAATATAACATTGTAGTTTGTGCTCCGTATTTAAAATTTTATTATATTAGTGTTTGCTACGAATACGCACGTGACAATGAATCCATCATTATTAACTTAATGAGATACTTTGAAAATTATATGAATATTGTTTGATTTTTTAATATGGGATGCACTTTTTTTAATATTAGTTGTTGTTTAATATATATGGGGCCCACAATTTTTTTTTATTAAATTGGAACAGATATATTACTACTATATAGAAGGGCCCACAATTTTTTTTTTTATATTAGTTGACATTTTTTTTTTTACAATTTTTTTTTTATGAGCCTGTTTAATATGGGGCCCAAGTTATGTTTTATATACTGTTAATTTATTATATTTTCATAATCTATGTATTTTTACATAGATTATATACTGTTATGAGGTACATCGTTATCATCGTTATGCTGTTATGTTTTAAAAGGTTGTACCCTTTTCCGATTCAATTATGAAAATATAATAAATTAACGTTAACTAAACAAAATTTCATTAATAACGATGTACATTTATTTGATCAGTAGGTTTTTTTTTTTTATATAAATTTTTTTATGGGCCTGTTTAATATGAGGCCCAAGTTATGTTTTATATACTGTTAATTTATTATATTTTCATAATCTATGTATTTTTACATAGATTATATACTGTTATGAGGTACATCGTTATACTGTTATGTTTTAAAAGATTGTACCCTTTTCCGATTCAATTACGAAAATATAATAAATTAACGTTAACTAAACAAAATTTCATTAATAACGATGTACATTTATTTGATCAGTAGGATGGCAGTAGCAACTGAATGTCAAAGACTCAAAAGGTATACAATAGCACGTGTACAAAGCTACAATGGTGATCAGGACTGAAATGATAAACTCATATGGGCCCACTATTGTAAAGGATAGTAAAGTCTTCACAACAGTAGCAAGCACTACTGACCAATAAGGAAAAGCAAATTCTTCATGAGTTACAAAAATATCCCTGTACCATAAATTAAGAAAAGCAGCTAGCAAATAGGGGTGCCCACAACGGACGACGAAAATGGACGACGAAAAAGCACCTCAACTGGTGCATCTATATAGTTAGAAAATAGCCGTGGAAGTTGGAACCCGAAGACTCATGCAATCCGATAACTGTGTACGCCTGGATTTTAACTATTTTGTGTTATTATAGTTTGACTAGATATAAATTTGTAAATTGTAATTTGAATAGTGTTATGCCCCTTGTAGGACTTATAGACAAAGTTGAAAAAAAGTTTTTTTTTTTTTATAAAGATTGGGGATGTTTGGCCAAAAAAAAAAAAAAAAGGCTTATGAGTAACACCAAAAGCAGTGTTTGTTATTAGGGGGGAACAACAAATTTTTGTTTCTTCAAGAAGTTGAAGCAGAAAGAGAAAATTCTTCTATATTTTTCATAGTACCTCTCATTAATTTAAGGTAAGTTACACCTTTGTTCGGACGGCCAAAAATAATTACATTCCTAGCTAAATATATAAAAACAAATACTATATATATATAACATCATAATATACAAAAAATAAATACATGCTGGCTATTATTTTATAACATCATAATATACTAATTTTAGCTATTTATCAGAATTTCTGGTCAAATTTAATGCGTTACGTCAGAATTTGATCACAAATTCTTGTGATCCATCAGAATTGTGACAAGACAAATCTCCCAACTTGAAATCCTTAAGATTTGTGGCAAAAATGTTGGCGAATCATTAAGATTTGTCTAAAAATCTTGGCGATTTTTGTGCAAGAGCAAGTTTGGAAATCAATTTAAAATCTTGACAATTTTTATGAAAGCAAGTTTGCCCCATCAATTTAAACGGGATTTGCACGATTGCCTGCAAAACTCTACCTTAAGGTAGAGTTTGCTACCTTATAACGCAAAGTCTATCTTAAGGTAACGAGCTTTTTTTAAGGCAGAGTTTGCTACCTTATAACGCAAAGTCTATCTTAAGGTAACGAGCTTTTTTTAAGGCAGAGTTTGCTACCTTATAACGCAAAGTTTACCTTAATGTAACAAGCTTTACCTTAAGGCAGAGTTTACCTTATAAGGCAGAGTTTGTCTTCAGGCATAAGGCAAGGTAGAGTTTGAATCCAAAACTCTGTCTTGTAAATATATTTTAATTTTTTTACTGAGCGGGAATTTGAACACGAAACCCATATATTTTTACGCTAAGCACAAAAATTAAAGACCAATAATTAGAGGGACAAAATTAGAGACCAGCGTCTTTGAAGGGCAATGCGCGCAAAAATATGCATTGAAAGAGTCTATTTGTGTAAATCTCAATTTGCGAATTTCTCCCCCATTTTTTGTGTCCAAATACATTTTTTTGCACGGATTGCCTTTCTTTTGGGGTGGTCTTTAATTTTTTTCCCCTCATATTTGTGTTCTTTAAGTTTTGCTCTTCGCTTGGATACCTGAGGTTCTGGGTTCGAACCCCCGCTCAGGCATAAAATAAAAAAATAATTTCGCAAGGCAGGGCTGGAGGGAGTGTATGCCGGATCCGGCATACAATCCTTAAGGAAAAACTAAAGTTATGCCGGAGGGGGCAGACTTTTTCTTGAGACATATATATATATTTTTTTTTTTTTTACTTTTCAAGGCAAACTTTTAATTATGCCTTAAGGAAAAGTTCCGTCTTATGGGACATACTTATAATTATGCCTTAACTAAAAGTGTGCCCCATAAAATATAACTAAAAGTTCTGCCTTATGAGGCATACTTTTGGTTATGCCTTAATTAAAAGTCTGCCCCATAAGGCATAATTCCTTAAGGAAAAAATTTGCCCCATAAGGCATAACTAAACTATGCCCTGAGGAAAAGGTATGCCCCCTCCGGCATAACTTTAGTTTTTCCTTAAGGACTTTATGCCAGATCCGGCATACACTCCCTCCAGCCCTGCCTTATGAAATTATTTTTTTATTTTATGCCTGAGCGGGGATTCGAACCCAGAACCTCAGGTATCCAAGCTAAGGGCAAAACTTAAAGACCACAAATATGAGGGGTAAAATTTAAAGACCGCAAATATGAGGGGCAAAATTTAAAGACCACCCAAAAAGAAGGGCAATTCGCGTCCAAACTTATTTAGGGCCCAAACTCAATTGGAAAGAAAAGGAGAGGTATCGGCCCAAATCCGAGTAAGATTTAACGCAAATCCCCAGCCATCCAAAACTCATACGTAGCTACCTTACGGCGGAACCCCTGTGTTTGTTCTCTTCATCTTTAATTCTCGGCCCAAATCCAAGTAAGTTTGTTCTCTTCATCTTTCTCGGTAATACTGCAAATATGTTTTTTTGCTCTAATTGGGTTACAAGTGATGATGCAATCTTGCTTTACCTTTCAAAGTTCGATTATCATGCACTGCATTTTTGACAGGAAGATTGATTATTTATGTACTATACTTGTTTTCATGTATTTCTACTATACAAAGAGTTTCAAAAAAGTAGTTTTTTTTTTTACTTGCCCTAAATTGTTACTACTATAGCAAAGTTTTACCTTTGGGATTCACTGTAATTGTTTTTGCCTCTGCATTTTTTTCATAATTTCCACATGTATATGTGATTTTGTATGGATAGTTGACAATCTCTTTACTTCTCTGAAGTACTGAGTTATACTTGTAGGTGTGACAAGAAATGGTGCGAGCATACAAAGTAAAAGGTGAAAAGAGAAAAAAGAGAGGAGAGAATTATGATAAAGAAGAAGAAATAGAGGAACATGTGGAAGAGGAATCAACAGGGTCAGAAAAAAGAGCGAAAATCGAACACACTTGGGCGGATACTGAGGCAGCTGAAAGAGTTGTAGATTTACTATCTGGCATTCCTGTTGTTGCAACTGATCACAGCACGAATAAACCTGGTGTTATTTTCATTATCGAAAGAGCTTCTCTCGAAATCGCTAAAATTGGAAAGGTCTGTCATTGCAATGTCATTTTTTGTCATTTACGTTTGTTTCTTCGATTATGGTTTGAATGGATTTCAGTTAAAACCTAGCTACTCCCTCCGTCCCATAATAAGTGTCGCCTTAGCAAAAAAAAAAAAAAACTGTCACCTTAGGAATTCAAGACAAAAATTGGCAAGTGTGTCCACCTATGCACTTAGCATTAAAGAGTTAGTCCTCTTTAATATTGTTTAATTCTCAAAAAACATCTAATAAGGAGGGGTAGTTTAGTAAACTCTACATTGTATGTATTGATTTCTTAATGGGCATGATTTTTGCTAAGGTGACCCTTATTTTGGGACGGAGGGAGTAAAAAGTAAGCTAAGCTATAGCTATACTAAGAGAGCTAAAAGATGATTTTTATTAATGTATCTCTAAAATGGTTAGACCAGCAGAATGTATAAAGAGGAACCCTAGCTAGCTAATGGGTCTAAAAGAAACTATTACAATAAGAATTGGGGGTAAATGCATAATTTAAAGAACTAAACTTAAGGTTCTGAATGTAACTAATGAAACTTGTGTCCTCCTTCCGAAGATCAAGTTCCCAACAGCTGTGTACTGCGCCAATTGGACGCGGTTCAACCACCCGAAGCATTAGCTTATCTCTCATAATATAGCTCCCAAATTCATATTGCATCACACAGCCTTTGAACTTCTGCCTTAGATGGTTCTAGCTTTTTCAGTGTTGTATGCTTTTATCCAACTGCTAACTAGTTCATGTTATTAATGATCTTTAGCATTGCATATAATGCTAACCCTTCCCTTCACTGTGTATAAAGGAAGTGGAAGTTATTGTGTGTAATGATCTCTTCTAATTGTTGATGCAGACTTACCAACTTCTGAACTCTGATGAACACTCCAACTTTCTGAAGAAGAATGGTCGAAACCCTTCTGATTATCGGCCTGATATCGCTCATCAGGTTGGTTAACTTTGGAACTCCGGGCCTATCTTGTTGCTTAATAGTCCGAAAGTCTGAACACTGTGGTGTTCCTGTAGATTTCAGATTTAAGCGATTGTCATTTGAGACCATTTCTGCATGTGGGCCATAGATCAATGGTAACAGATATTGAGTCCTACAGGTGAAAGTATGTCGTGAGTTGATACTTGGTTCTGTTGGAATGGACGAAACTGATTTGCCTTTGCCTTTTAAACCTAAATTTGTCAAATTTGGCAGCTAACACAAGCAAGCTAAGACACAATGAACTTTGTAAGGAGTTTGTGTGAATCTGCACAGGAGCTCAACTAGTTGACATCAAAAGATGCTCCTTTTGTTCCGATTTGTTTGACGGCATTTTATTAGGCAGAAATAAAATTAAAGAAGAGTTTCGACTCATAAGCTAAGTATGTGTAAGGTGCCAAAAGTACCCTCATCATAAAACTATTTGTTTTTGTCTAGTGGGACCTCTGATAAGTCATGTTGATGGCAAAAAAGGAATGTTAAAAATTTATCATAACAACAACAACAAACCCAGTGTGATCCCACAAGTGGGGTCTGGGGAGAGTAGGATGTACGCAGACCTTACCTTTGTGAGGTAGGGAGGCTGTTTCTGGTAGACCCTCGGCTTAGAAAAAGTACCTGGCACAGTAATGTCAAAAAAGAGAAACAAAATAACAAGATACAAAATACTAGTAGCAATAGATGTTAATAAACATCAAGGAATAGGAAACTACGTGATAACTGAATATTACTACTAAAGGATAAATAGGAGAGGAGGGGATCCCCTCCCTCCCCACACAGAAGGCAACAACACTTAGTTACCTACGAACCTTCTACCCTAATTCTCGACCTCCATACCTTCCTATCTAGGGTGATGTCCTGTGCCATGTCCTGCCTAATCACCTCCCCCATTTCTTCTTCAGCCCACCTCTACCTTTCCTAACTCCTGCTACAGCCAACCTCTCACACTTCCTTATTGCCGCATCCTTGCACCTCGTCTTCCACGAACCACCTTAGCCTCGTTTCCCTCATCTTGTCTTTCCACTGATGCCACTCCCACCTTGTCCTGAATAACTTCGTTCCAAATCATATCTCTCCAAGTATGCCCATACATCCATCTGAGCATCCTCATCCCCGCTACCTTCATTTTCTGGACGTGGACTTTCTTAACTGGCGGGCATTCTGCCCCATACAGCAATGCTGGTCAAACTACCACTCACCAAAACTTACCTTTAAGCCTTATCGACACCTTCTTATCGCACAGTATCATAAAAGCAGTAAATGTAAAATAAGATAGTTTCTAAATAGACAGACAAAAATGAAAGACTGTCAAACAAGTTAGGACTGAAGGAATATTAAAGAATCATTTAGATGATGTTTCCCGATCCAAGGTCTAGTCGAGTCTGAGTAACCTGGGTTTAATCAGACCCCGAGCTACTGAAATGGAACAATGATAAGGAAAGAGATATCTTGTAGTTGTCCTCCATGAAATCGCCAAGTAGTCATTTTAATAGCTCTTTGATCAAATATATTTTATAGCTCTAGCAGAACTTTCTATTTCTCGCAGGGTACAATATGAGTTTGGATTGAACAAGAATGAGAAGATGAAAATAGGAATGAGCATACCTGAGTCTGTTCAGTCCATATGCATCCTTACCTTTTTCTAAATGTTATTTCACTTGAATTCATGGATAGGGTACAGAACAGCTTGTTCGTATAAATGATATATCTTTTTTAATATAGAAAAATAACTTCTGGATACGAGATGTGTACAACAATTCTACAAAGATAAGTTCTTTCAAACTCTACAAATATGAGTTCTTTTATACCTGATAAAAAAAAAAAGGCCTACCCAGTCATCTATACAAGTGGGGAGATCATGTATTTTCCAAAAGTAGAGGAGAAGCACCAAGATCTTTTTCATTTGCACTATGGGTCTCTCTTTGCCTTCCAGAACTCTCTAGTTTCTTCCTCTGGCATTTTTGTTTATCAGAATGGAATCTCAACGTAGTTATGGAGAACTTTATCCAGTTCTCCATCTTCTGCCAAATGCAATCTTCCCAGTTGTCATGGTCATATGCCTTTAGGCAAGATCTTGCTGATTCGCTCTAGAATCGAGCTTTTCAATTCCACAATACACTTTGCAATTAAGGCTGCATCTAATATCTGTTGTCCATCTGTCATAGGTATTTTGTGTCCCAGAGATTAATAGAAAATTCTACTGAAGTGTTTAGAGAACATAACAAGGTTAGGACTATGGTTAAGTGGCTAAGCGTGTTTTTTTGTTTAGTTACCGGCATTTAACGATTAAGTTCCCCCCACAGTCAAAAAGGAGGGAAAAAACAAATATAAAGTGAGATGCCTTCTCAACCCACCACCCTCTGGTTCTGGGCAACCTCTCTATGCTGCATTGTTTGATTTATACATTTGACAATATCAACCGTGGCATGATGTCTGTCAAAAGCTTCTTTATTTTTTTCTAAAGCTTCTCCATTACCTTCCATGAAAAGATGCAGACATGTATTGCTTAGGCTGTGGGTTTCCCTTCCACCATTTTTCTGCTCAGTGTTAGTTCTTAGTGTGAGTTCATCACTTGATCTTGCTTCTATCCTACTTCTTTCTGGTTCAGATACTGAGTGTGTATTAGATTTGGAGATCATAGATGGAATTGCAGTGGAGAGCTGGTGCTTCTTCTTTAGTATATATAGTTGTTGTTGAAATAAGAAGGGGCCGGGGGAAAAAAGAGAAAATTTAAGTAGCAGTTGCTAAAAATTTAATAGAAAATGAGAGCAGGAGATTTTTCCTCCTACTGATGGGCTTCCTGTTAGATCCTTCTAGCGGAAGGGAGAAAGCCCATCTGTTTTCAGTCTTTGGTACGTAAGGGAAATAAGTTCTAATTCCTTTGAAAGCTAATGAAACAAAGGAGTTGATGTTCACCAACTTTATTTGCACTTAATTATTGCAAAAACTTCATGATTGTTTTATGAGGCTATGCAATTATTTAAAAATCCTCGTTCATGCTTTTTCCTTAAATTTTTGTGTAAGTTCTTCTTTCCTGTCACAGGCAATGCTTTCAATTCTAGATAGCCGAGTAAACAAAGCTGGGCGATTAAAAGCTTTGTATGTGAGGACTGAGAAAGGTGTCCTTTTTGAAGTGAAACCTCACGTTCGTATCCCTAGGACATTTAAGCGATTTGCTGGCATCATGTGTAAGTTAAATTACATTGGGCTTAATTTCTTCAATCATCTCTGTTCATGCTTTTATTCCCTTCTGTGTGTCTAATATTTCTGTTTTCTTATGTTGCTTCAAATTCAGTGCAGCTGCTACAAAAGCTGAACATAACTGCTGTTGGTAAGCGAGAGAAACTGTTACGTGTTATAAAGAACCCTGTTACACAGTACCTACCCATCGACTGTCGGAAGATAGGTGAATAATTTTTCTGTTTGAGTTCCTTCTCTAATGGAATGTTCTTGACAATTGACTAATACCCCACTTCGCTTATGCATCAGGCTTCTCTCATAGTTCTGAGAAGCTGGTGGATATTCAGGACTATGTTAATGGCATCAACAATGACATGAACCTTGTTTTTGTGGTATGTTCTAGTGTAATTTTCTATAGAGAACTTCGTTTTGTGTGGAGTTATAGTTTACTTGATATTTGAAATGTGCAGGTTGGGGCTATGGCCCATGGGAAAATTGATAAAGATTATGTCGAAGATTATTTATCAAGTAAGCTAATTCTTCCTCTTTTTTTGTTATGTTGTGTCAAATAAAACTTGAGTGCTGTCATTTGATTCTTCTGTCTTTGTCTTGATTTGCTTGGCTAGTGTTTAATGCTTAGGAATGCTAACATCTATTACTTGTGTCTGTATGCTCAATTGGCGACACTTGTATACTATTGATCTTCCTGGAGAGTAAAAAGTACTTCTCGAGAGTCCTATGTCTTTGGCAAATGAAAGTTAAATAGATTGCGGCTGCTGCAGAATGTAGATATGGTTGGATTGTCAAACATAATCTTTGATTTTTTATCATGTTACTCTAGTATATGCCATACAAAATGTATTGTAAAGTGAGACATTGTGCTCTCCCTATGAGTTGTTTGGTTCAGTGTCAGCCTGTCAACTCTAAAGTAAATACGCGAGCTCTAAACTGCATCTCAACCTACTTGATGCTTCTAACACCATCTCAGAATATGAGAAATCGTTTTACTGATAAGTTGGACAAAATGCATGTATATTCCATGTAAATGCTCAACTAGGTCCATGCTGTTTTCGCTACACGAAAATCATCATGGCGAATTATTACATTATTTTCTGTAGCTGAAACTTGTCTAATCATCTAATGTATCTTGCAGTTTCGGATTATCCATTGAGTGCTGCATACTGCATATCAATGATCACGAATGCTGTGGAGCGCAAATGGAAGATTTTGTAGACTTGTACCTCCTATATTATCGCAAGATGTACTTTCTAGAAAGCTATCCTTACTAGCTTTCTTTTTATAGGCTTTCTGGCTGGTTGAGCTAGTGTTGCGTAAAATATTAAAAGGTGGCAAATGACCCTCTTCTACATTTTTGAGTGCCCTTTTTGTTCGTTTACTATCAATTTCAAACAGCCATCTTCCTGTCGTCCTTTTTTTTTTGTTTTTTGGGTGAGACAAATATTGGCATGTGGTGCTCATATCTGCATCGGTCGAAGTAGAGCGGACCCCTGTATGATCCAATCCGAGCACTTATTCAACTTTATAAAAAAAAAAGTACACATTTTGAGCTTGTAACTGACTTATTGATGGTATACACTGAAGTTTCAATTTCAAAATTTCGATTATTGGCATCTCCCACCTTGGGAAATATGAGCCTCAAACTGGTGCATTATGGGTGCAGAGGCCAACATTGTCTATTATGAGGTATTTTCTTATAGTTGGTGCTGTCATCATGAATTGTCAACAAGTTTGGTTCTGCATTGTTTCCAAATCCAAAAAGCTCTTTGCCAATTGTTTAACTATCCAGGCCCCTCAGCATGGACCTAGTTTTATAGCGGAGAAAGAAAAAAAAGATGCTGATAAATTTACAGGTTGTGGAGTAAGGTATGTAAGTACACCTATTAGACCTTAATGCTGGTAAATAGGAAGGACATGAGATTTAATACTCAAAATGTGTATAATTAGGCACTTTCAAGCATAACGTGGTTTTATAGCCTTCATTACACAAGCATACATTCACTTCTCCGGTAATGATAATAGTACAAATGGGAGTTTACAAAATTGAGCATCAAACTGGAATTTGGAACCAAATGCTAGTTTTTCTGCAATGCTGTGCAAAGCAGGGTAACAGCCAATATCCAGGACAAGTTATAGCTTTTCACCATCAGTGTTTGTTCCCTTTTTTTCCCTTTTTATGTGACATGAGTTATCTCTGCTCATTGTTATCTCAATCAAGGACCTGTAAGTAGGTCAGGGTTCGCAGGCCGTGGCCTGCCATCTATTTCCTCTGGAATATCCACGCTAGCAACAATGTTAGCGGTCTGACTAGAGGACGATGGCTCTATGTTAGACATTTCTATTCTTGATCGATGACCAGGTCTTGTACTCGGGGAAGTTTCAGGTGACTCCCTTGGACTCCCTAATTTTCGTGTTTCAACTGGTCCAGGCTTTGTAGGTTTCTTCTTATTTTTTGCGTTCTTATGCCAATTCATCAGTGCCTTGGAAGTTTGGTCATCAAATATAGATCTCTTCATGGTTGATCCCATCTGGAAAATCCAAAAGCAAATCGGTTAACATGTTCTTGGAGTTATTGTACAATGAAAGAGTAACTTCTCTCATGGGAGGTGTCTAGTGTCTACTTATTGTAATCCAAACATTTAACCTATATAGTGTCAAATCACCAATTAATTTCATGTATAGTAACAGAGTTATCCACTATAGCAGTAAAATCATCAAACTACTTTTTTCACATTAAAGTAATTGAACTTTATCTGCTATGACAGTAAAGTCACTAAAACTCACCCACCAGAACGACATAACAAGCCCATCAAGGTGATTTTACCATTCCCATGGATAATAGTCTCTCTTTGTTATAGTGGAAAAAGTTCAGTTACTTTAATGTGACAAAAGATAGTTGTGGTTTCACCGTAAAAGTATATAAAATTCAGTGACCATGTGTGAAATTTATCCGTCAAAAAACCCCCAAGCCTTTTTCAAGTGACTTGGCCTCTTAGTCATCCAAAATACCCTTTATGGTAAGATTGGAGCAGCAAATTGAGAGAATAGATTGGCTGGAAATGCCTTTTTCACTCCCATTTCCAAGTTATCATCATAATGAATCTGAAACATAGGCTAAAAGAAAACATGAACAAGAGTTACCTGGGTAACTAGTGCATACAGTGGAAGTGTAATATAGCTGCACAAAATCTGAACACCTACCCTGACAAGCATCCCTTTCATCAGATAATTTGAGAGTATGGTTATGGAATTTTAAAGAATGGGGTCTAATATAATTTTGATACTTCATAAAGCATTCAAAAACTTAACACAGTGAAGATAAGAACTTGTTAATTACCCGATAGCAACTCTCAATACGGCGAGGAAAAAACTATCGTGAAAACAGGAATAGAGCCCAAATTCATACTGCAGAAGATGTCATGCTATCATCTTAAACCAAGTAGTAGAAATGAAGGAACTGAAAAGAAAATTGAGAATATGTCCTTACCGTTATCCAAAGGAAGTACGTAATCTCAAAAGCATTCTGCAACACATAATGAAATAGATTAAGCTTAATATTTGCTTGCAAATTCGAAAAGCTTAACTGATTAAGAAAGCAATCCTTTATATATATTATGTAAAAAGAATATCTTGAAAAATGAAATGTTTAACAGAAAAGATTAAGCTATGTATTATCTGTACACTTATAGAACCTAAATTCCTTGGAAAAACATGGTCTTGCAAAAAGGTATGTTTCATACTTCTCACCGCTGAAGTATGAAACAAAGGCTAAAAGAGAAATACCCTTTTCCCCTTTGAACTTTAATTTTAATTTATGGACTGATGATGTAAAAATGTTTATACTATTAAGTCATTTAAAAGCAAGTTGAGCTAACTGCATATACAAAATGTGATTTTATACTTAAAAAAGGCGCATACATAACGTGTTACAGCTAGTTAAATCACAACAACTAACAATGTTTATAACTTAAATCCAAAAAGAACAGATAGAAAATTATGTAAAAGGAAGCAGGACAGCTATTATAGTGCCTAATAGCAAGTACGAAATACTGCGATTAATACCACCGTATCAAATTATGTGAATCTATTTTTTTTAGTTTCCCAACTAACTTCAACAGTTAGGGGTAAATTGGTCTCCATACTGCATTCATACTCTCATATTTTTAGCCTCTTAATCTCTCCCTATTAATTGAAATAGTTCTCACCTGTTTACTTTGAATTTAGACTACTCCATTATTATTATTTTTCAAAGATGCACATACACCAGACATGCAGTTATCCAGTATCAGTGTCATAGCCTCACAGGACAAGAAAGCATGAGGAAGAAGCTTAAGTGAAGTGGCAAGAAATAGATGTACAAGGCGGCGCTCAGTACCTGAAAGAGGGTGAGATGGACAAGATGAAGAATTAGAGTTGGCTTGCCGAACCAAAAATGTCTGTCTGAAACTTGGACAAGAGGTATGCCTTGCACCACAGCATGTCTTTCTTGAATTTCAATAGCCATCTGAGCTATAATTGATTGAAGCTTTGTCCCAACTGCTAAGATTATCTTTAACCAATCCAGTGGTTAGTTCTTTCTTCATTAGAACAATACAGTGCAATGGGAAACAAGTAAAGGAAATAATGATAAGAATTTCTTACAACTAGAGGCAGTATGGACAGCCAAAACATAGCTTGCCATCCTGAAAGGACAGTATTTCTATTGGTAGTTAGAACTAATTCTTCTAATTTGAGAGATAATATGTCTTGAAACAATCGAGGGTGCTAACATTACCACGGACATTCACCAGAAGATAAATAACTGCAGAAAGCCATAGCACTGAACTGCAAGTATAATAATAAAGATGAACAATTAGATACCTCTAGATGTAGCACATCAAAATATTAAGTTTGCTTCAGTTCAAGTCGAAAGACACGTACTTGATGCCCACAACAACCTTGAAGTCATCTTCCAGGGATCTCTTTATGTACTTTTGAAAATTAAACTTACTTCCAGGTGCTAAATGGACCTGCAACAAGAGGAAAACAATAAGCAAAATAACTATCTTTTCGGTCCTGCAAGAGACATAATTTGATTTATACAGAGTTAGGAGCCCTGACCGAGATGAAACCGTGGCGCATGGTCAAGTAGTCAGCTTTCCTAACTGACCTGAAAAATTGTCGAAAAAAGCACACCTGGAAATTTTGGGGATCTAGTTAGAAAAGAAGAAATAATACTTTGTGCAATGGCTGTAATATGACATTTCACTTATTACATTACATGTTTTATCACCAACTAATTCCACCGTAAATAAGCAGTTATAGAAACTTTAATCTAATAAGCTAAACGCTTTATGATGTTATATCACTTGATCAAGCAATAGCTATACTGAACGTTCAATGAGGATGAGTGGTATTGTTATGGGTGCAGTACCAACCAAATTTTTCTTAGTAGATGGTAATCTTTTAACCGGAACATACAAATATGATTTCCATGCTTATGGCGAGGATGCCTAGAAGAGATATGAAAACACAACCATACAAACAAACCTATTAATGACCACATTTTTTTGAGAGAGCCACACTAGGAATATCAAATTTGTTATAGAACTAACTCAATTTAAAGCTTTACTATCTCAGACAAAAGTATCAAAGCCCCCATTCGTTCATCCCAAAATACTAAAAAAATATGCAAAAATAAAAAATAACCGAAGGCAGGTGCTTTAATTTTCTTACAGTGTAGAAAATGATTGGGGTGGTCCCAAAACTGGTATTATCCCTAACAAAAGATGTCTCTTTGGTAAGCCTGAATCTTGAGGCATCTGCATAGAAAGGTCACATAAGAAAGTAAAGAAATACAGGTTAAGAATTAAAGATTAAGTCCCTCTTGCCTACAAAAGAAAAGAGTTCTTAGATCGCTTTCGCCTGGATGGTTGGACTGAAAAAAATTTAACAATAGTAGAGGATAGTAACGGAAAAGGAGGAATGGATGTTCCATGACAGTAGTGAACAGAAAAATACATAGCTAATGTTTGCATGTTGGCTGGAAAAACGTATGTAACAGGAATAGAAGATTGAACCGGAAATGTTTACACTCTAAAAAGTTAAAACTAATCACCTCCTTTAGAGTAGCACTATATATTTCTTAAGCAAGACGTTTTCAATAGTTTTATATTGATAAATCATTTATAAATTTCTTAAGCAAGACGCTTACAATAGTTTCATATCATAAATGATTCACCAATAAACCACATTTTGGAGAATATTTAACGTCATGCTAAATTGAGCCCGAGGGCAACTAAATGTTAGACAAAGAGAGGCTAAAGAGAGAAGAGGAATGATAGATAAAAGAACATTTTGTTCCGGAGAATACATTGCAACTCTGTTAATTGTCAGGTGACAAGTATAAAGGGGTACTTATAGGTGCCAACAGAGTCTTTTAAACTCACTTCTGCAACTGACTTACACACGATAACTTTACCACATTGTAAGGACAAGATTCATGCAACTACACAACATAAGAGTCATGCACTCAATCACGTAGATATCCTACGAGTCACATGGATAACACCAAACATGCACGTAATAGTTCTACAATTTCAAGGTTTAATTTTCCTAAAACTCGCCCTTGATCTTCAAATTTCCTTTTAACCCCAAGTCTTTGATCTCAATTGTGTAAAATCTTCAACTTGACAGGTCTTAGAAGAATACCCACAATATCTTGAGTCTACTTCAATTTCCTCTCGCCAACGTTAAAGATACTAGAATAGGAATATGTATATATTTTGTAAGGCAAATTGGTTTGTACTCCTTGGTGTAGCAACTGTTTTTCAAGTGACGGGGGCAATCATTTGTTTCTTCTAACTGTTCTTTAGATATCTTAAACTCACTCTTGCGCTCAGTTACTTGCAGATCTTGTTTTACAATTTTCTTCCTCCTTTTCTGCCAATGAATAGCTCCTCCAGTTCACATGTCTGTATAATCTTGGCTCCAAGTTCAAGATTGTTCTGTTTACAATCAATCTTACTTGAAATTCCAAGTGCAAATCCTTTTTTTCATCTGTTGCAGCTGTCTATACAGCCTTCAACTTGACAACTTCTGAAGTTGTATTTTCAAGTTCTTGCTTGATGCTACTATTAGAATACCACGGACTAAAATAATTCTTATCGTCCTCCTTGGGTGCTAGCTACAAAGTTGTCTCCTATTCTTTCTTGTGATCAACAAGATTGGCTTTTTTCAGTATTACTACGACACTCTTAGGAGTGATAACCAAATTTATGACAATTATAGCACTCAATTTGATATTTTTCATACCTATTTTCATTTGCTCCTTGCTAGTAACCAAGACCTCTAAATGATTATTGGCTTTTCTCTTGATTGGTGGATTTGTTACCATTACATCTTCCTTTTCCACAACCAATAACATGTCCTCTTCCTCGTCCACATCTTCTATGGATATTTTCACCTCAATCATCCTTCAAAGTTGCTCTTGTCAAAGAACGAAGGATCTTCATGAACGTCTTCTACATTATATCTGATCCATATCTCTTCAATGTATTCACAAAGCCTTCACCCTTGAACAATAATCCTAAATTGGTTTGAATTCTCTCATTTTTAAAGCTTCAAAATACCCGTTAAAGATTAAAGCCTTACCTTCTTCACATTCTGCAAAACCTCTCAAGCTTCCTTTGAGGTGGTTGCATTGTCTACTTTCTCAAACACAGTATCATCCAAATACTGATGGATGAGATTGACGCTTGTTGATTCTTTTCCTTGTATTTTCCAGCATATCCTTCTCGTATTGAGACAAAACTTCCTCATTATCGGGTTCCTCAAACGCCTATTTCGCACACAACCAAGTATTGAAGACACCAATTTTTCATAACTTTCTTTGTGACACCACGGAATTAGAAACCAAGTGGTTGAGGATTTTAGTAGCTCAGTTGGTTGACTACCTGAACTTTCACCTTGTAGGTGAGGGTTCGATTCCCGCCTTGTAATCCCCTTCTCGTTTCCCCTTCCCCTACCCCTATGTCATAATAATAATAAAAAAAATTTTAAAAAAAAACAAGCGGTCCATCTCTCTATTTTTTTTCAGCACTCTTGTTTCAATTCCAAGGACTTTGGCCTCTGTACTACTCTGTTACAGGAAGAGAACTGCTAGAGGAGAGGAGACAATACTTTGTAAGGAAGTCTTTACTCACCTGATTGCCAAGTGAGAAGTACAAAAGAGTATTTCTTAGGTTTATAGGTGCCAAGAGAGTCTTGTCAACTCACCTCTTCAAATCACTCTCACATACATACACAAATTATGAATTTGATCATATTAAAACACAAAATTCATACACTTAAATATCCTAAAAATCACATGAATAACACCAAATTTGCACCTAGTAGTTCTAGCTTTCAAGATCAATAATTCCTAATAATAAACTTTCCTCATCAACTATCTAGTATCTAGTGCCTGCGTAAAACTAGGCTTTTTTTTTTCTTTTTTTTTTTTTTTTTTTGCGTAAAACTAGACCATAGAAAAAGCAAAAAAGAAAATCAAATCATGATAATTTCACACCATACCATTGGCTGCTTCATAATCATGCTCAACTTCCTTTTCCCATTCCTTCCACTCTCGAATCTGCATATAAGAAACAGGATGATCAAGTTTAATCTCTAATTAATGCTCAAGTATTTAGTGCAAGACCAGAAGTGGAATTAACATTTCAAGGTGTCCACGGTCGAGAAATCAATCTTGATCCTCAAACGAAGTTTCAGCCATAGTGAGCAACAACTTTTTGATAGACCTAAAAGGGTAAAACTTTTGTGCTTGTCACACTAAAACTGTAGAAAAAATCTCACCTTTAATCTTCCGAGCAGCATAGTTATGGCACTGTAAATAACGTGGAAGACGGCTAAAAAGAATATGAAGATGTGTAGCTGATGCAAACCATGGATGGATACAAATGGAACTTTACCCTGTCAAATGTGGTTACTGTTAGTCTGTAAATTTTCAAGGAACATTTATTCAAGCAATCTAAGCAAACAGAATAACGAGTCCAAATTATAAGTCCAAAACCCTATTGAACTAAGCACTGATAAACCAGTATACTTCAGTACCAAAATAAAAATGGTAACAAGTATCTCATGTTTCAGAGAGGCAGACAACAGGGTTCTAACGCCAACTAAGCAGGGCTTGCCATACAACATACATAATTAGGTCATATAAAAGATAACTACAGCTAATCAACTTACCTACTACAACAGGTTAAAATAAATACACAATCTCAAGCAAGTTGAGGTTGGCTACGCATTTGCTAGGCTCCAAAAACAAGGGAATGGACACTTGGGATTTGAAAACCATAATAATATTTCAATCATGTGCAATGAAAATCCTAGTGGATTTCTTGATGCACTTAGGGGTGGATTTATCGAAAATAATCCCAATGGATTTCATCACCAAAATTTGTACTATGGAATTAATGGGGACATGGGATTACATCATGTGGAAAATGGTGGAATGGGGGTGAATAATAATGTGAGTGATCAAGAAATAGGAATGCATAATTATGATCAAGAAATTAGCAGTGGTGTAACAACAACAACAGCTACTACAATGACAAAAACAAAGGTTCTTTTATTGTTTTTGTTTTACTCAATTCTGGCTAGTTATTACTCTGCTTTTATCGTTTGTTAGGTCATTACTGATGATCATCCTAGAGAGGTCTTGCCTATCTGTATATTCTAACACCATTCACCTGGGATGGGCTTTTATCCAATGCTTATGTATTCTGTGGGTCGCGTGCTTCTAGTATTCCTGATGACTGATATATGTCCTTACCTGAAGTTTCGTATTTGCAATTGCAGAAGCATGCATTCTGGACTCTCTGTAGCATCCCTTCATGGGCAGATACTTGCTTTGGCAGCTTGCGTGCTATCAGTTCCTTATGATATTCCCAGGTATGTCCATTATCTAATAGAGTTTCATACATTCAAATATTTGACTAACTGTTATTGTCACGACCCAGCCCCGTGGGCCGCGACTGGTGCCCTACTTGGGCACCCAAACGGACATACAAACTAAATCATCATTTTTAAACAGAGTTGAGAACGAATATTATCTTGCACGATTGCGCGTACAAAACATTATATCAGAATCAGAAGAGGCAGCGGAATATACATCGCCGAACATATGCACATATATCAAAAAGCCGGCAAGGCTATCAAATATGTCAAAAGCCGACAAGGCTGTCAAATGGCACAACGGCCCAAAACGCATATACAAATGCACGCCGACAAGGCTGCCACAAACATATACAAAATGCACGCCGACGAGGTTGCCATAACGAATAGAGTCATGCAAACACATCCGTACAGAAGTAGGCACACACACCCACAAATACGTCTACAGACCTCTAAACAGACAAACCGAATCATATGGCGGGATAGGGCCCCGCCGTGCCCCTGAACAAATACATATATACATAGCGAACGAATATATACCGAAATGTGTGCTCTGAAATGAGAAGAGCACTCCAAACAGCAGAAGAGGGTGTCCTAAATGGGTAGATCACCAAACTGTGCGTCTGTACCTGCGGGCATGAAACGCAGCCCCCGAAGAAAGGGGGTCAGTACGAAATATGTACTGAGTATGCAAAGCAGAATATACAGAAAGCAAATCTGAGACATAAACGAAATGGAAGTATCAAACATAAGTGCAAATCCAACATATCAAAATTTGCTTACTTTCAAAAATATGTAAGTAATGCATAGGGTACAGAAGAATATGGTCGCCCACCCGTCGATGGCGCCATAACACAGCATAACACCAGAAAGTTTCAAATCTCCGTATCCCCGTCACATATCACATCACAACATAACGCCATACACAGCATAACACCAAATATAGGTGGAACCCGACCCTCTTTTGCGAGTAGCTCGGTGAACCATAAACACAGCATAACTCCGGAGTATATCAAAATGCGCACGACAACAGAACCGGCCCGGGACTCGGCGAAAGGAATAACAGAATGCACGAGTAGAGTCGTGAGTAGTCATATGCATAAAATCATTATCATAAATTCAAACATAAGTAAAATGATCATATTTGAAATCGGAATAATAATCATACCAAATTCTTTCAAAGATTCTCTGAATTACATAAAGGAAAGTCGCGGGACCCACGGACGGGTATTTACCCAAGTCGGGCCCGCCTATGGAAAACATACGTATCATACATAATGCAAACTTTTATAAAAATATTGGAGCAATCCGAGCATTTATGTGAAATGTATGGCATTCAGAAATTTTGAAGTTCTTTAAAGTGAAACTTTTTTGCGCAAAGTTCGGAAAGCGATTATTTCAAATACATAAAGGTTCATATTTCATCAAATCATACATAAGAGTGCCAAGGAACATATATAGATCATATCATGCTCGGATTTCGGATTTGAAATTTCCTTAAGGCTCTAATCTAGCCTATGTAAAACTAAGACATGCCAAAAAGAAGGGAGGTTGCTTTACATACCTCGTACGCACTCCAAGATGGCCAATCTAAAGTAAATTCCAATCTACGCCTCGGGCTCCCCAAGGTCTACAAATATTCCAACGAATATCCAATATTAAACATAGGCACTTAAGCCATTTATTCCAACTAACATTAAATTCTACAGAAAATTCGGCAGCATTTCCCCTGTAAATAGGCCATCCCGAGAATTTAACTCGCTCAATATCAACAACAACAACCACAATAACCAACCTAGCAACATCGATAATCAATTCGAAAGGCAAACTAATAATAGTAGCTCTCTTTTACACCATTCGACAACTTTCCAATTATTCAATTCAATGGCTTACTTTCAAGCCACAATATCGTTCGTACATTCGATTATTAACCCAAACTCATACTAACAACATTCGAGAACATTCTAAACAATTCACATAATTTTTCCAACAATCCACAATTTCTCCAATTTTTTGACCGAAAACAGCCCCTACCCGTGAGCAGCCCACTGGGCACACTTCCGACTTTCAATTCATGTTTTGTATCACAATTCACAATGTAACGATACCATTTTCATAAAATATACAAATTACATCAACGCACAATAACCCTCAAATCAGCCCGTACAATCTCAACATCAATCTTAAGTCATTAAATGCTCAATTCCAAACTAGAATTCCAAACTCACATTCGTTCACACTACACATATTCATATGTTAATGGTTCTCATATATAAGGATTGCATTAAATGCACAAAGTTCTCCAAATCAGTCCGCAACGCTTACTATATCAATTCGGGACATTTAACTCTCATTTCCAACATACAAATCATCACAACAACCATTACGACGCTAAGCGATATTAATTCATTCTTTGCTACCATTTGGAGGCTATATACACGGCTACACTACACATATACATGTATCGATGATTTTTATTCTCTTCTCCACTCTACGACAATCAATATGCTACAAGCAATTAATTCATCAACCCAATACCACACCACACACATATACTTCACACGGTCAACACACCCAACACAAGACCCAACTTCAACATTTCATATTTCATGATTTTTATCCATTTTAGCATACTACAATATGCATACAACATTTATAACTCCAAAAACAAGATTAGAACTCACCTTTATTCTCCAATCCACCAATAGGCTAGGGTTTGCAAATGGGCAAAATGAGTGGTTGAATGACCCAAACAATACTTCCACGCTACTTAGGGACCTCCAAATAGTGGGTTTATACCAAAGAAATAATTTTAGAGAGGCAAAAATGGGACTTGATTTTTCTTGGTTGTGGCCGAGAACCATGGGGGAGTGGAGGCTCTCCAAGTCTTGTTATTTTTCTTTAAGTGTAGAAGTGGGAAATGAGAAAGATGACTTAGTCTTCTTTTTTTTAAGTATCCACAAATATCTCCCTTTGTTTATGTCCCACACATTGTTTATGGCCCACACATGTGTTGGACCAATTAAAATTGGCCACACAATGTGTGGGACCATTTCAAGTCCACACGGCCACCATGGCTTTTGGTGCAAGATTTTTAAATTCCAATTTTATGAATTGTGGTCCCAATTTTTCCTAAGTGTCCAATGCCCTCAATTTCATATTCAACTTATGTCTCAAAATAAAATCAAATGGTCAAAAGTCCCGACTTCAAATCCCGGAATAGTCTTGGCCCTTAATTGTCATAGTTAATCCGGGTTGTCCCAATGTATAAAAATACGGGACGTAACAGTTATCTTAGGGAGTTCCTGGAAGTAGCAATACATAGCAGGAACGACAAGCAGCTTTTTTTTTTTTCTAAGAAAATGGTAACATGAAATGATAAGCAGCATTTTAACTTGTCAAAAGATAAAGTAAAATAAAATAAAATAAATTGAAACTTAAATAACGTTTGAGATGACCTGATTAATAGGGCCAGCAATATGATAAAATATTAATTTGATCAACTTATGCTGGTGTGAGCTCGCTCACATTGCCGGTCCCAAGCCCGGATAAAGGAGAAGGGTTGCCGAGGGTCAATCGGAAACAGCCCCTCTTCTTGACCCTTTAAGAGCTAGAGGAAGTGCTTTCTAATATAAGCACATAACTTTCCCTTTCTACCACCAATGTGGTACAAGACTCCTTTTTCAACAGAACTTTGCTTTGAACTTCATTTTCCTTCCATTATCTTTTTCCCTCCATTTCTCATTCACACCAACTTAGCTAGCTTCAATCATTAACTAGCTTTAACAATCCCCCACATGAATGGGGAATGGCTATATGATGGAAAAAACATGCATGACAAAAATACTGTGTGATTCGTAAGCAAGGATTAATCGCATCTGGATAAGTAGATTTCTCTTTGAACTTTCCGTAGTGAACATATGTCGGATATACTCGGTCAATCGGTAGATTTGATATCTTTGAACCGTCGAGCTTTGGTGTATACCTAGACAACCACATGTCACACAATTAACCCTTTAACCATCTTTGGTTCTCATTGTTTTGTTCGTTTCAGCCATGAACACTCCTGGTTCATAAGTGCGTAGAGAATTGGCCTCACAGAATTCTCCTTGAAGCGGCTTATACTTCACACTTACATAGGTGATTCCCAAATGTGTCATCCCGTAGATACACTATTTGATATACCCCGTATCAAACTTGGAAACCATTAAAAAGCCGTAATGCTTTATCCTGGTACTGAACATTGTCTCATCACGAGAATGGACCACAAAAGTTATTGTGACAATGTTGAACCGTCATCAATGACTTTGTTTGATCTCTTTGAACCTAGATCTTGGGATCTCCAGTCTTCTAGGTGGAGTTACCGCCACGATGACTTGTCCTTGGCCAAAGTCCCATTCCCCTCGATGATCTTTCAACCACTTCTCTAGTTAGGCCTTTAGTTAGCGGATCCGACACATTATCTCTTGACTTAATATAGTCAATTGTGATAATTCCACTAGAGAGTAGTTGTCTAACGGTATTATGTCTTCGTCGTATGTGACGAGACTTTCCGTTGTACATAGCGCTCCCGGCTCTTCCTATTGCCGCTTGACTATCACAATGTATGCATATAGGAGCCAACGGTTTGGGCCAAAATGGAATATCTTTTAAGAAATTCCGGAGCCATTCAGCTTCTTCACCGGCTTTGTCTAAAGCTATGAACTCAGATTCCATTGTAGAGCGGGCGATACATGTCTGTTTGGATGACTTCCAAGACACTGCTCCTCCACCTATGGTAAAAACATATCCACTTGTGGATTTCGTTTCAGTTGAACCGGTGATCCAATTTGCATCACTGTATCCTTCAATAACTGCAGGATACCTATTATAATGCAAAGCAAAGTTTTGAGTATGTTTCAAATACCCCAAAACTCGTTTCATTGCCAGCCAATGTGTTTGGTCGGGATTACTAGTGTAGCGACTTAGTTTACTTATAGCACATGCAATATCAGGTCGCGTACAGTTCATGATATACATCAAACATCCCAACACTCTGGCATAATCCAATTGAGAGTGACTATCACCTTTATTCTTTGCAAGAGCAAGGTTCATATCAATTGGTGTTTTTGCAATTTTAAAGTCCAAGTACTTGAACTTTTCAAGTACTTTTTCAATATAATGAGATTGAGACAGTGCTAGACCTTGAGGAGTCTTATGGATTTTAATTCCCAAAATTAAATTGGCAACTCCTAAGTCTTTCATATCAAACTTACTAGCAAGCATGCGCTTAGTAGCATTTATGTTAGCAATGTCGTTACTCATTATCAGCATATCATCCACGTACAAACAAACAATGACGACGTGGTTCAGAGTGTTCTTAATGTAAACACATTTATCACATTCATTTATCTTGAATCCATTTGACAGCATCGTATGGTCAAATTTTGCATGCCACTGTTTAGGTGCTTGTTTAAGTCCGTAAAGAGACTTAACAAGTCGACACACCTTCTTCTCTTTCCCTGGAACTACAAACCCTTCAGGTTGTTCCATGTAAATTTCTTCCTCTAACTCTCCATTTAGGAAGGCTGTTTTCACATCCATTTGATGGATTTCAAGACCGTACACGGCGGCTAACGCTACTAACACCCGAATAGATGTAATCCTCGTTATCGGCGAGTATGTATCAAAGTAATCAAGACCTTCTCGTTGTCTAAAACCTTTAACAACTAGTCTTGCCTTATATTTATCAATACTACCATCAGCTCTCATTTTCCGCTTGAAGATCCATTTGGAACCTAAAGGTTTATTCCCTGGAGGAAGATCAACCAATTCCCAAGTATGATTGTCCAATATGGATTCTATCTCACTATTGATTGCCTCTTTCCAAAATTGAGCTTCCGATGAAGACATAGCTTCATTGAAAGTTCGAGGCTCATTTTCCAACAAAAATGTTAGAAACTCTGGTCCAAAGGAAGTAGACGTCCTTTGACGTTTGCTGCGTCTTGGATTTTCCTTATCAGGAATATTTTCCTTTGTTTCTTCCCGAGGTCGTTTAGATTCTTTGCTAGATGACTCACATTCCTTTTTATACGGATATATGGTTTCAAAGAAGTCAGCATTATCTGATTCAATTACTGTATTCACCTGAATGTCGGGATTTTCAGATTTGTGAACCAGAAACCGATATGCTTTACTATTAGTGGCATATCCTATAAAAACACAATCAACGGTTTTAGGTCCTATTTTTACCCTTTTGGGTTTAGGAACTTGCACCTTCGCCAAACACCCCCACACTTTGAAGTATTCCAAATTGGGCTTCCTTCCTTTCCATTTTTCGTATGGAATTGATTTTGTTTTGCTATGGGGCACTCGATTGAGTATTCGGCTAGCTGTTAGAATAGCTTCCCCCCACAAGTTCTGGGGTAACCCAAAACTTATTAACAGGGCATTCATCATTTCCTTTAGTGTTCTATTCTTTCTTTCTGCAATTCCGTTTGATTGTGGCGAGTAAGGGGCAGTCGTTTGATGAATAATACCATATTCCAAACATATTTGTTCAAAAGGAGATTCATATTCACCGCCCCTATCACTCCTTATCATTTTAATCTTTTTGTTAAGTTGAGTCTCAACTTCAATTTTATACTGCCTGAATGCTTCAATTGCTTCATCTTTACTATTAAGTAAATAGACGTAGCAATACCGCGTACTATCGTCAATAAAAGTTATGAAGTACTTCTTTCCACCGCGAGATGGGATTGACTTCATGTCACAAATATCTGTATGGATTAAGTCTAAAGGACTTGAATTCCTTTCAATTGACTTATAAGGATGTTTTACATACTTAGATTCAACACAGATTTGACATTTTGATTGATTGCATTCAAACTTAGGCAATACTTCCAAACTAATCATTTTTCGCAAGGTTTTATAATTGACATGTCCTAAACGTGAATGCCATAAATCATTTGACTCAATCAAGTAAGACGAAGCAGAAACTTTATTATTATTAGCAACAACCATTACATTCAGTTTGAAAAGGCCCTCTGTAAGGTAACCTTTTCCTATGTACATCTCATTCTTACTTATTACAACCTTGTCAGAAACATAGACACACTTAAAACCATTCTTCACTAGAAGTCCGGTAGATACTAGATTTTTCCTAATTTCAGGAACATGACAAACGTTATTGAGAGTCACCACCTTGCCAGAGGTCATCTTCAACAGGATCTTTCCATAACCTTCAATCTTGGCTGTTGCAGAATTTCCCATGTAAATGGTCTCGTCGGGCCCGGCGGGAGCATATGAAGCAAAGGCTTCTCTAACAGCACAAATGTGGCGAGTGGCGCCAGAGTCAATCCACCACTCCTTCGGATTTCCCACTAGGTTGCACTCAGACAACATAGCGCACAAGTCTTCAACTTCATCGTTTGTTTCAACCATATTAGCCTGACCCTTTTTTTTTCCCTTCTTTGGAGCACGACAGTCTGCAGCTTTGTGTCCGATTTTTCCACAATTGTGGCAGTTTCCCTTGAATTTCTTCTTGTTGGGATAGTTCCTTGGTCCCGATGCCTTTTTCCTCTTTTTCAGATTAGTTGAGGCAGTTTCAACAATATGTGCTCCCCCTATGGTTGATCTCCCATTTGCCTTCTTCTCCGCTGCCTTGTTATCTTCCTCGATTCTCAACCGGACGATGAGATCTTCCAGTGTCATCTCCTTTCGCTTGTGTTTCAAGTAATTTTTTGAAGTCCTTCCATGAAGGAGGCAACTTCTCTATCACTGCCGCAACTTGAAACGCCCCACTAATTACCAAACCTTCAGCGAGGAGATCGTGGATGATAACCTGCAACTCTTGAATTTGAGTAACAACAGACTTGCCATCTATCATTTTGTAATCCAGAAACTTGGCAGCGATAAACTTCTTTAGTCCTGCATCTTCTGTTTTATATTTCTTTTCCAACGCATCCCATAGCTCTTTTGATGTTCTCACATTGCTATAGACGTTGTAAAGATCATCCTCCAGTCCGCCAAGAATATAATTCTTACATAAAAAATCTGAGTGCTTCCATGCCTCAGTTACAAGAAAACGTTCATTCTCAGGAGTTGATTCTGGCAGAACCGGAACGTCCTCCTTAATAAACTTTTGAAGGCTTAAAGTAGTTAAATAGAAGAACATCTTTTGTTGCCATCGTTTGAAATCAATCCCGGTGAATTTTCCGGGCTTCTCTGCCGGAGCCGGTGCTGGTGCAGTACGACTGGAGGACGCGGCATTGCTCGTAGAACCAACCACGGGGGCTGGTGTGACAGTAGCAGTAGCATTAACATTCAAATTTGGAGTTTGTTCTCCCATTTCTGTCGCAGGAACAACAGAAAAATTTAATAAACACCAGTTTACTGTAGAGAACAAATACTTAGAACTGAATCTGTTTTGACTGCATAATACACAACGGTGAAGATTTGATTTCTTCAAACCGAATCAAGTTTACACAATAAAAAAAAAAAAAAAAAATTCAAACAGAATGTAGAAAACTGTATGTTGTACACTTGATGAAGTTTTTATATCTTCAAATCAAGTATCCAAATGAGTAGAAAGTTCTGAAACTTTAATCTCAAGCGGAGTAGAAATCCGAAGATTTTAGTCTCCAAACAACATACAAGTTCGTTACATGCAAACAAGAAAGAAACAGGTTTATTTTATTTTGTGGACAGCACTGTTTTATGATAAAGAAACATTTTTTTTTCTTTCTTTTCTTTCCCGTATAACGTTCTGTAATCGCTAAACAACAACTAATGAACACAGAAATAATTTGTGTAAATTCCTTAAGCTTGTTGTCTCCCGTGTTCAAAACCAGAAGGGAAAAAAAAAAATCAGAAACTGGAAAAACCAGTAGGTCGAGGATGGAAAACAGAAACTGTTGGGAAGCATCCGAGACCAGAGAATACACTGTGTGTCCTTAAGGAATTTAACCCCCTCACTGTACCCGAGGTTGCGGATTATTTCCTCCCAGGATAAAACGGATGTATCTGTCGCAGGAGTGGCGGTACCTCAAACGCCTACGACTTCAGCGAACTCAAATATGGCAACGAAAACACACGAAGACTCGATTGTTTATTTTGTGAAAGAATGCAGATGCAGTGAAAAATTCAGTAGTCGAAAACTGAGGCATTGCCTCAGTTTATATAGCCTTGAACATGCCTCTTCAGATTAGGCTTGGTGGCTGTTCGGAAAGGCCATGCCTTTTCCGAAAAAAAATAAGAACGTTGGGAAGCCGAAGCCGAGCCGAGCGACGACGACGGCGCGAGGGGAGCCCCTCTTCTTGACCCTTTAAGAGCTAGAGGAAGTGCTTTCTAATATAAGCACATAACTTTCCCTTTCTACCACCAATGTGGTACAAGGCTCCTTTTTCAACAGAACTTTGCTTTGAACTTCATTTTCCTTCCATTATCTTTTTCCCTCCATTTCTCATTCACACCAACTTAGCTAGCTTCAATCATTAACTAGCTTTAACACATACTAACTGAGTATGTGTAGAGATCATGCTTAATGTTTTGAAATATTCTAGAAGACAGTTTCTTTCAAGCAATCTTTTACAGAAGCGTAGATAAATCTTGTTTATGGACTTTACATTCCTAAGTTATTAGCTTCCAGATAAGCCATGTGAAGCATCCTAGCAGCAGTGAATTTGTATGGTCTACTTCCTAGAGCCAACAACGTTTGGGACTGTGAATGATGGACTTTCATAATTTACCTATCAAAAGAAAAGAAAATAATAGGCATCTCATACTTGGTTGGTATTGTCTATCTAGTGCATTAAGTCCTTGAAGGAAGGATTGTTGCCTTAGAATGGAGTTACACAGAAATAAAAGATTGAGATAGGTATTCCTTCTAATTGGAAAGGGTTAACATAGGTTGTTTCTGCCTTTTGTATTTGCTAGTTTTGCACGGGCGTGCAACATAGTAATGCAATTTGAAAAAACGATGTTCTATTTCTAGTTGATTTATTAATATAATCAAGTAGCTGAAAAATTCAAACTCTATTTTATATTGATATATTATGCTGTAGTGTATGTCATAACTGCCACTAACACGACAACAACTTTTTTCCACACGGAACATTGCTTTAAATTTAATTTTAGTCTGTCGTATTACCTAATCAATCTTATTTTGTTATATGCCTACTTGAACATGGCATTCAGAACTTTCAAATTACGAGTTAGTAACTTTGTTAATACAAAAGAGTCGAGTTTCTTGCCGCTCAGTACATTTTATTAGTCAAGTTTCACATGACCACTAAAATCATTGAATAGTTGCTAGCTAGTGTCTTTCTTTTTTGTTTTTTTTGGTTCTAATTATACAACTAAGTTTTTTTGAAAAGGATGAAACAAAAAGTTATATAGGCAAGTTTTTTCGTTAATTTTGAGAATTAGGTTTAATACTTGATGGAAATATTGATATTGTCTCATGTATTGTTTCCATGTAATGTTTGGTCCATGGACTAATAATAACATAAGAATTATTATGTAGTGAAATAATAATAGACTGTTATGCAGGGATTACCTGCTATAAAGGCATCTCTGTCTTTCGATACTCTTATACATCTATTGCTATTACACTTGTTCTTATATCAATTCTATCCCGCATTAAATAATACTCCTTCCGTCCCATTTATGTGATGTTGTTTGATTAGGCACGGAATTTAAGAAAGATATATTGAAAGACTTTTAAACTTGTCTAAAACAAGCGATAAATATGTGTGTGGCTATAAATCATCTCATTGTACAATAGACCCTTGTAGTCCGGCCCTTCCCCGGACCCCGCGCATAGCGGGAGCTTAGTGCACCGGGCTGCCCTTTTTTATAAATCATCTCATTAGTGTGTATTGTGTTATTTCACTTTTGGTGTAAAAAGGAAATTGTAAATGAGGCAGAAGCTATTCTAGAACTAATAGAGGCTCTCGAGGATTAGAAGAGCCATATTTTGATGTTTTTGCTCACTGTACATAAATTTCAGTACCAACTTTGTGTTTTTTATAAATACAAATACCTTTTCCAAAAACATATATCTTATATAGTTAAATTATTTCTAATTGTTGAAAGATATCTATTCTTTTTGAGTTAGTCTAAAGTTGTATACTATTAAACTTAGATATTTCCAGCAGTATGGACTTACTCGAGAGGAATGTTTCTCATTAGTGACAAATTGTCAAATTTTATTGCAGCTGGTTGCCAGGACGTTACCCTATTGGCTCAATTTGTTTCTGAACCATCACCTGTAAAATCGACCGTGACAAAAGCTGTGGCAGAGTTTCGACGTACTCATGCGGACACGTGGAACGTTCAGAAAGATTCTTTCACTGAAGAACAACTTGAGGTATGGTCACACGTACATTTATTGTTATTTTGTACTTTTAGCTGATGTATGGGTCCTCTCCAATCTAATTTTTTAACCAAAATGTTGACATACAAGTAGAGGCGAATTGAAAATCTAGATCCGTGGCTATGACATAGTTGGGATCTTATGGCCATTAGGTTATATCGGATTTCATCCAAAACTAGTTTACTTGTTTAATGTGAAAAGGAAGTTTTCTTTTCAAAGTTCTATAAGACTTCCATTTTATTTTTTATATCAAATCCTAGTTAAACAACTAGAAGAATGGAGTAGTTCTTACATAATTTTTAACAAGCCACCCCTATAATTAATGTAATAGCTGCTTTCCTAGCTAACGAGATCATTTGTGACATCTTTGCAGGTCCTGGCTGATACATCATCATCCTCATCCTACTTCGCTTGAGATTCATGGTTTGCCTTAAATGAGAGATAGAATAAAAAGATAAATCGACAAGAATAATAGACATTCATTTTTTGAGTTTTGGCCATTGATGAATTGTATCCCCTGTTTATTCTTCATTCTGTTGTTCTTCTGATAATGATGACAACTTTTTGGCTCGGCCTCTTTAGATATTACAAAAATCTACTTTCGCTAGTAGATTTATGAGATCTTCAGATGATCATCTCTCCCATAGAATACAATCTGAGTTGAAAATTATTGATACATTTCTTGTTTCTGTTACATCCTCTGAATCCTAGCCGTTTTCATCAAGTTTCTTGTGCAACTGACCTTGCTGGTCTTTTGCATGTGCTTTGCGTACACGAACTCTGGTTCTACGGAGATCCCTCTTCATGAACCAGAGATGGAAGGTTATGGTGAAATTGTGCTCCTCTGATGCGTGATTGGTGGACTTGCTCCACCGGGATCTTAAGGCTTGTTGAGGGAAGCAAGTCAGGCTCTTAATTGCCCTTTGATAAATCCACAGAATTTTTCAATTGTTTCATTTTTATTTTCATGTGTGACACTGGCAGTTGGTGCATTAGTTGGGGCTTTGTCAAGCTACCCATTTCATCAGCTGTATACTTAAGGTTCGAGCCTAGAAAGGGACTATTTTTCTGGAAGTAGGAGCAGTACCAATGATTAGGAAAATCTCTAGTGGTAAAGTTGCTGGTGGTAAAACCTTTGGTTTTACTCTTGTTGATCTCTCGTTTTGGCAAGTTTTAAGGTTCTTGCACGAAAAGATGGTCTCGTCTCTTTGCATGCATTCCTTGGTTTATACACAACCATAGGGCACGTATAAGGAAATACAGTTCTTTTTTAACACGGTACAGGCCGACAAACTATTAAGATAGGCGCAGTTCAAAGAAAAAAGTAGGGTGTCGGGGCAGACCGTGTTGACTTGGAGTATAAATTTGAACATCTGATGTTGTTCTTTGAAAAGAGTGAGCTTAAAAATTTTTTTGCAAGCAAGTTAGATTGGCTATATGAATACCCACTAGTCGAATGTCGTTCTGCATGCTTTATCATAAATTGATTAGTTTTACATTAGTTGTTAACTTATTACTTTACTTTTTTGGTATTGAGACTTAATTATATAGTATTGAAATGACATTAGTCCTGATAAGCTGAATGAATATGAGGACTAATTTATTCGATATCGACCAATTTGGATTTGAAGCATAGTTGGAGATGGTATACAAAGATAAAGCATCGAAGAGGTCGGATCACCTTGGGTTACTAAAGAGGAGTTCACTTCTCGTTGACCAAATAAGAGGTTTTCATGCTTTCTCTGGAAAATCAAATCGGATCTCTTTCCATATCTCACAAGCAACAGCCAATATCTGGGCTCGGTTTGCTAGCCTCGCGAATAACTTCATTGCCTTCTCGAGCCAGATCACGTCCTCCATTCCGAGCTTGTACACATGCTTCTAGAGCTACTTGATAAGCACCTGGCTCAATAGCCCAAGAATGTCCTAAATGCTGCACCAGCAAGAGATATGACGACTCTACCTTCTGCTTCGAGCCCGATCGAAACTGAGCTTCCCGATAGTCTCTTCCTAGAAATAGAATTCTAGCTGTCATACCCGTCCGTCTACTTTACTTCGAGATATCTGATATAGCTTTGTAAACTAATAACTTAATAATAGACGAGCCCGTTATCCACATGTTCATTTGATAAGCTAAGCATTGCAGTTTGCAATGAGGGACTTGCAGAAGCTAACAAAAGAATGCTCGACTCTTCAAAATTACACTTCATGGCATATTTTGTTGTTGACAAAGTAAAACATTGTTTGTTTACATAATCAAGACTTACACACTGCTAAGAATTCATTTACATTTCCTCTGACTAAAGCCTGTTCAGTAGGTATATGAAGAAGTATAGTATATTTTACCTGAACCTAGCGACTATCACTCCTCTAATGGATCCTACAAATGCATAGAATATCACAACCAGGCATACCATTGTATACACGCGAAGCACGATAGCTTTGGTTTTCCAAATTTCAGTTTTTTTCTGGGTTAAGTACTTCTCTACAGGGAAATAAATGACGATAGGCCAAAAGGTTATCGCCCCAGACACCCCTACGACCTGGTTAAAGTAAGGGGAAAATACTGCTATCCCAGTGATTAATGCTACATAAGCTGTTCGGAAGACTAATCTCATAAAATTAAACTTAAGTGGCAGCATTAGTAGAGGTTTCAGGGTGTGATTCTTGTGAACAAACTTGCTCTCTGGGAATTTTCTGGCAAACCATCTCTCAATATCTGCAAATAGTGGCTGGCTGAAAATCTGTAAAGCATATTCAAGTCAATACAAAAGATCAATTCCAAGGAAGCAATTTGTAGTTTTGTAAAGAAAATGAACTTAGGCGTGACTCAAACTTAAAAGCTAGCTCATTGAGATGCCAAAACTAAAGATTTAGCTGAGTACTAAACAAGTTCTCTGCGAAGGCATAGAAGTTTAAGAATTAAAAACATAGGGCAACATTGTTAGGGATTGACAGAACACTTAGGTTTTCAAGTACCTGATATCCACCAACTAGATGGAGAACAACACATGCATTAGCAAAGTCTACAAGCCAATACGGTTCGTAGAAACCAAATCCTGTCAAGAGGTTCCCTGGTGTGGAATTACCAAAGGCTGCATAACCGAATCCCCCACAGCAAAGGTAGAAAAAAGTTGTAATACAGGCTGCCATTATCGAGACCTTCTTCATGGTGATCTTTTCTGGAGGAGGCGCCTTTAATGTGTCCTTCATATTTTTTGGAAGTTTTCATTAATTGCTTCAGTGTTGCTTAATGTAGTTTAAGAGTACATTCTTATTATGAGTTTTAAGTAATATGCACCGTTAGTGTAAATAATATTTACACCATCAGGTCATCTTTACCTGTTATAACACGCAACACATCTTATTTTCAATATTGCAAATCCCACATGTTAACGAGACTTACCAGTAGGTGTCGTTTAGATGACCTGATAGTAAAAGTTGTTTACAGTAACGGTGTATAAAACTTAAAACTCTCTTATTATTTGATGTAGAAAGCAAAATGCAGCACCTGAATCTCCAGAAATATAAGAGAGAATGGAAAGGCAAAGGCAATGTCCCCGAGCGCTTGAGCAACCAACCATACTTTCTCAGCAGCAGTAGAACTTCCAAAATATTGATGTGTGATATTATATAACGACGGAAAACATGCGATCTATCTAAACGTTATATCTATATATATAAAATAGGAGAGGTATAAGCAATGTGGTTAAGACAAGTGGCAAGCTAATGACAAGCCACTTGGCAATTTTAGGACAAAATTAATGAAAATTAGGACAAAGTTAATAAAAATTGTAATATAAATTTTGAATTTATAATTGAAATATAAATATTCAAATTTTAATGAGAAGATAATCCATTGAATTAGGTTTCGGTAAGTTTGAATTTTGAAGAAGTGATCTAAACCTAATGGAATTCTTTATCATTTTATCTTCAAAAATGAAGCATTCTAATCTTAAACAGACGAATTTTAAATATTCTTAAATAATAATAAATAAATAAATCACCTATATAAAAAGAGTATTTGCATTGAGGTTAATTTAAAAGATGTGACAAAATTATTTTGAATTTTAAATAATTCAAATAATATTTTCAACATAATCTGCACAATTTAAAAAATATTTGTGTCATTATACTGAACAAACAAATAAAAGATGTCTGAAATTTGAATTAATTAAAATAAGCTCTCCAGCATATTTTATAAAGTGGTGCACGTAAAAAAAAAGGTGGTGTACTGTAACCTTCTTTAACTGGAAAAATATTGAAGATTCAAAGTTTAACAAAATATACTCAACATGAGATTTAATATAATAAAAATGAAGATGTTTAATTAGGTGTCATAATTAATATCATCAAAAGTTCATGTACGGTCAAATTACTAACATGACCATGAGTACAATTCCACCACTTATGAAGTACTTATCCTATCTCTAATTCAAAAAAGAAGTTAACAAGAATATATACTTAAGTATATAAGATAAGGATAACCAATTCAAATTTTTCCAAACTCAAATATATAATAAGATAATGATATTTTAAAATCCTACCTTTTCAAATAGATATTGCTTAACTAACTGATTGGCTTGAATTTTGAGCTTAACCTCTTATAAATATCCCTTCAATAACACATAAATCTATGTAAGCTTTCTAATTCTCTTCTACTAATAATCATTTTCAGATTTATTTTTTTTACCTCAAGAAAATTTTCTGTGAACATTTCGTTCACAAGGTATTGATGATTTATTTCTTTACCCGCCTTGATACTATTTTATTCGTATATACTTTAATGTAGCATATAGCGGTAAGAGATTTTAATTCCCATTGTTTGGTACTGATAAGGTCATGTTATATTTATGCCTCTTTTATTCTTTTTATTCAAAATACCATGCTTGCAATAAATAAAATCGTAAGAGGACTTTTAGTTGTGTTTTTTTTTTTTTTTGTACAGAATTTCTACGATGGGTAAAAGGATTATGGGTTATGCACATCAAATTTCTCTGAATAATATTCAAGGTATATTTTCAAGCTTAATTTAACTTTGTTATTGCTATTATTTTGTAGTTGTTTACAATTAACATTATCCCCAAACCCCACTTGTGGGATTACACTGAGTATGTTGTGTTGTTACAATTAACATTACATTTATTTTTTGTCACAGGTGTAACTAAGGAATCTGAAGTCTCGTTCAATAGATCTGATGTATATAAATATCTCAGAAATACGAAATGAATATATGAAAAATGAACAAATACGATGGAGAAACGAAATATATGAAGGAGTTTTACCAAATCAACTTAGTAAATTATCATGCCTTTCCCAATAACTTTTAAGAACGAAATCTCTTATCAAAAGTTTAAGGAGTAACACAGAGATTATGAAGTAAATAGATAATTGTATTGTTGATAGTTTTATATTTTCTCCTTTTGTAACTCTAAAGGTTGTTCATTTATGTGAAGTAAACTGCTATGGTTGTTCTTTTAGTAAAGATAGTTTATAGGAAAAATTGTAGTCTAAGGGTAATCGTTGATTATACAAAAAGGTATTGTATGAAATATCAATATTCAATCATGTTAGTTTATTTTTGCATGAGAGCTTTTGATATAAAATATGTAATATTATGTAGCTTTTAATATTATTATGTAAGTAATCAGTAATCAATATTCAATGATGTTAGTATATGCATATCGCTTTTGAGGAAGTCTATCAATATTCAATGATGTTATTATTTATAGCTGCTTATAATTCCAACAGTCCCTTACCTTCCTGCTATTAACTAATGTATACAAATATTTTTTATGTTATCTTTCAGGTAAATTCAACCGACGAAGATTAAGCAATTCTAGCGAGCCTATCTGCTCCTAAATATTGAAGGACACACAGGAAAACCGAGGAAAATTAAGCAGGTTATGTATGCGCTTTTTATTGTATCATGGAAAATCTTATTTTAAGTTGTTGTGGATTACCATTCATCTTTGAAAATGAAAAAAATGTTGCAGACTTATTTTGATATTGTTATCGATTTTGGGTTTTTTCATAGGACACTTACTTAAAGGGGGAAATACGTGAACCCTGTGGACATTATGCAATCGGAGAAGAATTGAATGTTTTTTATTGAGAAAAGTTAATCCATTAGCCTTCGCACGGTAAATGGAAATAGGAGAGCTAGGATGGCACGTTGCTCATTTTGTGTTAGTAATTTTTACAAGTACCCCTTTTAATAAACTTATTTTGAATTTAATATAGGAAAGTGTCTTAAAGTTATGATTAAAAAAGTCATACTATGGATACGATTGTCTTTGTAGATTAAAAAAAAAAAATTGAATCATGAAGGAATTCCAGGAAACACATTAGAAATTTTAAAAATATAAATAAATTTCTCATGTGAGTAAATTTAATTTGAAATTAAACTCAAATTTTGTATGTTCAAAATAAAAGAGAAACAAAAATTAATTGCTAATCACGTGATATAATAAATCTCGGCATTGATAAAAATAGAACAGTTATTTTCTTCTCTAAAAACAAAAATGCTTCAAGGAAGAAAAGGATAAACGAGGATATATAATTTATTTTTTTTTAAAAAAAACGTCATGCACAAATAAAGCAGACATAAGATTTTATAAGGTGTTAAATATCATTGGTTTTAGTTTTCGAACATAAGGTAGTGACTCTCACCTTTGAGAAAAGATGTATAATTAAGTAAAAATAAAATATAAATTAAATTGGATATGACATATTATTAATACTTTAAGACCAGTGCTAAGCTATTAAAAAGTCACTTGCCAATTTTAAATGTGGGAGGGGTATTCTTATAGATATTAGTTTTCAATTGATAGCTTTAAATTCAAAGATAAATATTTCAAGTTAAAGAAATAAAAATCATTTAAAGGTGACTATGTAATGATAGGAATGAAACATTTCTATGCGATTGAGAAGATTTACTTTAAACTTCAACTAGGAAATTGAATAAAAGTTAAGAATAAAAATATTTTGAACTTTTTTTTATCCAAGAGTCGTTGGATAAATATAGTTCAGAAAACATTTTATATGCATTAATTATTGAGGTTGATCCTTGGAATTCAAGCATTGGCTGTTTATCAATGTCAACGCTTTTCGTAAATTCATCACTAAAATCACCCATTTAAGAAGGAGACAACGAATAAGAGTTTGAAGAACAAGTGTGAGTGGTGAATATTGTATGAGTAGAAAAAAATTGAGATAATGGGACAAGAAATTTGATTTAATGACGACTACAATATCTAATACGTTTTTCACTGCAAGTCCATTCGTTTGATCAATTGCTTAAGAATATTTTTTGCTTATGCAGTGTAATTAAATCGTTCTGTTGCTTTGCTATGTAGTAAGTACTATGTGGCAGACATATTGAGAAATTATAAAGAGATCTAACAAGGTTTCAATCAATAAAATATATAGTGGGCAAAGATATTAGCCAAGTGTAAATTATTATAAAATCATATGTCAAGTTTCGGACAATATTAATGGATGCACTAACATGAAGTGTAATTAACTTTTATTTAATTAAAATATAAATTAATCATTTTTAGTGTGAAAGAAATGATTATATATAAATTTGGGACGGATAAATAATTGAAATAGCATTTGTGAAAAAAGACACTATAAAAATCAAATCTTAAAGATACCGTTATTTGCATATTTAAAAAATTATTAACAACTCTTAATTTAATTTTTTGGTGTAGGTAGGATATTAAAATTGATTTATAAAGAAAAAATAAATGGTCTCGGCAAAATTGTCAATTTAAAAATTGAAACAATTAAATTTGATGTCAAATTAAGTAAGGTATATGTACTAATTTTTTACTATTAATTTCTTTTCATGCCAACCCCAAGTACGAATACTAATTTATTAAAACAATAGAGTACGATATAAGACAATTTAATAGAATACAGTACGATATATTACGAGACAAAACGTAACAACCGTGGAACACTCTGTTAGTTAACCAATGGATTACCACAAACCTTAGAGTAATAAATCCAATCATTTTCGTCTAGAAGGAAAAGATGCCTCGTCAGCACACAGTCTTCTTCCAACTGCTAAACCGATAGAAACGGTGGGTGCTCAAGATTCCCCCTCATCTTTTTATTTTATTTAATCTTAAAAGGCTCAACTTTTGTTTCATATATAAACCTCTTTCTCTCCTTCTCTTTAAATTACACACACACTAATTACAATTTTCTTCATGTTGCTTAAAAAAAAAAAAAAAAATCATTCTCCAATGGTGCAAATGGAATCACTAACTCTACCCACGACAACCTCCTTCCCTTTATCTTTACAAAACCCTTCTACTTCCACCGCCGGCAACCGCCACGGTACGCTATCCGATCCTGTTTCTAGGGAGCTATATGATCTTAAGTTAAATGTGAGCTCCCACCTTCGTATAAATGGGTCAGAGTTTTACCCGACCCGAAAATGGGAAACGGATCAGTGCTGGTGATGTTAGGGACCCACATTTTGCCACGTTAACATTGTATGCTGCGACTATCAAGTATCAAATGGCAATTTAGTTGGAGATTTTAGCTAGTGTATACAATATCTTATTCCAATTGGAATCCTTTTTTAAAAATGTCTCTTTTCAGGATATGAGTAAATACCATTGTTTCACAAATTCATTTCTTCTTTATGGAAGGCATATGATAGTGAAAAGTGGTTCTTAAAAGGCTTAAAAAGTTAAGGTGAATCATGAAATGTCACATATTTACTAATTTCTTTCGAAAAGAAAAAATATTTGAGACTAATTTCTCAAAACATGACAAGTCCAGCAATCAAAGACCATAAGGAGTTTATATGTACTTTATATCTTATACTAGTAAAAAAATGCCTATGGCTTTCAGATTAAAACTGTATAGATTCAAAGCTTAAAAAATGACCATATAGGCCAAAAGTTACAAGTAGCACGAATAAAATGAGAGAATGCCGTTTGAGATAATCTAATCATGTCTTGTGTTAACCTACAAATGTATTGATCCATAAGAATGAAGTTATGGTAAGTGAAGATATCAATATATAGGGAATGAGCTAAATATGAAATCAAATGAAAGGAAATTATATCGAGAGATCTATAATTTATTGAAATAAATGCAGACTTCCTAAAAGTAAAGTATGATGAAAGAAAAAGATCAAGTGATGTTTACTGGTGAGGAACGAGATTAATCTTATTAAAGCTCTTCTAATATTATTATCACTATTATTTATATACATATTAAACTAAACCCGTCAATCGGTTTGGGTTAACCGGTTCAAACCGGTAACCGGACCGGTAAAACTGAAACCGGAACCGGAACCGGTTCAACCGGTTCCGGTTAACTGTTTATTATATACCGGTCCGGTTTCAATTTTTTTGAAACCGGAACCGGTTAAACTGGTAAAACCGGTGTGGAATTTAAAAAAAAAAAATTGTAGCCGTTGGGGCAGTCCAATGGACCGTTGGGCAACGACCCATTTGCAAAAATGACCGTTGCCAAACGGTCCCAAACTCATTTTTTGCACCCCCAACCCCCTAAACTTTTTTTTTAACACTTTGACCCATCCCCCACCCCTATATAAACCCCTCTCCATTTCCATTTTAATCCACACCAATTCACTCTTCTCTTTCTCTCAGTTATAGTTACTTTGCAAAAATTAGCCACTTTAAATTTCTCTCAAATAAATATTATAAAGTCTTATTATAGTTTCAATTATTAATTTTGCAATTATAATATTGTTGGTGGAGTTGGTGATTTTGCAACAATCCGAAGTAGCTTTGGTGGATTTGCAATTCTTGCCGCTTTCACTTTGTTGGAAATTAGTCCGGCAATTTGGTACCTTCGTTCCAACTCTATCTTTATTTTTCGCAATTTAATTCTACCAATTTAATTTGTTGCAATTTATTTTCTTGTGATTTATTTGAGTGTGATTTAAATTAATTCTATTTAATAATGGCAAAGAGATTTAGACGCGGTGCCGGTAGTAGTGGTATTATTTGGTGTGGGCTTAATGAGGAAACATTTGTGGAAGAAACACCTAATTTAGGAATTGATGTTGGTGGAAATAATCCACTTTTAAGTCATGAGGCAATGCAACAACATTATACTGACACTTTTAATGAAATTGATGATGATGATGAAACACAACCCCCCGAAAATCCCATAGGAGATACATGTCCTGCACAATCACATACACAAGACAAACCGCCTAGAACTCGTAAGCCAACCGCTAAAATTTGAAAATTTATGACTAAGGATAGGGAAAGTCAAACAGCTAAATGTACCCTATGTGGACAAGTATTTACTTTTAAGCAAGAAACTAATAAGGATGGTGGAACGGGTACACTAAATGGTCATATGAGAAAGAAACATATGGATGTTTGGGGAGAGCAAACGGGTTCAAATGTGGGGGTATTCAAATGACGATAGACCCACGAACCGGTAAAAATTTTAAGTATGACAAGAAAAAAGAGCGTATAGAAATAGCTAAAATGGTAGCTTATGATTGTTTACCATTTTCCTTTCCTTCGGGTTTGGGGTTTGTTACTTACATTCAACGTTGTTATAATCCATTATTTGAGGGTATTCCTAGAAGTACTTATAGAGTGTATGTTATAGATTTGTATAAAAATATAGATTTTATTTGCGCCATGTATTTAATTCTTTAAATTGTAATGTTTCTCTTACCGCTGATTTGGGTCTTAGTCTTAACAAGTTAGATTTTTTTGTTATTACATGTCATTAGGTTGATGACAATTGGGTTATGCAAAAAAGAATTATAGCTTTTTTATATGATGAAGGAAAAGGTCGTCACGATGGAAAAAATTTAGCAGATTCAATGTTTACTATTATGAGATTTTTTAACATTTATAGAAAAACACTTTGTATTGCTTTATATAATGTTTCTAATAATACAAAGGCGATTGGTCTTTTAAAAAGAGAACTAAACCTTCCGCTAAGAAATATTTTTCATGTAAGATGTAGTTATCACATTTTAAACTTAATTGTTAAAGACGGTCTTGTGCATTTTGACGATTCTATTCAAAAAGTTAGAGATGCGGTTGCGTTTCTTTTTTGTAATGCTAATAGGGAAAGAATTAGATATTTTAAGAATGCTTGTGTGGAAAATAACCTTAGACCTAGAAAAATTCAAGTAGAAATTGAGACTAGGTGGAACTACACTTACATTATGCTACAACAAGCATATGGTTATAGGATTCCCATACAACAAGTTCACAACAAATATAATATTAATAATGATGATTGGTTAAATTTTACGGGAAGATGTTAAGGAATGTGTTGAACTCTTAGAATTTTTTTATAATGCAACTCTTGCTTTTTCTAAACAATTCTATCCCACGGTAATCAAAATTTTAGCCTACTTAGCGGAAATAACTAGAGCTTTACAAGAGTATAAATATAAACCCGGTTATCAAGCGGCTATTTTTTATATGATAACAAAATTTAAGAAGTATTTTTTTTTTCCATCCCAACTTTATTTATATTGGGTTCTCTTTTAAATCCTTGTTTAAAAGTGTCTTATACTAAAACATTGGTTGGTCAAATTTATACATTTTTAGAAATTGAAGAAGGAGTTCAACTATATTTAGCTGAAGCCGAACTCGTTATTGATGACGAGTTTAGAAAAGTTTTACTCATTATTCTAATTTGGAAGAACATGCTACACCCGTTGCTCCACGCCCTACTACTTCTCAAAGTAGTAAAAAGGGCTTGTCGGGTTTAAAAGTTTTACATTCACATCCAACTCCTTCTTGTAATGCAAATTTTAATGAATATCACTTTTATTTGATGCAGCCAAATGTGGATATCAAGGAACTAGATGAGTTGGACGTCTTAGCATGGTGGAAGAAATACAAGGCAAGTCATCCGATACTCTCAAGAATGGCTCGAGATATCCTTACGGTTCAAGTATCAACTGTGGCTTCAAAAAGTGCATTTAGCCAAGGAAGACAACAAATTGGAGACCATAGACACTCATTATCCGGCTTTAGCTTGCAAGTACTAATGTGCATTCGCGATTGGATTAGATCAGAGCGACGCAACCAAAACTTAGAAGCGGAGGAAGGCGAAGAGGAAGAGATTGAAGATTTGATAGCAAGTGGACCGGACCAAATGGAAGACTTTGAAGATATCTCCATGGCCAAATATGATATGGGGGAAATTAACCAAATGATTGAGAATTGGTGATTTTATTATTCTACTATTTCTTTGCAACTCATGTATTATTTGCAAGTTAAAAAAAAACTACATCTTGCAAATAAATGTTATCCAAGAAATGAATAAAATATATGGCTCATTGAGCTTTCTTCTATTTACTTGTATTCATATTTTTACTTATATTAAGTTAGGAATATACCTAAAATATACTAAGAATATACTTATAATATACATCTACTTAAATTAAAAACTAGAAAGTTATATACTTGAAAAATAACTAAAACATACTAAGAATATACTTATAATATAAATATACTTAATTTATAAAATACGAATTTATAAACTTAGATTCTCTAATGTCACTTGTTAAAACTTCTACTTGTTGCGTTATTTTACAGACTATGTGGGCTGTTTTTAGTTCTAATTCTTTTGGTTTTTCTGTAACAACTTTAACTAACTTTTCTATTTCTGTCTTAGTAGGTAATTTTTCTAGATTAAATTTATTAACTAGAGTCTGAACTTTCTTTTCTAATTCTAATTCTTATGTTTTTAAGTAATCTAGATTTTGTTCTAATTTTTCGAATGTTTTCTTTTGCTTAGTTTGAGATGCTTCTACCACCTCTAATATTCTAGTGATATCTTTATTATTTTCTTGTATTTTTTCACTAAAATTTATGAGTAAATCTACATGCGCATTTTTGCACTTAATTTATGTTTATTAGTGATGATAATGTTTCTGAATTTATTATCTCTAAATGCGCACTTAAGGCTTTTTCTACTTGTCTATATTCTTGTCTTTTCTTTATATCTCTATATAAATACCAATGATTAATATGTATTTGTCTAACAAAGGGTAGTGTTCTCATAAAATTAATATGGTCTAAATCGCTTTTGGTTCTTTGAGGTCTTTCTAGATTTTATATATCCTAGTAACTTATATTCTAATCCTGATATTATATCTATTAATTCTTGTAGTCTTAACTGATTTTCTTTGGTACTACTTAATTTAATATATTCTGGGTATAGGTTATTTAACTCTTGCTTGACTTTTAAATAATTATCTTGCATTTATTAACCGAAAGGTATAAAGTTTACGTTTTCTTCTAGACGTCTAATACGATCTTCAGCTCGAGCGATCTCGTCGTTGATGAAAAATAATTTCCAATTAAGATTATTTCTTAAACTTAGTATTGTTATACTATTATGTAAGTCTCGGCGATGGACTATGTCTATGTATCTACTGTATTTAGTTAAAAACTTTCTTGTTTGTCTAAGATTTGCAAGTCTTCTTTGGGTGAAATATATCATACGATAATTATAACTTATATATTGAGTAAAACTATGTTGTCTCATATAATCTTGTCTTTAAACAGGTATAGGTCCAAAAATCTTCTCGCTCTGATACCAATAAAGGGGGGGGGGGGGGGGGGGGGGGTAGTAAATTTTTCAATAAGAAAAGTTCAAAGGACAAAGCAGGAAATTTATATTGTTTTCAAATAAATTTTTAACAATCCTACTCGGTACTTCCTCACTCCTATATTTCTTCTTATCATGTAGTTATAATTAATTTTCTGTCTATCTCCCGGATTATTATTATTATTATTATTATTTTTTATGGACAGTAAAAAATGAACAGTACTTTTTTGAACAGTAACTTCTTTTTTTTTTAATCTGAACTTTGTGCAATCACGAATCTTGTTATACTGTTCATCTCTTTCTCTTAACCTTTGTTCTTAATAACAGTCTTCTTTAACCACACCTCGGTAACCACGGCCAACATCGTCCTTTATTATTTAGACATTAAAAGAACCTCTTTTAAAACCTAGGAATTTACAGGTTAATCTATCGTGGTTATTAAGAAGTTAAGAGAATAACCATATACTAAGAATAACAAATTCATGTTGATAAGGAAGTAATTTCTTAAACATAATAAGCACAAAATAATTTACATAATAGGGAGATTAGTACAGAAAACATAGTAAATAAACTTACATGGTTTGAAGAAGGAGAGAGGTTTCCCTTTCGGGGAACCCCAAAACTACTTCACACTAGGGGGTAGTTATTAAAGGCTTAATACTGATTTACAATAGGGTTTATATTACACAGGTTTTTGACTGGGCAAGGGATTGGAGCATTTGTTGAAAGAGAAGGGGAATATGGAAATTTTCTAGAGAGAGTTGGCTGATGCTCTTGTTGGTGATGCCTTTGCTTCTTCACAAATGCTGCTATTTATAGGTGTCTGGCAGACTTCAACTTCGGATTTCAAATGCTAAAGAATCTCTTGAGTTCAGCCGAGTGCTCTTTTGGGCCCCATCGTCACGTGAACTTTTTCAAAAGAAATTTTATTTACTCGTCTTTTAGCTGATTTGTCCATTTACTGTGGCTACTTTATTAAAGTTGGTTTTAATAAAGCCTTCTTTTTCTGCAAATGTCTGCTAACCGTTGCTTTTTTCAACGAATCTTTCAGCCTTTTGTCTCATCATAACTATTTCCTCCACTACGTCTGTCTGATTGTACACACACACACACACACACACACACACACACACACATATATATATATATATATATATATATATATATATATATATATATATATATATATATAATTTTTTTTATGTGTCTAAATTATGTAGTGCAATATAATCAAAACTCATGCCTGAGTCTACATCATTTGGATCTTGAGAGTCTTGAAATGCACTGTCTTGGAAATTAATATCATCTCCTTCGAAATCTGAACTATGGACCGGTGACATCCCTTGACTTGGAGATAATTCCGGGCTAGAATTTTTAACTATATGTTTATCTTGTTCCTTTGTTTGGAAAAAAATTTCTAGTGTCTCTTTTACTATACTTTCTATTTTTTCATTCTTTTTCTTTTTTGGAAGTGTGTTTTTCTTTGTAGAAGTTGCTCCTTGCGTAAGTGTCTTTGGTAATCTCCATCTTGAACATCCTTCACCTTCACTTTTTGGCAAAGTGACAACCATCAACGGATTTGATAAGTCTTTACCGGCTACCGTTTGAACCGGACTAGCTGTATCCTTACCCGATACAGTGGGTCTGACTGCATTCATTGGGGAATGCACACCCGTCTCATCCATTTTTCTCTGAGATGGAGAACTCTGAGATTGCATCAATTCGAACTTAACAGCTTGTAGTCTTTTTTCTAATGTCTTCACTTGATCCAAGAGTTTCATTTTTTCTTAAACCAATGTCTCTTTCTGCTGGTTTAATCGTTTGACCACGTCAGTCATAGTAGAGCAGTGATCACAAAAAATTATCTTGTCTGTGTCTTGTTTTACCTTGTACTGAGGGATTTTGTCTGGGTTTTGTCTGAGAGCTGGAGAAATATAGTAGTTTGGACCCAGTACTCCTCTAGCATAGTCTAGTGCTTCAGTGAAATCATTAAATCCTTTAAAAAGAGGTTTTCTTATGTCTTTAATAGAGTCTACAACTTCTATCCAAGTTATTGGCTCCGAATTGTATTCTTTGCATAGTATTTCTCTCTAATAAAGATGTAGGTCTAAAATGAAGGTTACCTAATACTGTCTGTCTGTATGTGTCTTGGGTTGAGGCTATGCCTTTCCCCTTGTCTGCTGTCTGAGAACTGGAAGGTCTCATGCTGTCCAAATAAAAAATTAGTTAGCAGTAATCTTTAGTCTACTTAACTGGTCTTCAAAATTATTATATGTTCCTTTTATATGTTCAAATTTTAAATTGTAAATTGAAATGGTACCTAGAAAATTTAGCCATCGTCTTCTACTGCTATTTTTATCATTTATCTTTTGATAGAATTTAACTATAGCTTCGCAGTCTGTTCTAACTAGTATTTCTGGTAGAATATATAGTCTAAAACTATTTAATCCATATATTACAGCTAAAATTTCCGCATCTATACTACTCATATTTCCTTTTTCTTTATACTTACCACTTTGATAAGCACATATCTTTTCTTCATTTTTATTACTATACTTATTAGGTTTTGCTTTTAGTACTGCTCCCCATCCTTCAAAATTGTCGTCTGTTTCTATAATTAAATAGTCTGTTTCTAGAGGCATATTTAAATCGGGAATGTTCTTTATTTTTTCTTTAATTTTTTGTACTAATTTAATGTCTTCAGTATTAAAGTGTTTTTGACCATTAGATCCAGTCTTTGAATACAATGGTCCTGCTATTTTTCCTAAATCTTTTATAAATTTTCTAGCATAATTGACTATTCCTAAAAAAAATTGTAATTCTTTAACATTGTCTAACTTATCTGGCATTTCTAAAGTTTTTTTGGCTATATGAGGTTGTAGCTTTATCTGACCTTCTCCTGGTGTTACTCCTAAAAAATTTATATAATTTATACATAATTCCATTTTTTTTCTTACTAATTATTATTCCATTTTCTACAAATAGTCTAAATACTGTTTGTAGGTGTCCTAAATGTTCTTTAATATCTCTACTAAACACTAGTATATCATCTACATATACTAATACAAACCTTTTGTATTCTCCAAATATACTATCCATTTTTCTTTGGAAAATTGGCGGAGCTGTCTTTAATCCAAATGACATTACTAACCATTCGAAATGTCCTTCAGGACAGGTGAATGCAGTCCACTCTATACTTTCTTCATGCATTCGTACCTGCCAATATCCTGATTTACAATCGAATTTGCTAAATATTATCTTTCCTTGTATTCTATTTATTAATTCCGTTTTGTCTGGTAACTTATATCCATCTGTTCTGCTATTATCATTAAGTCTTTTATAGTTTATTACCATTCTCGCTTTTCCTCTTACTATTTCGCTATGATTTCTTATCATAAATGTTGCAGATCTATGTTTAGAAGTAGATCTCCGTATTACTCCTAAGTCCAATAGTTCTTTTATTTGTACTTTAAAATCTTCTACATCTTGATTTGTTGCTTCAATCGAAGCTGTTTTAATTATATAGTCTGGATTTATTATATATAATTTACATACAATCCTATTATTTTTCCAATGTTTTAATGGTTTTTCTCCTATAATTTCTATTTCATCTAGTATTTCTATTATATCATCTAGGTCTTTTTGATTTTTTATTATTCCTATTCTTTCTATTCCTGTTTTAAAATTATATAACTCTGTCTCTATGTCTATTAAAGTATAATTTTTTTCTAACGAATCCTTTTCTCCTAGAATTTCTTCTTCTTCTAGAGTTAAATTTTTTATTTCTGGCTTGTCTTTACAGCATGTATTATTTTCTTGACATTCTTTACAACAACTATCCTTTTTCTTTTGTAGGTCTGTGGTAGGTATCTCCTTATGACGGATCCTAGTTTCAGTCTTAAGAACTTGTACTGGTGTATGAGTAATATTTTTAAAGAAAATTACTCCATCTCTTGTAATCATACAGCTACCATTATTATGTAACATAAAGTCCAATCCTATGACAAAGTCTACATTTATATTAAGGTCTCTTACTCATATCTTATCCATTTTATAGCTTGGTTTGTAAAATTCTGAACATGTATTTATAAAGCTAATGTAGGCCTTATGAACATAATGTCTATATATGTTATGTGTTCCATCCATTTGCATGGCTGCAACTGGTTTTTCTAGAATTTTTATTAAGTTAGGTGGAACTATTCTTTTATTTATTATGCATTTTATGCACCCTGAATCAACTAATGCTAATGTTGTTATCTCATAATCATCTATTTTAATCCTGACAAGTATTTTTATTATTCCTAATTTTTTATCTTCATTACATACTAATGCTTCATGGTCTTCTATACTCATTAATTCTTAATGGTTTCATTATTGGTTGTATATTTGATAATCTTATTTCTTCGTCTTTACTATCTATTTCTTTTTGTTTTCCTTTTTCTAGGTTACATAATCTAGTTTATAATTCATTTATTCTTGTTTCTAATGTTAGTAGGGTCTTCAATTTTCTTATGAGTTTCCTCTCTAGTTATTTTTGTCTTAAATTCTTTTTCTATACACATTGTACATTCTTCTATTTTCATCTTTAAGACGGCAATGATGCCTGAAGAATGGAGGTCGAGTGTAATGGTCCCTCTATACAAGAACAAGGGAGATATCCAGAGTTGCAACAACTATAGAGGTATCAAGCTACTAAGCCATACTATGAAAGTGTGGGAAAGGGTGGTGGAGATGAGGGTGAGGAAAGGCGTGTCTATTTCAGAGAATCAGTTCGGATTCATGCCGGGACGCTCAACTACAGAAGCCATCCATCTTGTGAGGAGACTGGTGGAGCAGTATAGGGAGAGGAAAAGGGACTTACACATGGTATTCATTGACCTAGAAAAGGCTTACGACAAAGTCCCAAGAGAAATCCTATGGAGATGCTTGGAGGCTAAAGGTGTACCTGTGGCGTACATTAGGGTGATCAAGGACATGTATGAGGGAACCAAAACCAGGGTAAGGACAGTAGGAGGAGACTCAGAGCACTTTCCAGTTGTGATGGGGTTGCATCAAGGATCAGCTCTTAGTCCGTTCTTATTTGCCTTGGTGATGGATGGATTGACGCGGCAAATTCAAGGTGAGGTGCCATGGTGTATGCTTTTCGCGGATGACATAGTCCTGATCGATGAGACTCGTAGCGGAGTTAACGCTAAGCTGGAGGATTGGAGACAAACTCTGGAGTCTAAAGGGTTTAAGCTGAGTAGGACCAAGACAGAGTACTTAGAGTGTAAGTTTAGTGAAGCACCTCAGGAGGCCGGCTTGGAAGTGAGGCTTGGTACCCAAGTCATCCAGAAGAAAAGTAGTTTCAAGTATCTTGGGTCTATTATGCAAGGCAGCGGGGAGATTGACGATGATGTCACACATCGTATTGGGGCAGGGTGGATGAAATGGAGGCTTGCTTCCGGAGTGCTATGTGACAAGAAGGTGCCACCACAACTTAAGGGAAAGTTCTACAAAGTGGTGGTTAGACCGACTATGTTGTATGGGGCGGAGTGTTGGCCAGTTAAGGTTTCTCACGTTCAAAAGATGAAAGTTGCTGAGATGAGAATGTTGAGATGGATGTGTGGCCACACCAGGAGTGACAGGATTAGGAATGAGGATATTCGGGACAAGGTGGGAGTGGCCTCGGTGGAAGACAAGATGCGAGAAGCGAGATTGAGATGGTTTGGGCATGTGAAGAGGAGAGACACGGATGCCCCAGTGCGGAGGTGTGAGAGGTTGGCCATGGATGGTTTCAGACGAGGTAGGGGTAGGCCAAAGAAGTATTGGGGAGAGGTAATTAGACACGACATGGCGCAGTTACAGCTTACCGAGGACATGACCTTAGATAGGAGGGTTTGGAGGACCCATATTAGGGTAGAAGGCTAGTAGATAGTCTCATTACCCTGCCTTATTAATAGTCGCATTATCGTAGTATAATTTCTTGTGCTCTAATTTATGCTATTATGCTATTATCTGTTATTTCCTGTGCTTTGATTATTCTATGTTATCTGTGTCGCTTGCGTTACTTCATTTCCATATCGCTTTGAATCTCTTAGCCGTATCTGACCTCTTTTTATGTTTTTATTGAGTCGAGGGTCTCTCGGAAACAGCCATCCTACCTTGGTAGGAGTAAGGTCTGCGTACACTCTACCCTCCCCAGACCCCACGTTGTGGGATTTCACTGGGTTGTTGTTGTTGTTGTTGTATTGTACATTCTTCTATTTAAATTTTTTTACATTTAGCTCTTTTGTCTCTACTAGGATACCATTTACAAAAGAAACATGCATTACTATCCAATCCTTTATTTCGTTCGAACTCATGGTTGCAGTCTTCCGCTATATTTGCTAAATTATCTATTGCTTCTAAGTCTATATTTTCTAATCCTATTTCATTGATTAATTCTTCTGCTTCTGAGTCTGACGAGTCTGTTTTAATTTTTTCTTCAGTGTCTACACTTACTATAGAATATATACTTTCTGTATCTGACATATATTCGTCTACATTTATTAATGTTTCTCGAAAATCTTCAATTAGGTGAGAATTTCTTGTCTTATTATTTTTTTTTTTTGGACATGTATTTGCTAAGTGTTCTACGCTTCCACAAGTAAAGCATTCTAGTTTATTTTTATAATTCATTTATGTTCGATATTTTCTTACATGCCTATTTCTGTCTAAATAAGGTTTTCTAGCTACTGATTTTCTAAGATAATATTTCTTTCTATTATATTGAGGATAATTTCTATTATAATGTGTTCTATACTTTTTATGCTTTTTCTTTTTATAATTGTCTTTATCATAACTTTGTGTAGTGTAAACCACACTTTTACAAAAGTTCATTTCATTTTGTTTTAACTATTTTTGTATCTGTATATGCGTACATTTTTCTTGTAGTATATCCATTATATGTTGTATTTATGTCCTATAGACCATTTTAGATTACGATTTTGCACTACTCCGTCTCTCTTATTCCATCTATCTTTTATTTCTCTTCCTAAGGCTCCTGGTAGTTTATTAAATAATTTTTTACCTAATTCTTGATCAAACGCATTTCCACTAATAGTACAGTAGTAAAAATAATCGTTTAAAAATTTCTTAATATGAAACCAACTACTTATACTTAGTTGTTCTAATTTTATTACCGCATTTCTTTGTAGTACCAATAATCCACTATTTGGGTCTTCCCCTGTAATTAAAGTATGTATTTTATTAGTAAAGTTATATGGATTTGCTCCCATAGATACTAAGTGTTGAAATTCCATTGGAAAATTTTCCTTATAAACTTCCCATAGAGCTTTGGCTAATTCTCCTAAAAAGGTTTCTAAATATTTATACATTATTTCTGCGTCTGTATCACTATATGTTTTTATATAGTCTGCTACTACTATTCCTTTACAAAGATCTATTACTGAATTCCATCTTTGTGGATCATGTGCTGCTATATTTAATATTTTACCTTTGTTACCTCCTTCTTGAAGAATAATGGATTCTTCTGTAGGCATTCTTTTTCCTGATGGTTTAACATTGTCTATAGGTTCTCCTGCTGTTCTAAAAACTCTTTTTCTAGGTACATTTCCTGTACTAGTATCTACAGTGTATTGTTCTTCAACAGTTGTTCTTTGAAACAGATTAGAACTAGATGCACTAGATTCCATTAATTCTTTTTGGCTTATTATTGAGTCTATCTCTATTTCGTCATCACTATATTGCATATCTTCTAATATTTTATCGAATTCGCCTGATTTCTTTTGATATATATGTTCTACTCTATGTCACACCCCATTTTAACCCGGAAGAGTTAAGGTTGAAATACGACATATTGGAGATTCCTGTTTTTTTTGTTATTTGTTTTAAAGAGTCGCCACCTAATTATTTATGGTGAATTAGGACACCTAAAGTTCATTAAAGTTATGTTTAAAGTTAACTCTGTTTAAAGTCTGCGAAACTTAAGATTCTAGGTAAGGGTTCAATTAGTCTAAAAGGAAGGTATTAGGCACCCTTTAAGACCCATTAACAATGGTTAACCGACAGGGCTTAATTAATAAGGCTAAGTGTAAGCATAATATTATAGAAAAAGAAAATAGCTTTGTAATTATTATTAATGTTATAGATAGACATGTAAGAGTGCTATTTAAAATAGGACTTGTAGAAAAATAACAATTTGCATAAAATAATTTTAGTTATAAACAAACTGAAGAAAACGCAAGACTGTACAATGTTGCATAAATATATTTGAGGAAAATAAATTATATCAACTACCCATTTAGAAGGAATCACTATAAGATTAATATTAGTAAATTTAAGGTTTTACAGTATTAAAATGTGATTGTATCGCCAGATATCTGAGAGGTCTTTAATGTTTAAAAGATACAAGTCTTCATTATTTTAAAAGTATTCCTAAATCAACATGACCTATTTGGAAGGTATAGTTATTGTTTGGCCTTTGATGTTCTTTTGGAAAGACATTTTTTATTTAACCCAAGAATTTTATAAATACTAACATTAATTTCATTCCAGATTTTTAAAATGATCCTACTTGATCTTCCAAAACTACAGTTCTTATGAACCCCGCTAGGATTCGTCTAAGCTAAGAAAACAGCAAACTAAGATAAATGTTAGTCAATCCGTGCAAGTCAAATATACAAAAAAGGAATAGAGTAGAGAAAGTAGATGGGCCTAGCCCATTTAAAGGCTTGTGGCGTTCGGTTCTTTGCTATATGGGCATGGCCCAAGATTTTTTTTTCTTTTGTATGTTGCGGGTTGAGGATGACTCGAGATGAAGATTTCGTTGGGTTTTGGCCCAACACCGAATGCGGCAGATGATGAGTCCCGAATTAGGACTCCATTTTCTCCGATGTATACATGTAAAGAAAAGGGTAAATATTAGCATAAATTTCAAAGAAGACACAGCAACAAAATGAAGCATCAATACAGCAGCTTTTAGAAAGGATTAAGCCAAGTAAACTTAGTAGAACGTTTCAACTAATAATTAATGCTCAAATGGTTCACTGTTTTAGTGATTATTCCCCCCTAGAACTGTACCAGCCAAGCATTCCAAGATTTAGAGGCATATAAGTCCAAAATGGCTACTAAGCAGCAATAGAGAAAGACTCAAAGTGCAATAAAAGAGCGATTGTATTCAAGCCCAAAACTGCAGTAGAAACATGTTTAATTCGCAGCAACAGCAGTTTAACATGCTTAACATGCAGCAGCAGTTTCGTTTAATCCGCGTCAACATGTTCGTACAAAGGAGAACCTATAAACATATACATGACTAAGTACCTAAGACCCAAACAATCAGTTATTTAATTGTCAAGAAATTTGGCAAGCGGCGCATGCTAATTTTCATGGCACATACAGAAAGAGGCAAGAAATGAGAAGCAACAGAAAATTTGTGGGAAACATCGTCCATGGAATCAGCGTTTGGAGTACTGAATTTTCTTTACAACACCGATATTAAAGATATCTAATCCAATAGGCATATAATGGTATTAGTACAACGGATATTACAACTGGAAATCACCCATGGTACAAATTTCATATTGCTCCCTATACTAACCTCATTAATCACTAACGAATATTACGACAGAAGCATCTAAACTCTATGAATGAAGCATGAAGCAACGAATGACGATGATGAGGCAAGAAGAAGATAATATTTGTTCAATGTGCAAGAGCTTCCAAAGTTGACTCGAGGCTCGCAGGCATGCTAAGGAACACGCAACAAACTGATTTTGGCAAACACAAAGGCATTCAAGGACATTTGCAAATTCGGATCATTTCTAAAATGTGGTAAAGAACAGAGAGAAAGAAAAAACAGAGAGCAAAACTGAAGAGGACAGGTTCAAAAAAAAAAAGGAAGGCATAAATCCTTTACAAGGTTTCATCCCATAATACTGTGCATTCAAATAAACATTCTCTCAATCCCTTAAGTTAGTCATAGTCAGCTAAATAACAAAATGGCATCGAACATTATGGCTACAATCCTTCTAATGCAATAACAGTCTACAAAAAGCACCTTAAGGATATTTTGGATTCGAAACTCAGTTTACAAGAAAGGATTTCTTAGTTGAAGATAAAAAAGCTGAAAGTTCAGAGCTCATATGGGTTGAAATTGTGGGTTGGGTATTGAAATGTGGGTTGTTTATTTGGGTAGGGAAATAATATTAAATTTGTATTTTGGGTCATTAATTTGGCTGAAAATTGTTGATCCTTCCTCCGCTATTTGAATTATTTTTGGGCTTCTAGTTTAATAACTGGTATAATATATATTATGTAAATATAATAAATAATTAATATGTAGAAAAATAAATATTTTGCAAAGTGTTGTCTTGTAATTAATTTAACGATTCCAAACCCGAAAATGAAACGATGACTAACCGTTTAAAATCTGTGATAAAGTAATACTTATAATGTTAAAAAATAAAAGTAGCGAAAATAATAGTAGTGAAAATAAAGTATTTAGCTCGTCAGTAAATTTAGAAACCCGGGTAAATTAAATAGGAGAGGGACAAAATTGGGTGTCAACACTCTATATCCCCAATTATCAGTTCGGGAGTATAATTATAATTAGTAAAACGTATAGATGTTTCTCCCTTAGAATTAGTGTACATTAGGTGAGATTCTGGCTGTAGAATCTTTTTTCTATTAAAATCTTCTAGATTCCATTCCATCCCTGCATATTCTTCAGGATTTATCTTTATGGGTTTTATTAGTCTTATTCCTCTATTTCCCATTACTTCTACTACATCTTCTGCCTTAATTTTAAATTTTGTATTACTATTATTAGTCATTTTTTCTAGAAATCCTACGCATATTAATAAATTATTACCGTTACACATCTCTTCATAACTCTTGGTCTGTATTCCTATTTTTATGTACTTTCCAAATTCTGCTAAATTCATTATAAAATCTGGGCTAATATAAAAGATTCCTTCATTATTTGTCATGTCTACCTCCGTTAGTCCTATTATTGATTTTTTTCATGTCTGACCATCTATCGTCGTAAATCACTATTAGAACTTTAGTTCATAAGTTCTTTCTAGTTAATCCTTTTAATCCTACTACTATTAATCTCATATGCATTAAACTTCTTCCAGTATTTTTTATTTGTCTTACAGTCGCTGGGTCTATTAAACTTATTGTAGTAACTTTAGTTCCTATGGCTGATAATTGTTCTTCTCTGTAATGTCTATATAATTGTGATGTACTTGAGAACTGTCCTATATTATATAAGGTTTTTGGATTTAATAGTTTTAATTGGTTTTGTTGGAAAATTTGTATATCTCTATCTACGTCTATTACCTCACTTAGTTGTTGATTGTTTTCTTCTGGTGTTCTTCTACTTAAAATTCTTGATAAGAAATTATTACCTGTTCTATTTTCTGAAAAACTTATTCTTGGTCTTTCTTGCCTTTCTGATCCTCCTTCGTTTCTTGGTCTAGTTGAAAGAAGGTCCATCTTTGTGGTTTTCTGATTACTTTAACTTTTTCTTTCTGAGGTGTTATCTCAATCTTCTTCAATTGTTCTATTAATTCTTCAACTTCTTTATTTTTAGGGGTCTCTTTATTTTTCTCCTTTTGTTGTTCACTTAACCACCGAACACGTTCACCTAATAATTCTAACCTTGGTACTATTATTTCTATTTTCTTTATTATTTCTAATATTAATGAAATTATAGTAATATTTTGTTGTAGTATTATTTGGTCCGATTTGGCGTTAGGTATATAATCTTTATAGTCTTCTGATAAATGTATAGACTTTTCTATTAATTTTGAGGCTTCTGCTAAATTATCTATTGCTTCTAAGTCTATATTTTCTAATCCTATTTCATTGATTAATTCTTCCCAAGACACATACAAACAGACAGTATTAGGTAACCTTCATTTTAAACCTACATCTTTATTAGAGAGAAATACTATGGAAAGAATACAATTCGGAGCCAATAACTTAGTAGCTTTCCAGCCATCAAATTGGACTTTTAAAGTATTACATATATATATAACCTAAGTATATTGATATATATATAAGTATATTCTTAGTATATTTTAGGTATATGTAGTATAACTTAATATATATATATACGTATATGTTGCCTGTATTGCTGTTAGTTAGTTAATATATAAACCTTACTTATAAATAAATATAACATATGTAAATATACCTACAATATACTAATAAATACTATAATATATATATAATATACAAAAAAAAAAAAGAGGTTTTGATGCTTTTGAACCGGACCGGTCCAGTTTCGGTTATTTAACCGGTTAACCGGTTAACCGGTTCCAGTTTTTGAACCGGAAACCAACCGGTTTGTTAACCGGTTATCGGTCCGGTCCGGTTCAAACCGGTTAACAGGCCTGTATTAAACTTACTTTTCACTGTCATCTTTATTTGATATCGAATAATGACATGAGTTGAGCTTAAATAAGGAGTGATGATTCAATATAGCTGACTCTACCTAGTCTGAAATTGACGCGTATTTATTCTTATATGTGTAAATACAAATATCTATTGAAATTTTAACAACTTTCTATATAAAGGTTTGTGCTTCGTGTAAAAATTACTAGGTGAAATTTGACCCTTTTTCCCCAAATTTTCTTAGAATTTAAGGTGAATCCTGAAATGCCACATAACATTTTACTAATTTCATCCGAAAAGGAAAGATAGTTGAGGGTGTGTTCGGTATGGAGGAAAACATTTTTCGAAAAATGTTTTTCAAATTTCTCATGTTCGTTTGTTCAAAAAATTTGGAAAACATTTTCTTTAGGAAAATAAGTTCTTTAAAAATTGAGAAAATGACTTCTCTAATAAAAGTAGAGAAATCAAGTCTATAAGTGCATTCCTCCAACCCACCCCCAACCACCCCACCCTTTCCCTCACCCCACCCCCGCGCCTACCCCTGCCCCACGCCCTGGCAAAAAAAAAGTTTTGAATTTTATTTTTTGTTTTTTGCACCACCCCACCCCACCCCCACGCACAATCAAACCCCACCCCTACCTCACCCCCTACCCATCCTCACCCTACCTAACCCTGCCCCACCCCCAACTCCCTTAAAAAAAAATTAATTTTGTTTTGAAAAAATAGTTTTGAATTTTTTTTTTGTTTCTTGCACCACCCCATCCCACCCACCCCACCCCCACCCAAAAAAAATAATTTTGTTTTGAAAAAAAAGTTTTGAATTTTTTTTTTGATTTTTTGCACCACCCCACCCCACTCCTGTCCCACCCCACCCCCCCACCCAAAAAAATGAATTTTGTTTTCACAAAAAAAAATTGAATTTTTTTGTTTTGTTTTTTTTCACCACCCCACCCCACCCCTGCGCCACACACCCCTTCCCCCCCCACCCACGCCCCAAAATTAATTTTCTTTTGAAAAAAAAGTTTTGAATTTTTTTTTTGTTTTTTTTCACCACCCCCACCCTGCCCCCAGCCCACCCACCCCTGCCTCACCCCCATCCCCCCCCCCCCCCAAAAAAAATAATTTTGTTTTGAAAAAAAAAGTTTTGATTTTTTTTTTGCCCCACCCCCACACCCCCTTTCCCGACACCCCACCACCCCCTCTAAAAAAATTGAGGGTGGGGGTGGGTTGTTGTGGTATGGGTCCACACCGGGGGGGGGGGGGGGAGGAGGGGATGTGATTTAGAAAATTCAGAAAAAAAAATTAGGGGTTGGGGGTGGGGGTTGATGTTGGGGTGGAGTTGTGGGGCTTGGGTGGGTATTTTCCTAAAAATATTTTCTACCAGCCAAACAAACATGAAAAAATAAGTAAGAAATTCACTTATTTTTTAAGAACACATTTTTCAGAAAAATATTTTCCTTAAAAACATTTTCCTTCATACCTAACAGACCCTGAGAGTTAGAGACTAACATAAGCAAACATGACAGGTCCAACACTCCCAGACCAGCAGAGAGTTTAAATGTATGCCTTAAGAAATGCAACCCGTGATGTATGGTACTACTTATTTCAACTTCAAGTAAAGTGTCATCAGTCGAAATTAATTAATGGATCAGTTTCTACAAAATTAAGGAAAGAAAAAGAATTGAGTTAGTGGTAAAGCACAACTATTAGTACAAACACATCAGATAACCTTTTTTTAGAAATGGTGTAAGGGAAAGATTTCTAGAAGCCTTATCCTTTGCTTAAATGCAATTATAATTCAAAGCTATCTTATGGTGCATGAAGATATACATCTGCTAAAAGTGGGGTCCAAAGTGCAAACCCAATAGAGACTTTGTATAAAAAACGAAAGGGGACGTCAACAGATCAATTAATCAAGAACGATGGTGACTTTTCTCCAAATTTTGGGGATTTTGGTTCTTCTTTTGGGTGGAGTGGAAGACAAGGGCACCTAGAAGTATGGCCACGTGAGAAATCATTTTTTTTGTGTGGATTGCCCTTCAAAGGCACTGGTTTTTAATTTTAGCCCCTCAAATTAGTGATTTTTAATTTTTGTCCTTCACTTAATATCCTGAGGTTCTGGGTTTGATTCCCAACTCAATAATAAAAAATAAAAAAAATCGCAAAGCAAAGTTTTGTATGCAAAACTCTACCTTAAACTCTGCCTGAAGCCTAACTTTGGCCCGAATAGGCCTAACTTTGACCCCAATAAACCTAACTTTGCTACGAAACTCTCTAAACCTCATGATATTAAGCGAAGATAAAAATTAAAGACCACCAATTTAAGGGTCAAAAATTAAAGACCAATGCCTTTGAAGGATAATCGTGCGAATGACCCGTGAGAAATTCTCTCTTATGTTGGGCTTGTGTTTTGTGATCACAAATTGTAGTCCCACAACAATAATCACCGTTCAATTCGAAACAGGTTGAGTTAATAATGTGAATATTCAGTACCATGCTTTTTACTTTTACCTCATGTCATTATTATATCAAATAAAAGTGAAATCAAAGTAGAAAGTTTGTCGGAAATAGCTTCTCTATTTTCGCAAAAAATAGAAATAAAATATTTGTACATCATACACTTTTCATATCCCACTTACGGGACTACACTGAGTATATTATTGTTAAAAGTGAAATTAAAAAAAATAAACATATATAAATAACTAAAAATAATATAGAAGTTCTTTATATTTATACGAGCACAAAAATCTATAATAATGCTAAAATACTCCTAGAAAAATATTGTACCTAAGTAAATGTATTAACATGATTAAAATTGTAGATATATTTTTCCTATTGTGTTTTATCTTTAGCTAAGTTAGCATGAGTTTCACACTTATATTTAGTGCATTTGGAAGTCAAATAGGACGAGATCAAACCATCTCAAACAACTTTCTCTTATTTATCCTCCATAATTTCTATTTAAACCTTCTGGCGAATATAACTATTTCTAATATTATCTAAATCTGTATAGCCCTATAAAAATGAAAATGAAAAAAAATTGTATAATTTTCATTTCTTCATTATTATTTATTGCTTGTAACTAAGTTAAATCCAATTATTCCTATAACTTTACTCACGACAATCGTTTAAGCAGATGAAAGAAAAAACGCATATCAATGGATCCAATCGATATTGATTTTTTCAATTGCAAATAAACAAACCAACTTTCGTCGCGAAGTCTTGATAGCCCCTCTAGCATTCGAATATTTCGTTGAAGCCTAAGTATGCAATGCAAGGATATTTACAATTTTTTAGTATGGTTGCACATGCATTTTAGTATTCGCATCTCTGCAATATTTATCTAATGAATATGCTGCACCTTTAAAATCAAGGCTTAATGCATATGCAGTCCCCTAAACTTGCACCTTTTTTTTTTCCATTTTGGCACCTCAACTAAGCATTGTTCCTATTGAACCCCTGAACTTGTCCTCAAGTGTGTTTATCAAACACTATCCGATTTGCAAACTTTGCAATAGGATAGAGTTATTCTTTGTATGCGCAAGCATAATCCAGTTAGTTTCATTAGTATCATTTTCTTACTTAATTACCAACTTTCAGTTCATGTGCCACAGGTTTTTGATTGATCATTAACTGAATTGATTTCTATTAGGCGTTACTGTTTTGTTGCATTTAGGTAGTCAAATAATTGAAAATATTCTAAAGACTTTGTTGCGGGGTATCTAATTTAATAATATAAACTACATGGGGTTTACACTTTACAGAAGATGATGTGATTCTAGATGGGAGAATCATAAATTGAACCACAATTAAACAAACAAGATAAAATATAAGAATTTGATTAAAAAATAGAAAGGAGGGAGAATGGATTTTAGAAGAAAAGAAGGGATGATCGAACAATTAAAATGTAATAAGCATTAGACTAATCCAAGGAAGAAGTGAAACTGAACTCATACAATAGATTACTTACCGAAGTAATTAAGAGGGTTCAATTGGAGAGATAATAGGGTTTTCCCAAATACTCACAAAGGAGCCTAAAATCAAATGTTCATCCCAAAAACTAACTCTCAAATGTGAAAGAGTTAAGTCTATTTATATTAGTCTTGCCAAAATAGCTAAATTAAAAAAAATGACCAGATTATAAAAATAGCCACTTGAGCATATTAGTGGCCTTGAAGTCTTCCTTCCATGCTTCCTTTAGATCATCCAAACTAATGATGGTTGGAAGAATGCTCCAAAGTCATTTATGACCACCTTGATTGTCATCACTTCCCTCAAAAATGAGCATGTTGTGGACTTTAAAAGTTCTTTTAATTGAATCGTCCATAGCACTTTGAGCTCTTCATGGGTGATTGAAAGCTTTCATATCCAAGATAGCCCACACCCTTACTCTTGATATCAATCTTGCTACCGCGATTTGCATCAGAAGGCAATCTTATTTGAAGTTTCTGATATGAAGAAAAATATATGGATTTTGGGTTTAAGATGATCCATTGACCATATGGCTAGTGTCGTAATAATATGCTTAGATAGTCAAAGAAATGAGTTCATATCTACTATTTGAAAAATGTTATTTAAGTCGCATTGTGTTTGATAGACACACTTTAGAACTAGTTTAAGAGTTCAATAAAAACAACGCTTAATTGATGTGCCAAAATAAAATAAAAAGTTTAAGTTTATGAGGTTATATATGCATTAAGCCTAAAATCAAATGTCCACCCACTACTATACAACATTGTCGTTATGAAAATTAACTGGTCATGCTTGCAGTTTTAAAGAGCATAGACGTGAGACCACAAACATTAATCGAGAGACAGAACGGCGCTGTCCTTTATCTTCAATCCTTCCAAAGTTTGACGGTTGAATGGACGGTCATAACTAATGACAGTTTAAAAAAGTACTTAAGTCCAAATTGATCAGTCATATTTTAGCTTAATCTGGTTTAAAAAATGTGATTTTAGCTAGTCAAAGTATTTGAGAGTATTATAAGTACTAAAATGTATTCAATTACATGGTCAAAACTTTTAGCCCAAGAAAAATAAGATGTTAACAGCCGAAGAGAAAATGTTAACTAAATAAGAAATGAATTGCGGTATGAACTTTAACGTGGTATTTTTTGACTTGTCCAATATTGACTCAATTTTTCAATTTAGCATTCTACAGTAAATAAGACCTATCATTAAATAAATAGTAGAAAGCAAAACTTGTACGATATTTAAAGATAAAACTCTACACTAAACATTAGTAACAAATAATACCGATAAAAATATAACTAATACGCTATATTAAAAAAATTATATTGATGATATACAAACATACTTACGTGTCAAATGTATCTAACATAAATTTTATAAGAAAATATCGATACTACTCGAGTAGGTTAGTAGTTAAGCAGGGAGTAGTATAAATACAAAATACCAACATTAGGCCTTATACGCTAAGCATTTGAGTCCACGAAACTTTTACCCCCACACAACAACATATGATAGAAGTTAGATCAACCACTAAAGGTTATATAAGCATATCCCATGCATTCTTAATCGGATGTTTCAAATTCGATAGGAATAAAATTACAAGATTTATTACAAATTCAACCAAAATTAGTAGCTTTTCCTCAGATTTTATATTTGTATTAAAAAAATTCACTTAAAAAGCATAAGCATTTATCAAGAACCTAATAAGTTACTTTTTTATAACCCGGCAGAAGGTGGCCGAGTTGGTTGAGCAAGGGATCTTTCAAATGGGAGGTCTCAAGTTCGAAACCCCTTACATGTTTTCTAGGTAGAGCTCATTCCACGGGGCTTGCCTCGTGCGATTTATTTCTCCTGTATGATGTGCAAGTTGCAACTATGCAGGATAGCGGTTGCGGATTTCTTGTCATAAAAAATGTATAAATATTTTATCAAGAACCTAATAAGGTAGCTACCTTTTTTAGAATCCTATAAAATACATAACTCAAAATTCTAGCTCAAGTCTATGAAATTTGTACCTTGAAAATAATGTGTCTTTGACATCAAGCCCTTCATTGTAATTAGACGGGTACCAATATCAATTGAGAAACCAAAACGAATTTTTACATCTACCACTCCCCAATCCCCATCTTCTAGAAGGAAAAAAAACAAACATAAAAGTGCCTCGTCGGCACACAGTCCTTCATATTCCAACTGTATTTCTAAAAAATATCAGTGGGTACGCCGTCCTCGGTTTAAAGATTCCCTCCTTAGACTTTTTCATTATTATATAAAAAAAAATTAAAACTATTTTTTCAATTGTCCAATCCCTAACTCTAATTGCCCCAACCTCCTTCTCCTAATTCTTTTTATATAAAAATCTTCTCACCTTCTCTTTAAATTATATACACACAAAAAAAAAAAAAAAAAAAAATCTATGTATCTCACTTTTGCTTTCAACAAATTCATTTGAGAAGTACTTGAGATACTGTTTTTCCTTGTTCATGTTCATCTTCCTCTTAGTTGTGGAAAAAAATTGAATTTTGGTCCAATCCCTGTCATTTCCTAATTAGGGATTTTGTCTTTCAACTCTGTACCAGGTTTGATTTGCTAACAAAAGGGTTAGTTCTTTTTTTTTGAAAAAAAAAAAAATCATTTGAAAAGTATTGGATACTATCTTTTCTCGTTCTGGTTTCTCCTCCTCTTAGTTGTACCCGATTTGATTTGCTAGTAAAATTGTCAGTTCAATTATTAAAAAAGAAAAACAAATTCATTTGAAAAGTATTGGATACTATCTTTTCTTGTTCTGGTTTCTCCTCCTCTTAGTTGTACCCGATTTGATTTGCTAGTAAAATTGTCAGTTCAATTATTAAAAAAGAAAAACAAATTCATTTGAAAAGTATTGGATACTATCTTTTCTTGGTCTCGTTTATCCTCCTTTTTTTTTCCGATGGTGCAATCACTAACTCTACCTGCGCTAACCTCCTCCTCTTTTTCCGTCCCAAAACCCTCCTATTCCACCACGGCAGTTGGATTTAACTGCCGCGTTTGGCGTACTAGGAGGGCAACGGTATGTGCTGTTGCTGTTGCGGAGGCTAATCCAGTGTTAGAGAGGAGAAAATCGGTGAGTTTATATGAGGTGTTAAGAGTTAATAGAGATGCTTCTGCTAAAGAGATTAAAGCTGCTTACCGGAATCTAGCTAAACTGTACCATCCCGATGCTGCTGCTGCTGCTGCTGCTGAGGAGGAGGAATCTTCCAGACCCGACCCGACCCGGGATTTTATTGAGATACACGATGCTTATGCTACGCTATCTGATCCTTCAGCTAGGGCTCTTTATGATCTTAAGTTGACTCTGGATTTACGAAGAAGAGGGATTTACCCGACCCGGGTGAAGAGGTCTGGGTTTTACCCGACCCGGAGATGGGAAACGGATCAATGCTGGTAGATATTTAGGGTCCCCACATTTCTCCGTATTCACACTGTATTTTTTGTCAAGTGGCGTTTAGATGGAGATTTTTAGCTAGTGTACATACGGCATCTTATTCATTTTTTTTCCCCCTTTTTTTGTTCCTCTATTTAAGCCAATTAGCTGAAAATGAAAAATGAAAAAAAAGGAAAAAATTCTTGTTTGAGGAAATGAGTAAATACATATTTCACATTCTCATGGCTTCCTTGGAATTCTGCGCAGAGCCTGCTTGGATTGGCTTATTTTAGGTGTTTTTATGCTAAAATAACTTTTAAGCTCTTTTGAAGTGTTTGGGTAAGATAAAAAAGTGCTTATACGCACTTGTTTTTAAGCCAAAATAACAAAAATAAATCAAAAGTCAAGTTAGGATTTCTAACTTATGGCTTTTTGATTTATAAGTTAAAAGTCATAAACCCATCCAAACGAAATCTAGGACTACTAAATTTTTCTGGTAACTTTTGGTTTTCGAAGTGCTCTCCTTTGGATAATGGAGAAGTGAGCTAGCAAAAACCGAGGCTTTCTGGGTTTAGCTAAAGAAGTAATGGAGCAAATGTTATTCTATTATCAGTTATAATTTGAACAGAATATTGCATTTTCTTTACCCTCCTTAATATAAATACTTTTTCCACTACTTTCTTTTCCGGACTGCTTTTAATTATTCTTTTATCTCAAGCCGAGAGTCTATAGGAAATAGCCTAACGTATGTATATACTATATCCTGTCCAGACCCCACGTTGTGAAATACACTGGGTATGTTGTTGTAACTACTTCTGTCACTTGGTAAGTAGGAAGAAATGTATGTTCAATGACAAATTTAATTCTATTGACTCCGAGATGTCCGATACTTATATAAATCATCACTTCATTTAAGCAGCAATGATTCACAGTCAATCTCGGACCTAATTTGGGGCCTAGAAGTCATTGTTGTATTTAGGAGTATTTATTCTCCCCGTCAAACATGCAAAACGGGTACGCTGATTAGGAATAGCACATAACTTTGGAAACGGCATTTCGTAGACAATCAAACTTAAATGCACAAAATGGACTTATTGCTTAGGAATAGCACATCATATTAGAAACTTCACAAGGTAGATGATATTTTTAAAGGATCAGAACCACTAGCAAAAATAAAGAAGTGCTAATGGGGTCCAAAAGATTGAACTAAAATCCAATCCAATCCAATTTTGTCCCAACTCAGAGAGAAAAGGGACCGGTCTTCAAAATGTTAGTCCACCATAAAGAACCAGACTAAAAAAAGGAGCTTTTCTAGCACACATTGATATCACAAGAATGACAGTTTGAGTTGCCAGTTGAAATTGCAGTATAACAATGTACGAGCACAAAATTTTGTATCATACTCACCCAAAAGAACCAACTCTACAACTTGGAAATTCTCTTCCTTTTTTTTTTTTTTCAACTTGAAAATTCAGCCAAAATGATTACAGATTTTACCTAGAAAAAGTAGAACAAAAAAAGAGATAATAGGAGGGTGGTGTACACTGTACACTTCAATTCTCCACTAGCCTTTCCATGGAAATCCCTAGGATTTGTACAGGCTTCTCCTATATTCACCAAACATGATCATTATTCTTGATTATCATCATTTACCAGTCATCAGCATCGAATTGATAACATGCAAAATCAGCCGAATGCTTGAAAGTTCAGCAGGTGGTGTGTTGGCAATGCTTCTGCGATGGTGTAATATATTATATACTTGCTCGAAGATGGGCCGGACATGCATAGCAATCATTGGGTCAGTTGGATTTATGGCAGATAGCACATCCCTCATCCAGGATAGTTTTTGGACAGTCTCTGCGCTAATATCACATGCCAACTGCTGAAGAAGTGAAAGGAGCACTCCTTGACTCAAAGGGAGAGGATTCGAGGACAACATCCCAGGCAAATCAACCTGGTACAAGACACCAGGAAACGATCAAGATCCAACCACAGAATGCCACGTCGTCACTTTGTTAGCGCAACCAAAACCAGGAAGAACATCATCCTGTTCCTCCCAACCCCCAAACAGCTATTCTTTATGTGTGTACATATCTCATGAACTGAAGGCAAGCACATACAAATACTTTACAACAGAAGAAATTTAAAAAGCTTTTATTCCCAGGTAAAGAACTTTCTTCTCTGTATCGTCCCAAGTTATTGGATGTCAAAGAACAGACAAGTTCAAGGTAACAAGTGTTAACTAGACAAGGTAACAATATCCTCTAAAGTAAAGTAATGGCAGAACTAAGATCTTTTGTTTTTGTACAATAACACTAAGGGGTGGTTTCGTTGTTGGTTAGACTTACTTATTAGGTGCAGGTATTAGTTATTCATATATTAGTTATTCCATTTTCTACCTTGCATAAAATAATATATAGATCCCCTCATAACTCATGCATGTATTAGTTATGCGGAAAAGAAAAACGTGAATCAAACATTGCATTAGCAATGCCCAACCAAACATTGTAAAACTTAAACTAGATTCTATGTGGAGATTACCCCACCCCCAATTTTTGTAACCAAACAATGTATAAGGTTATATGCTAGTTTTAACACATGAATAACTCCTCTCTAACCAGCAACCAAACGACCCCCAACACCATTAAAATTCCCAATTCCCCCTTACTTCCTTCTCTCTTCCCTAACTGTTCCTCATTTCCTGGACCCTATTGCTCTCCTCTTTTATTCCCATTAAGACAATATTCTTCAACAGCACGTCTCTACCTGATAATCCTATCAGCAAGTAAATGCCAATGTAAACAGCATACCTGAGAGCATAACCATGAAACAATTGACACATCACTCCTTTGTAACGCTGCAGTGAATGCTTCCTCATACTTGTTCTCCCCTAACAGTCTGGATAACTCTTTTGTCGGATCTGGAGGTGTCTCAATCTATGGCAGACATAAAAATATCAGTCAGTATATACTAAGCAAGACAAAAAAGAGACTGATAGCAAAGTAGACAAAAAAGAGACTGATAGCAAAGTATTAAGAAGCAAATTCTTAATAACAAAATATACGCAGCTAACTCTTTGCTCTACTAAGGTGTAGGAAGAACCTTGTCATGCAGCAATGATCCATTATTCATGTGGCTAACCAGTGGATTTGCTGATTGGGAATTTGCTCCAGATACTGCAAGAGCAAGCAACTTTCTCTGACTATCAGCAAGCTCTCCGCTCAATGTCTGGGTCATTGTCGATGCGGAATTGATGGCATCCTGAAAATTGAGTCTAGTGAGTGAGTAATTCTAAGGAAGATGTGATCCCAGTCACTTCCCAAATTCATCCATAACCATCTCAGGGTCTTTGCATCAACACATTCACCAGGTTAGGATGCAGGGAGGGAGGAAAGAAGGAAGAAAGATAGCTTCCACATAAATAAAGACAGAACTATATGTTAGAAAGAAAGAAAAATAGCAGTACGCATAAACAAAAATATAACCACTCCCTCCTTCACATTTTAAGAATATTCTGCACAACTATTAAGATGAGGGGAACAAGTGATTTTCTTATTTTCGAAACAGGAGGTGAATTATATTTGATAATGTGCTTTTCGGAGATACAATAATGAAAAAGTTGTCTAGAGAAATGAGGATAGTGAAACAAGCAGTGTATTATATTGAATGATTATTTTTGGAGAATATAACAGTGACAAGAGGTACTGATAAATGAGGATAGTATAAAGTGGGCAAAGCTCATCTTTCTGTGATATATTAATTGTATAGAAACTTTCCTTAACCACTTTGCGACTGAGCAAAGTGGAAAGAAAGGCAATCTTTTTGGGAGAGCAGAGTGTATATATTTAGAGATCAGCGAGTCGCCAATCAATATGTTGTTAATCACAAATAACAGTGGGCAAAAGCACGAAAACCTGGGTTAAGAAAACTCACTATAGAGCACTACAGGATTTAGAAAACTAAAAAAAGTGCACCCCGCGCTTTTTGATGGATTTTTTTTAACTTCTTTGAATACCAAACAAATTCTAAAGATGGTATGATATATATCCAAAGAAGAATAAGTCAACACAGAAAGTGAAAGGACTATACCCTTAGTCAACCAACTTTGCATTTTGAAGGCATAATTACTTGATGTAGTTCAGATAAAGTAAAAGCAGAAAAAGAACACTTAACAAAAGATTAGCAAGAAAACTCACATTCAAAATTTACCAGTTTCAAAACAAAAAAGATTAGCAAGAAAACAAAAGGATAAAATCAATACATAAAAAGTCCATACTCTTAGAGCAAGTGCCAACGGCGAATGCATGGACTCAAATTGCTGTTGTGCAGCAGCCGAGTGGTCAGCAATGCCTTTCTGAAATGTTAAATCTACTTGCTCAAACATTGCCTTGCATGACATCTCGAAGGCAGGGATTACTGAAGCTTCCAAAGTAGATTTCAGTGTTTCCTGCATGCACAGTTTCAGTGCCATCACATAAGAAACATTCAACACTTATTTGAAAAGATAGACTATGAAAAGATTAACTAGAAATCCAGCATTATAAACCATAATATTAAGAAAAAACAATGGACATGACAACACGAGGAAAACGTTCTTTTAAACAGAACACGAGGAAAATGTTTTTTTACCCACAATAGTGGCATTGGCTCAATAGAAAGCTTTCAGCTTACCTGAAGAGCTTGCCTGCCAGAAGTTTGGAATTGTGCTTGAATTTGTCTAGCTACAGTAGCTTCAAGTTTGGAGTTTACTGCTTTCTCTAGTTGGTTCACTGCCTTGTCACCAACTCCTTTCTGCACCAAAACATTCAGTCACGACACAAGCAAATCCAGACAACCAAAGGTTTCAAAATATTAACCTGGAATGACTCTGAAATTGCAGCTGATATAGTTTTATCGATAGTAGGGGCAATACTGCGTGCCACAGCTTGTCCAACAGCTGCTAGTTCTTTCTTCATTAATTTTTCCATCAGCCCTGGCATGTCCTTGTTTAAGCAGTTAGAGATCAAATTGGTTATTTGTTGTGTACGATCACGAAGAGACTTCTCCTGTTTTGCACTCTCTTCTTGTAAACGAGCCCATAAAGCATCAGAATTGGCCTTGACCGATTTCTCCATGCTCCGACCCAAGGCAGCTTCAAGTCTTCTTCCTTCTTTGGTCACTGGAACAGCAACCATCATTTCCATCTGCTTTTGTGTTTCTTTTTGCGTAGTCAGAACCTACACGAAACAGCAAACAGAGAAAGGACAACGCATGAGAATAAGTTGTCGAAAGAACATAGCTACAATGATTCTTTATTTATTTGGTTGGATTAGCAAAGTAATCGAATAAGTATAACTGCACGAAGGTTGAAACTGTCAGCATCCTATAACATAAATTCAATGCAAGACACAATTCGGTGATGTAAGACGAACACACATAAAAAACATCAAAATTATGGAACTTGAAAAATTGTCCAACAGATTTCAGGAGCATAATCAGCCAGGCTAATGAGCATTGCAGAAAGGCAGCTACAGGTGGCATATCAAGCAAGGGAAATAACAAAGATCACCTTTCATGAATGATAAAAATGGTGAAAGCAACTTCTAATGCATGAACAGTGATGATATGCTAATTCTAAGGAAAAGAACACAGGTAAAAATTAAAATAAAACAAAAATATGAAAGTATATACGATCAATTAAAGGCATAACAAAATGAGAAGAGCACTAAACTTCACATACATAAATACATAATGCATTTAGGACTAAAACAAACACCTGATTTAGCATCTCACGCATGGACAAAATTTGTGAGAAAGCAGTTTCCATAGAAGGGCTACTTGAGCTGACAACAGCCTCACTCGGAGAATCTGTTGAATTAAAAACACTTGGTGATGATGAAGATGGCCCAGAAACTTGAGAATTCTTTCCCTTTTGCTTTTTCCCTTTTGCACTAGGTGCTGGTTGTTGCTGAACAGTGACTGACGTTGTTGAGTCTAGATCCTTTTCAGAGACCTCCTTTGCAGAGCCATGATCTTCCTCCGGTGTAATTGAAGGTTGAGACGGTCCCTCACTTCCACTAGCCCCATCAAGCCCCCTAGATTCCTCTACAGTACAGGTCTCAGGAGAAAAGGCGCGACTTTCTCGAGCCATTTCTAATCCAAGATCAGATACTTGAGAGCAAAAAGCTTTCTCCTTATTTTCTGACACAAAAGAATGAATATCTTGAGAGCCAATATCAGTTTTTTTACTGAATTTTGTTTCACCACCAGCTTTAACCTCCATCTCTACATTACGGGTGTCATTGTTAGTTACGACATCCTGGATATTCATTTCTGACTCACTTTTCTGCTCATTAACAATGCTAACCTCAGAGGATGATCTAGCCCTCAATATCTCCGAGGGAGTCACCAAATGAGTTGGGTGCTTGAACTTAACAGGCTGACTGATACCTGAGGAAACATCATCCCGTGACATTTTAGGTTCATCATCCAAGGAAGCAACATCTGACAAATTTGAGGGTGTCGAATCAACTGGATATTCAACAACTTTTTGATTCCCAACTTGGTCATTATCAGATGTGTCAGCCCCACAGCTGTTTGACGGACCTCTAAAACCAGATAGTTTTCGAGACAATTTAGGACTCAAAGGAGGCGGAGGTGATGCACTGGGGGCAATATCACTATCACTAGTTACACTGGGCAAAGTAGACGATTTAGTTTCTACAATGGAGGAAGCGAATTCTTGAGAGGTGGCCGATTCAGTAGGTGCAGTACTCGTAGGATATCTAGGTGTTGGTGAAACCTCAGAGCCAATTTCATGTACTGATGATTTAGGTGCAGAACTAGATAAAGGTAACTCCTGCTGTTTACTTCCAGGTGGATCAACAGGAGCGAATCCTTCAGTGCTAGCAGCATCACGGGAAACACCGGATTCTGTCCTTTCGAAAACCACACTCTCTGTTGGAGGTGGCAAGCACTGGGACAAGTCCAAGGCATACTGCTGAATGGCCTGCGTTTGTACACAATACACCTGAACGATTTGTTCACCATGGGGCAATAGGTCACTCGTCCCAGTGAAACTCAAAATTGGCATGGTAACCGTAAATCCTGCTATGTAATCCATCCGGGTAGCCTCCGGGTTTGGGCCATACTCTACATGCACGGCATATATAGCATTCTTTTTTGCATTAGCTAGTAGGAGAAGACCTGCTTGAGACAAGGCTACAACTTGGTTAAAAAATGCCCCTTCGACATGAGCCTCAGCTGAACTCTTCAGCTCCAATGTCTGTGTACAGCGCCATGACTCAGCATCACTAGGAAGCAACCAGCCTTCTTCACTTGCTGATGCCCATATCTTTATCTCCCGATTAAGAGGACCCTGAAAACATTTAAAAGGTCAACTCAAACTCAAGAATCACTAAGAGGCAAACACATGGAGAAGGAAAATAAAAATAAAAAGAGAGTAGTGATTGACATTCTGAACAAATAATAACTGATCTCTGAGAATATGATTATTTATTTTTAATTTTTTTGTTGATAAGGGGACAGGTCGGCATTTGAGAAGCAGATTTGAGTAAATTCGCGTTGACAAGTAGATGGCATCCCAGAATATGAGATTTTCCTAGAACCAAAACCTGCTAGTCAGTGAAAACAGTTGATTCTGACAAAAAATGGCTAGCACAAAATGCAGTAGCACATACCCCAGTGATGAGTATGATGTGATCTGGGCGGTGTGGGGAAGCCAAGAACATAGCAGAATTAACAGGATGACCATCATGAGGCCTGAGAACTGCGATTGGATTTGTCTTGCGGTCTTCCCATATCTTTATCTGGAGAACACATAAAATCCACATCACCTGTCAATACAGAGGAACTAAACTTTTCCAACTAGCCATGCTATTCTTATCAACTTCTAAACATAAAAATGGGAGTTACTTTTTAGTTACATAGAGTCCCATTCACCAAATACAAACAACTCAACTCTGAAAGTTCAGCGAATAACAAGTTTGGTTTGGAGTTTTTAGTTAAGTTAAAATCTTCACAGCAAAAGACATGTTGAGTAATATGAATCATTACATAGAGGTTATGCCAAGGAACACATCCATCAAACAGTTTTTTTTTTTTTTAAATAAAGGACATTGCATCAAACAGCTAAAACTACAACATAGAGCAGAACTCTCACGAACCGTGCCATCCACTGAAGCAGATACCAAACGAGTGGTCATCCACTGGCACATTGATAAATCAGTCACTTCTCCATCGTGGGAGCCAACAAGTTGTACCCCATCAACCAACTTGTCAACGGGACACCTGACAGGCTCATCGGCTGAAAATGCCGCACCTTTTCCCACTTTCGTGGTATCAATTTTCAAAATGCGTTTCCCGATTCCAACCACAAGAATTTCCTATTGAAGAGAACATAAGAAAAGTTGAGCACAATTTCAATAGAAGAAAAGGATACCCAAAAACAGAGATAGGTAGGTACCTGTTTATGACAATGCCAACAAACACGCGGGTGAACAGATTCCCCCTCACCCACGATTTGAATAGCAATGACAATCTTTCCTGTAATTTGTGGCTTCTCTTCTTCATCTGGTCCTTCAGTAATTTTCCATATATAAACCCGGCCATCAACACTCGCACTGAGACAAAACCAAATTAGAAACATAGAATACTTACTGCATAAGTGTAAAGTACATAAGAGCAAAGCACTACCTAGCCAAGAGATGAACATCCTCTGCAAAGAAAGCCATGTCTGTGACCCTCTGAAATAAAAACATGTTTTCAAATGAATACAATAATGGCCTTTTTCAGGATGGACAAAACAGATTATAATTTTCAACTTTTTATACTTCGCACAAAATCAATTATTCCTTTTTGAGCCAAACAAGATTTCATACCAATCGATCTGTACATTAATCAATCAATAAAAAGTACTAACTTCAAAAATATACTAAACAAATGCCAGGAAGTCATGAGCAATAATGCTTTGTCCGATCAAAAGTCAAGGACTACTATTATTAGCAGCTCCAAATATGACAGGAAGGTCTTCAACTCTTAACTTGAGAGTACATGGAAGTCTTCCAGTGGCAAGCCATAGAACCCCAAACATATGTGCAGACTGCAGCAAGCCTTATACTCTAATAGCAGAGAGTGACAGCTAAGCTGAATATTTGTTTTGTTTTCTTGTGACAAAGTTGAATTTAGATGCCATATTAATATTATAGAGCTTATTCTCCAAATCCCATGAAACAAAGCACATTCTCATCTCACACGCAACTGACACATTGGCTAAGAATGCAAATGTGATAACCCAAGCTTCAATATAGATACAGCATCCAGACCAAATAAAGTTTTACCATAACATATATATAGGTCTTATTAACCGCAATTTGCTTGCCCAACACAAGACCCGGGTCCGACCAATACTTAGTAATAGGAGTAACCTCAAGTTGTGGTTGCACTTCACTAGGAAACCTAACATCTATATCATACACGATATGATCACCATTCAAATGTCTCCCTTTAGGTAACTAACACATTCGCTAAGAATGCAAATGTGATAATCGAAGCTTACTATATAAAAACGGTATCCTTCGACCAAATTAAAGTTTTTCCATAGTTGAAATGTGTGTTAAACAAAACACCAAACTTATGATTAGGCGCTCTAGTATCAATAGGCATAAATTTAATAAACACATTGCAGAAGGTAAATACCCCACAATTACCACCACATCCGCATTTTATACTCAGCGACTAGCTAAACACAAAAAGATTAAGCTTTGGAACATGATCTCAATGCAGTATTAATATTAAGAACCCGAATTGCCCCCAATTTCAATCCATAACATATATATGTCTTATTAACCGCAATTTGCAGACCCAATACAAGACCCAGATCCGACCCATATTTCGTAACAGGTGTAACCTCAAGTTGAGGCTGCACCTCACTAGGAAACCTAACATCAATATCATACACAATATGATCACCATTCAAATGCCTCCCTTTAGGTAACTAATGCCCGCATTACTACTACCTGCATAACTCTATCCAGCAAGCAAACGACCCCTAACATTATTCCTAAATGGTTCGGATAACATATAATTAATGATATTTGCGCATATAGTAGCTAGAAATAAAGCTAAACACAAAAAGATTAAGCTTTGACATGCGACGAACCTGCGCAAGACCTTTAAGCAATGATCTCAATGCAGTATTAATATTAAGAACCCGAATCGCCCCCAATTTCAATCCATAACAAATATACGTCTTATTAACCGCGATTTGCCTGCCCAACACAAGACCCGGATCCGACCCGTACTTAGTAATAGGAGTAACCTCAAGTTGAGGCTGCACTTCACTAGGAAACCTAACATCAATATCATACACAATATGATCACCATTCAAATGCCTTCCTTTCGGCAACTTACTACTCGCCATCCTCATCGGGCCCGGGCCTGGAACATTCGGGCCCGATGAAAATTCAAGATCCGACCCGGAAGTTGTGGGTTGGATTGGAGCCATTTGCATAGTGGATTGTATCGGACCCACTTCAAGAGTAGTAGATGGTGGAGCACTTAATAAAGCCATTAGCCTAGCACCAGGGTTAGGGTTAGGGTTAGGGTATTGGTGGGGGTGGGGGCTAGTACTAGGTGGGGGTGGGGTGGGGGGTTGAAGTGGGGGGGTGGGGAAAGAAATGGATCTTGCAAATTGGGTATTATTGTTGTTATCATATTGTTGGGGTGGTGGGGGGTTGGGGTATTGGGGTAAGTGGTGAGTGAATTGAGGGTGTGGGTATGGGTATAATCCACCACCAGGGGTAGTGGTGGGTGGTGGGTAAGAAGCATTAGGGGGTGGGAAAGGTGAAGATGAAATTAAATTAGGGTTTTGTTGAGGATTATTAGGGTTTGTTTGGTTTGAGGGTTTGAAGAATTTGTGCATATCAAATGGTGATGTAGTATTAACACCACCACCACCACCTGGTTGGTTTGGATTGCCAGGTGAAGAAGCCATAATAATAGTGACAACTGACAACTCAAAGTGCTCTATATATATATATATAGTGATGGATAGATATAGGAACACTGTATGTATAGATTTGCAGAGAATTAGGGATTTTGGATGAGTGAAGAAGATGGATAGTTTTAAGATCCGACTGGAGAAAGATGTAGACTTGGGAGCAGAGCCACCAGAGATGATTAGTACGTTTAATAACTTTTCTTAAGTACTTTTTTGGGACTTTAATTTAGTGAAGAAGAAGATGGACTAGAATTAACTTTTTTTCACTTTGGACATTATTGATATATTTTTACTTTTTATCTAAAGATATACCTTTCAAATTTTAACTTTGTTGTGATGTTATTGTCCTTCAACTATTATTTTAATATTCTCCTTCGCGATCATCACCATAATAGAAAAAATAATTTTTTAAAATCTTTTATGTGTTTTTTTCAAATTTTTTGTGTGTAAAAAAATGAAGATTTTTTGTTAAAGAGTGATAAAACTAAGAAAAATTATAAAGGGCCAAATAACCATTTTTTCCTCATCATTTAACATAGGTAAATTAATATAGGATCGGAATAATAGTATCTTTGCTTCAGAAGTAATTGATTGATTTTATTTTGGTCATTCATATAGAGAGTATATTGTCTTCGACGATTGATAGAACTATATTATCATCAAATAAGAAGTAATAGTACAATAACATAAGATTAAATAGTGGAACAGTTAATAATTATGTAAAAAATTAATGGTAAAAGGAGAAAAAAATCACAATTAATTACTTGAAGATTTAATATGTTTAATGAGATATTATAGAGACTAAAATTTATATCTATATCTATATCTAATATAAAGCTAGGAATAGTCAATCATATGTGGCATCTCTCTATGGCTAAGGATCCTATTTATCTTTATTCTACTTTTTTGATCTTTTATCATTTTTCTCTATTATTTTGTTATAATAAATTATCTTCATAACTCACCCATCCCGTCTTTATTTTTATCTTCATAAATTCTCTCTTAATTAATAATATTTATAACTCACCTTAATTATACAAAAACGTTACTACATCCTCTCCTCTTCTTTGAGGAATCTTATGGCAACCCATCTTATAAAAAGAGGGGCACTTGAGCTGCAATAGTAGTTCAACAGGTCTTGGTATACTCCAACAACATATGTGTATCAATTATCATCCGTCAATGAATAATAAACTGAAGTTTTAAAGCAAAACAGAATAAACTACAGGGGAAAAAAATTAAGGGTAGATATGATTGTGGAAGGCGACAATATGAACGAGAGAGTATGTGTTCTTTTATTTCTGGCTATCCAAGGAAAAGGTATGATAATTCTTCACAATTGTGAATTTTGTTTAAGATATCTTATAATTGGAGTTTGACGGTAAGTTTCTTGAATGCAAGGTGACAGTTCTAACATATTTGGAGTTATGCTGGTGGAGACATAAAATTGTATTTATATGACATTCTTATGTTGGGTTTGAGTAATTTTATTTTATTTTACAGTTAATAAAAAAGTTACAATGAATACAAAAGATTGCTATTTCATTCACGGTAATTGTTTATGTGGCCGCAGATCATCTGTAAATTTGTATGTTGAATTAGCTAGAATTATTAGCGAAAGAATTTACGTCCATCAAGGTAAACTTCAATTATGTCATTCAAAATTCTTCTATAACTTACATTATAAGTTTTAAAATTTAAAGAATATTTTTAATCTATATTTTCTTGCTTATTTAATACCAATTTTGCTTATTCCAATACAAGGTACATACCCTCTCATAAAAATAAAAAAAACAGCGATTTTAAAATTTGTGATATAAGGGCTAGAGGAGGTGATGTTCCTAAGCAATTGGTTGCTGATAAAAAAAATTGTATGCATTTATATAAGTTTCATCTTCTCAATGTACAACTAATAATAATTAGCCATACGTTAGATTTGCAAGCCAAATTTATATATATATATCTATAAAGCTAATCAAAAGAAGAGTGATGTGTCACCTCTCTTTCGCCAAAAATCTTATTTATCCTTTTTATGCCCTTTTTTTTGGCTTTTTTCCATTTTTCTTAATTATTTTATTTTACAAAATCATCTCCATAAGTCACACCTCTTCATCTTCATAACTATTACTCTTATCCTATTTTTTTCTCTTCTCATTTATTTGCATTTTCCTCTTTTTTTCTATTATTTACCACTTTCTCAACTATTACAGATTTATAGAATTAGATGATAAAAGCTCTTAATTAATAACTGCAAATTATTGCCAAACAACCGGTAAAAGATTGTTTAATTCCCCTCCTCTATGCAACGTATATATACACATTCCAATTATCCATAAACGCATCCCTTCTTCCCTCATACATGAGATAACCCACCATACTATAAATAGAGGTGAAAGATGTATAAGTTTTCAAGCCTCCTTTTCGAAACAACTATGAAACATATTATATATTTTTGATTTTTTTGCTCAATGGGGTGACTTTCTCAATAATTTTGGACAAATAAAAGAGTTTCCCAATCATGTATGCATTTACGGGATATGTGAAATCTTAATACGAGATATTGTTTTATTGAAAGGATTTTCTCAATAGTACACATTTCAAACTGCACGTACGAATTTGATTGCAAGCATTTCTTGCTTTATAACATTTTATGTTTATGACAATCATTTATGCATCAACTCCAATTACAAGTTGTTTAATTTCATTTATTCATGTAAAACAGTAGAGATTCACAAGGTTTGATCGTATATAAGTCCTCTATATTTTTGTTTTTTTCAAAAAGCTCTAGCCATTATTTAATGCAAGCTAAAATAAAAGCTCGAAATTGATAATTTTCTACTCAAGAAGAAAATGTAGTAATGTTTTTGTCGTTTTTGATATGTAGTGTTCTGGTATTCATATTAAAGAAAGTGGTAAAGGCTTGAGATGGTTGAAAGTTGTAAATTTGTGCTCTTATCAGAGCATTGCACAAATATCATCCACTAAAGAGGAGTAAACAAATGTGACGTTCGGGGTAAAAACCCGAAAGTGACGGTTGATTTTAAAAAAAAAATTAAACAACCTTTTTCAAAATATTGCACCTTTAGAGCTCTAGCACAATTATGTAAAAGGTTATAATTGTTTCATAGCTATAACATCATTTCATTCTTAACACAACAAATGATAGTAAATATTGAGTAGTTATTTTAAGAAGTGACTTTTTTTTAGTAGCACCTAGGTAAAGAAAAATAGGAAAAATGTCACAAAATGAGAAAAAAGAAAAATACCATTGCTGGTCATAGAGATGTGCCACATTACTTGCACTTGTAAGCATTTCTTGCCTTATAACATTTTCTTTTTATGGCACTCATTTATGCATCGACTCCAATTACAGGTTGTTTAATTTTTCCAGAAGAGATTCACAAGGTTTGATTGCATATAAGTCCTTTATATTTTTGATTTTTTCAAAAAGCTCTAGCCATTATTAAGTGTAGGTTAAAATAAAAGCTTGAATTTGATAATTTTCCCCTCAAGAAGAAAATGTAGTAATGTTTTTGTCGTGTTTTCTTTTGCCTGAAAAGGAATTGTGGTGAAAATAAATGAATATAACGGAATAGACGTAAAAACAAAAAACAACGCTAAAAAGATTTTTTCTAATCTAAGTAAATTTAGAGAGTATTATTTGTTAATGTAATACCAAGGATGTAATTAGTAAGATCACTAAGAAATTCAGTAGATAGTAAAACAATACTCCCTTGTTCCCATTTTATATATGTGACACGATTAAGTGTACGGGGTCAAATTATCTATTTTTTAGTGCGAGTTCGGACATAAAAACTTCAAGTTTTTTGAAATACATTTAATTGAAAACTAGATAAAAGATACTATATGCAAGGAAAACTTAAAGCATGTTTTTTGTAATTAAAGATTTTTATTACCAAGAAAACAAAATCAAAGATTAATTATATGGCAATTTAAAATATAATATTTGAAATAAAGATAGAGTTTAAAAAATTATGTAAAAGATTGAACTAAAAGGAGACAATATTTTTGTAGTTTTTCTCAAAATAAAACAAAATATTGATAGTACTTTTACAATTAAAGTCTCAAAATTCTAACAATTGAATACTTTACTATATAATTGTGAAGAGAATGCCAGTGTCCAAATTTTAGGTTTGTTATTATCTTTTTTTTGTTTTTGTTTTTAGGCGTTAGAAATAGATGATCATTTCATAAATTTAATAAGATTTTAACAATCGGGCAAAGCACGGACCAGTTTACTAGTTATCAATAACTACAGACCAATGTTATTAACTCGATAATATATTATATACAATCGATAACATGCTCAATAGTCTCCACACCACTTCATGTCATGAAGGGTTAGGATAGAAAAATATGTTTGTTGGGGTCAAATGCATGTCAATGTCTACTTCTTTTTTGGGGGTCCAAATGTCAATGTATGGGAAGAGACGTTGTAATGCTGATAATAAATCTGAAAAGATATTATTTGTGATAAATGAAATCTCTCCCTCCTTAATTAGATATCTCAAAGTGAAATACTAAAAGTAAAATTTTCTTTAGTAGAAACACTTTCTAAATAGATAATACGAGTGGCGAATCTAGATTAGCTGAGTCAAGAGGCTCCAAAATGGCATACTTTTAATGGTTAAAATTAAATAATGGAAAGTATAATATCTTACTTATGCATTCCCTCGTAAATAAATATTACACGGTACGAATATAGATTAGTCGGATCAATAGACTTCAAATATCAAATGATTAATGGTTAAAAGAGTTCAAAAACAATATGAAAAATATAAAAGGATATTATCTTAACATATTGTAAGATTTTGACGATATAGAAGAGCATAGTTAAGGCTGAATAAGCACTCATATGACATCGAATGTTGTTAAAAATTAGAAAATTGAGAATTTCACTAACGTACTTAAAATGTTTTCATACTTCTTGAAACTTGTTATAGGCGGGAGAGGACAGTAAAAGGCTTGTCTGCACTAATGATTGTAAGACGTATAAGCATATCTTGCATATATGTTTTTTAAACACTTAATTATGGTTAAGTGACATTCATCTTTATTTTATTTTGTTAATTCTCAAAGTTAATTATTTAGTTAGCTAAAAAAATCCGAGGGACATGGGATTTAAATTGCAAAACTATGGAAAGAACATTGGGCTAGACGTGGCTTGGGGCGAGCTAAAACTTAAACAGTTTATCCATTCATGGGCCCAAGCAATCATACAACCTTGGGCTTTTATCTGTCTAGCTCTAGCCAGGTTTTGGTAGAAAACATGGCTTGTTTGGATTATTTGACCCAATTAAATTGATATTCAGCTTAACATAGTTTCATTAGTTAGAGTAATTGGTATGCTAAAAGTAATTTTGCACGAATTAGTAATTTGTAAAAAACAAACAAACCGTGTAATGACAAATTTTTACTTCTAAAGTTTGATCGCTTCAATCAATTGTGAAACATCACTTGTTTGATAACGAGAAACGTTTTTGATCATTCAAACCAAGACGCTCTAAAATAAAGAAGTTTACTTGCGTAGTCTATTATGGGATAATTTTAGAAACCTCACTTTAGGTTTGCTTCCGTAACATTAAATATTCCTTGAAATTAATTAGGAGGGATATGATTAAAAATGAAGGTATACGGGATAACGTGGGAGTGGTCTTTGTGGCGGACAAGATGAGGAAAGAGAGGTAGAGATGGTTCGGACATGTGAAGAGGAGGTGCGAGGATGTGCCAGTGAGGAGGTGTGAGAGGTTGACTATAGCAGAAGTTAGGGGAGGTAGAGGTAGGTCGAAGAAGAATTGGAGGGAGGTGATTAGACATGACATGACAGAGCCCCAGTTGAATGAGGAGATGGCCTTGGATAGAAGGGTGTAGTGTAACACCTCGTACCTTTAACGTAAACTTTGACCATGATCCTAGACTTAGAAAATCAGATAAAGAATGTGGGAATTGGAATTTCCCTGTTCAGTTGTAAGATGGGGGTTTACGACCATGAACAGTGACCGTATTTTAGTTTACGGGCCGTAAACCAAGTCGTAAACTGTTACCAAGGATTTCTGAGCGTTCTGGAATTTGGCAGTTGGATGTCCTATGGTTAAATACGGACCGTATTTCAAAACGTATTTAGAATTTGAGAAAACTTCTTTCGTTAAAGTTGTAGATCTTTGAAATACCTTTCCAACGGTATATTATGGGGGTCAAACGGACATCTGTGCAAAGAGTTATGACCATTTTACTGAAGAGATGCGGTGCAGTCCGTATTTCAAAATACGGCTAGTATTTAACTGGGCCGAAAATTTAATTTTTCCAGAACAGTATATATTCGTCCATATCAGTTCAAATCATTATTTTTCATTCCTTCAAGCCCTAGAACGACCTCCTACCCTCTTCCATCATCAAGAACACCAAGGTAAGCCTACTCTAATTATTCCAACTCAATTCTAATACCTATCCTTGTAACCTAAACAAGAAGTTATCATTCCAAAACTAGGGTTTTCAGGAAAATCCATCTCAAGGTTCAAGAATTCAAGATTTTGGAAATCTTCTTTAAAGCTGAAGTCTTTAATTCAAGTTTTAGAGCGACTAAGGTATGTAGAGTTACTATCTACGTGTGGGAACATCATTGTTCTTCCCCACGCCTCATAATCCATAAAATTATGATTCTCTACTAAAACTAGGGTTTCAATACCATCCTCATGATAACCCTAGGTCCATATCCATGATTATATTATGTATGAATTGTTATAATTCCATCATTGAGTTCTTAATATTTCTTTATGATTATTGAGAATCCGTCTGTAATCTATGAAAACCCATATCTTGTATTCTTGCATGCATGTTTTTGACTAAGAATGATTGTTTCATGAATATCCTACATGTCTACAAGTTTTCATGCAACTGTATTATATAATTACTTTCATGCTATGATACAAGATACATACATACTAAATACAAATTATTTCATGAAACCATATTTACAAGTTATTTCATGAAACCATGCTTACAAGTTATTTCATGAAACCATGTTTACAACTTATTTCGTGAAATCATGATTACAAGACAAGTACAAGTTAATTCACGAAAATCATGGGCTTCTTAGCCAATTATATTATGTTCATGTTTTTAGGAGTTGCATGAATTACCGAGAAGGCTCAGATAGCCTGAAACTATGTAGCCACCATAGGACAAGGATCGCTCCGCCCAGTTAGGACGATACCTTAATTTTACACTGAATGGATCCATCAGGCACATTACCACCTTATGCCCTGGCAAGGTATAGGGGCTCTGCTGGTCCGGCGAGGTACCAGACTCCACGTATCCACGTGGTGATATCATGTGTCGGTTTATGAAATGCTCTCCCTACTTATCATGTTTTACTTATGTATGTATATATATATATATATATATATATATATATATATATATATGTACTCATGCTCATGTTCATGTCCAGGTTTTCAGTTTCAGTTCTTATCATGTTATTTCATGTCCCATGTTGTTTCTTTCAGTTGCTTTACATACCAGTACATTCAATGTGCTGACGTCCCCTTTTATTGCCCGGGGGCCTGCATTTCACGATGCAGGTACGGATTTACAGGACGACGCTTCTGCTCATTAGGATTTGCACGTACCAGCTTTTTGGTGAGCCCCATCTCATTCGGGGTTTAGGCATTATCTTTCTTTATCTAGTTTTGCATCTAAAGGTATGCTGGGGGCCTTGTCCCAGCAAGTATGTTACGTGTTTTTCAGACTCATGTTAGAGGTTTCATAGACTAGACAAGTGTCATGTAGACTTCCACATATGGTAGCCGGTTTGGCTCATTTATGATATTCTTCGCATTCATGACTTAATCAAGTATTTAGGTTTAATATTATGACTTACTATATTTTATAAAAGCTCATCATGTATGTCACATTATATTTCCGCTCATGTATGCCTCATGATGGTCCAGCAAGCCATGTGGTTCGCTCGGTCACATGCAGTCAGGCACCGAGTGTCGTGTTACGCCCAGGTCATGGTTCGGGCCGTGACATGTGGAGGTCAAGGATTAAGGTAGATGGTTAGTAGGTAATAGAGTGTTATCATTCTTTTAGTCGTATGATTTAAGGTAGTCCATGAGTAGTTTCTTTTTCGCTATGTGTATTGATATATGTTACTGCATTTGTTTTGTACATTTGCTATTTTGCTGTCCCTTTTTCTTTCTTGCGTTTCTGCATCGGTTCCATTTCTTTTGAGTCGAGGATCTATCAGAAACAACTTCTCTATCCCAAAAAGGTAGAGGTAAGGTCTGCGTACATTAAAGGTGGAAATTTCAGCTCATATGTAGAAAATTAACCCATTTAATCCACATTTTAGTGAGTTGGGTCACTCATATTTCAGTTGGGTAAATATGGGCTTCAAGTCCTTTCTTAACCCATACAATATGGGCAAATATGGTTAAAATATAGGAATTTCTACTCATTGTAGCTTCTTTTAAGACATAATTATTAATATTAACCACCGTTTTATTTAATTATATCTAGTAGCTAATTAACTTTTCTAAATTACAATTGGTAGCTATATCAAAAAATACATACCCAAATATATATATCTTTCTTTTTTCCCAATCACTACCCATTTTAGTTTTTTCATTTCTCAAAATCCTAAAATAAATCACTCCCCTTCTCTCAACCACCACCACGGCCGCGCCGCCCCTCTCTCTCTTCTCCATCTCCCTCTGTGCTCACCCCTCTCTCTCTCTTTTCACTCTATCCGATGATCGGCGGCAGGCAGCGATGGCACAGATCTGACCGTGTGTATTTTTGGTGGTGGCGGCGATGGCACTAATTTTGAGATGGCGGCGGAGAAGATGACATGGAGGTGGAAAGATTAGGGTTTTGGTGGTGGTGGAGAGATTAGGGTTTTTGGTGGTGGTGGTGTCTCAGTTAGGGTTTTTAGTGGTGGTGGTGTCTCAGATTAGGGTTTTGGTGGTGGTGGAGAGATTAGGATTTTTAGTGGTGGTGGTGTCTCAGTTAGGGTTTTTGGTGGTGGTGGTGTCTCAAATTAGGGTTTTGGTGGTGGTGGAGAGATTAGGGTTTTTGGTGGTGGTAGTGTCTCAGTTAGGGTTTTTGATAGTGGTGGTGTCTCAGATTAGGGTTTTGGTCGTGGTGGAGAGATTAGGGTTTTGGGTGGTGGTGGTGTCTCAGTTAGGGTTTTTGGTGGTGGTGGTGTCTCAGATTAGGGTTTTGGTGGTGGTGGAGAGATTAGGGTTTTTGGTGGTGGTGGTGTCTTAGATCTGGCCGTGTGTATTTTTTGTATTTTTGTGTGTATTTGTTAAAAGCCAAATGCAAATACATTCCAAAAATCTACATCTCACAAATACACTGTTTTTTAATGTATTTGTCTTTGTATTTTTTGAGTGTATTTTTTAGTGTATTTTGTTAATAGCCAAATACACTGTTTTTGAATGTATTTGAATTTTTTGTCTCGTATCTAAATGTATTTGTTGAAATCCATTCAAATACATGAAAATTTGAATGTATTTGGCTTCATATGTAGTTGGAATGTACACAATGTATTTAAAATACATAAAAAAAGCCACTGAAATGCATCAAAAACAAAAAAAAAAAAATCACTAAAATACATCCAAAAAAAATCATTGACATGCATTGAAAAAAAAAAAGACACAGAAATACATTATAGAAAAAAAAAATCACTGAAATATATCAAAGCAAAAAAGAAAAATCACTAAAATACATCAAAAAAATATATTAATATCTAATTTAATAGCTCCATCGTTAACAGCTAAAATCAAGGATCCTGTTTTTTTATCCTGTTCTCATGTACAAGCGAAAACATACACTATTTTGCTAAAATGTAGCTACAAATAATAATATTTAAAAGGGTAGCTACAAATGGTAGGAAACTACAATAAGGTAGTCATTTGAGTAAATTTACCTAAAATATAGTACTCATGTATGAACTCACTAGACTCGTAACAACTCATTTTCCTCAAATAGGAGAAAATATTTTTCTTAAAATTTAATGAAAAATAATTTCCGGATCGATAAAAACACACCAATGCACCCCCAACTGTAGCCCACCCATTGCCAGCACCCTGCCCCCTCCCCCTCTTCCCCCCGAATTTTTTATTTAATATATTTTATTTTACTTCTGTAAATTTTTTATAAAAAATGAGAAATTTCCTACCTCCCATTTTTGACCCTACCCCCACCACCACCCTGCCTGCACCTCCTCCCCCCCCCCCCCCCCCCGCCCCACATTTTCTATTTCATATATTTTATCTTACTTTTATAAATTTTTTTCTTACCCCACACCCCCCTCCCCCCAACATTTTGTCTTACTTTTAAAAAGTGGGAAATTTTTTCTTACCCCACAACCCCCCGCCCTCACATTTCTATTTCATATATTTTACTTTTATAAAAAATTTATACGGAAAAAAAATTCTTACCCCCCCCCCCCCACCAACACCCTGCCCCCACGTCATCCCCGAATTTTCTATTTCATAATATTAATTATAAATATATGAAAAAATTAATTTAATTTTACAAACGAAAAAACTATAAACACTACGCCTGAAATAATATTGCACTTATATAATATGGGCTTACCCATAATCAACCCACTCATTTATCACCTAATTCATATTTTACCCACATGAAATATGGGGTGGGGGGGGGGGGGGGGGCGTTGAAATCCAACCCATTTTTGTTCAAACCATTTTCAACTGTCCAAATCCAACCAAACTCACCCATTTGTCACCCTTAGCTTACATCTTACCCTCCCCAGATCCACTTGTGGGATTACACTGAGCATGTTGTTGTTGGTTATCTCCATTATTTTTTTTTTTATAATAATAATTACTTTAACTTATTTATTATTAATACAATAGTTTGCATAAACACTCACTCTATAGTCTATACTATTGAGATTTGAACTCAACAAATAGCTGGTCACACAGGAAGAAGATGACAAAATCCACGTTATATTTGGGGGATTAGATGAACTAATCTTCCTAATCCATAAATCCTTATTAGAGAAATCGTTCATCCGTCCATTTCTTTCAAACAACAAATGGGCACAATAATGTAGCCACAGGACCAAACTAAAAAAGTTATTAGGCAAAAGTTTCCATCACTTTTGTGAATCTTTCCTTGGGATAGGAGGGAAAAAGCTACGCAACCAAAAAGTAGAAACTAAAGGCAGTATCAAAAGTTTTGATAAAATGTAACTGGATGTACATACTAAGGGTCGTTTGGGTTGAGGATAAGTTATGATGCGATAAGTTATGTTGGGATCAATTATACTGGGTTTAGTTATGTTGGGATAAGTTATTCTGGTATTATTTCTTATTGATTGTTTGGTTTGTTGTATTAAAAGTAATATGCATTACAAAATTTCTAAGAAAAAGTTTGTTTAGAAAAATATCCCCCAGCTTATGTAGTAGATAAAGGGTTTGAGGGATCTCAGAGCTACTTTTGTCATTTTCGTTGTTTTATTCTGAGATAACTAGCCCGGAGACTGTAACCAAACAAGGGATATAGTGATACTAAATTTTTATCTCAGGATTATTTTTCCTTATCCGACCCCTAAAAGAACTATATAATGTCGACACCTCAAACATACAAAAGGATATTTGAAATAGGTTATTTTAGGTGATAAAATATGTTATAAAGTGACTAATAATTGTTCTTTTGGCTATACATTTCACGTAACCATGAATTCAATACCGTAACGCCCGCAAATTCATTAGTAACTTATAGGAGAACTAATAAATGTATAACGCGATCAATTGAAGTGACTATTAAGGATAATTCACTTACCCAATCACAATAAAAATAAAAATAAAAAAGAGAGAAAAAGGTAAAAGAAGAAGAAAGAAAACGGTAGGTAAATTTTTTAAAATATACAGTCCTTACATAAAATATTACGCCACGTAACCCAATATACAATATTATACAACATTATACCGGGGAAAACATTAGACATAATAAATCCACCTTCTTTTAAGTCTATAAAAAAAAGGTCCTCTTTCTTTATTTAAATATAAATTTTATGTTCATCAATTTAATTGTACCGTTGAGCGCGAATAAATTCTTAAAAATATAAATTCATTAGTATCACTCGAAATGTTCTGAGCCGAGGGTTCATCGGAAACAACATCGCTATCTCCTAAGGTAGGGATAAGGTCTGCACCCTCCCTAGACCCCAATTTGTGGTATTACACTAGATATATTGTTGTTTGTAGTCTCGCTCGTAATGAAAAATGTAAATTTAATAAATTCTCAATTTATAACCTGTTACTATCTATCGACTAAAAATAATTACATTCACTAGCCAAATATATATTGCTGGTTATTATAAAAATCCCTAAAAAGTATCCGAAACAAAGGAGAACATGGTTTTGTTGAGATGGACTTACTTTACAAAGCAGAAACGATGCGTAGAGTAACCGCTAGCCAGAACCAACAAATTGAGAAAGAAGTCCAATCCTACACTTCTCCCTTCCAAACAAATCAAACTGCTCTTATTCCTCTAATATATATATAATCTAAAACCCACAAATCCAATCACATAACCCAAAATTTTTTCTTTTGCAGATCCAGAAAAAACAAAAATGTGTTGTGGTGGTAGGATGTGCATGTTGTGTGTATGTCTTATAGCAGTTGTGGTGGCAATTGGTTTCTTGTTTGGTTTTGGAGTTTTCAAGAATGGGTTTCACAAAATTAAGGATACTTTCCATGTTGTTGATTGTCTCAATTCTACTCTTTGTTCCTCATCAAGGCCATTTTTGGGTTTTCCTCCCGCTCCTTCACCATCTTATTAAGTAGTTTTAGATTTTAATTTTCATTCTTTTTATGCTTATGGATTTAGTGTTATAGTAGTATTGTAGTATTTCGTTTTGGTAATACAATGATGTGTTGATTCGTGTTTCTTTGTTTAGATGGGATTGTTTGATTTGTTGATTAATGTAGTTGAATTTGTGTAAAGATCGTCGATTTGTGGAATGTTGCTATTTGCTTTTACTTTGATGTTCAAATTAGTTGGGTGAACTGTATGAATCTTGTGAATTCATTCTGTCCAATTTGGATCTAAATTCAGCATGATCATTAATCTGTTTTTATGTTAAAGTACTGATTTGACAATCAGAAATTCAACTTGAAGTTGGGTAAACAACTTATAACATGTTTCCAACTCTATGTTCATAATTTCAAATAAAACGCTCTCTTCTCTCCGTATAACCAAGCACAATTCCTTCTTCAACTTCAACTTCATAAATTCAAAATAAAGTGAAAAATATTTGGCTCCTATGGGCTAATGCCTACTACTTCATATAATTTCTTTTTATTTGATGGAATTTTTTTGATTAAGCACCGGGTGTCCGAGACTCTTTGAGCCCCGACTAATCCTGGGGGTGCACAGGCCCTCGGCAAGGAGTTTCCCGCAAGTGCACCACGGGTAATTCAGGGTTTTACCCAGTCCGATGACCCTCAGAAATTGTTTGCACCCAGTGGGTTTCGAACTTGAGACCTTGAAAGGGAACACCCCAAGGCTCAAGCCAATTGCCATCAATATTTGATGGAATATTGATGGCATATGTGCTCGTTAAAGGTAGCAGGTACTTGTAGAATTAGCACGACAAACGGATCCAAACACCACGTTAAAAAACAAAAAGAAGTTAGATTTATATTAGTAGTAGTTTAATTTTCATATTATTGACTATGCTCTGCTCTAATAGCAGGGGTTCACGTATATCACTTTATTATTACTGTTGGCAGGATTTATTAGAGGAACTTTTTTTTGGTCTTTGTGGAAATTCAAATGGCTTTAGTTTGCTTTTTAAGTACCTTTTCTGTTATATAAGTATAAAAGAACCTGTTTTTCCGTCAAAAAGCACTAGCATCATCCAAAGCAACCTTAACGAATTTTTGTTAGAACAATGGTTTTTCTTTTCAACAATTGTTGTGTTAGGAGCCGTTAGTGCATATCTCGATTGTTTTATCGGTTATTTATTACCTTTTACTAGTACGAGTATACATAACTCTATCCATCAATAATTTATCTCGACTGTTTTGTCAACTACTTTTTACTTTTGTATTGCAGATAAGAAGAAGATATTATCCATTAATGCTTAGGCAAATAAGAAGATATTATCCAAAATCTTTTTTCTTTTTACTGAAATTTCAGCTATTTCGTACGTTGTTTTTTTATGGACATTTGTACGTCGGAAAAGGGTCAAATATACCCCTGTACTATCAGAAAAGGATTAAATATACCCCTCGTTATACTTCGGGTCTAAATATACCCTTTTCGTTATACTTTGGGTTTAAATATACCCCTCTGTTATATTTTGAGTCTAAATATACCCCTCCTCCGTTAAAATTGTCTATGGTGGACATGATATATGACGTGACACTGACAATTCGGTGAGATGGACACCACATAGCATGCCACCTCACCACCCCAACCCATTTACCCCTCTCTTCCACTTCTTCTTCCACCACTATCATCTCCTCCCCTCCACAACAATTCAGCTCTCTCTCTATCACTGCCGTCCCAACACGTTACGCATGGATGTAATGCCAACAGTCACGACTAATCATACCTTGTTAACTCTTCATAGTTCACAATCCGAGAGGGAAAAAAAAAGTTAGTATTCGGCATCCATATATTATTTTCCTATCAATTTGAAATTAATAAGCACGTTGGCATATTTGATGTTTTATTTATACTGATTTCGAATATTTTTTGCATGTTCAAATCTTTCATTCTTTTAAATGTGAAAGAAGAAATTTTGTGCTAGCTGTTTGATCAATGAGAGTCAGATATGGAGTATTTATAAATGAATTTGTCTTTACATCAGTGATAGAGAGAGCTGAATTGCTTCATTTCTTTATTTTGAGAGTGCATTCGTCAGTGGTGCCCCTCCACTATGATTGAAGGTGGAGATGGTGGTGTGAAGAGAGGGGTAAATGGGTTGGGGGTGGTGAGGTGGCATGCCATGGGGAGCTTCAATCATTCAATGTGTACTTTACAGGACCTACAGAAGGTTCAGTTCTACCACCATCAAATTTAACCAGTAAAGAACAAACTAAAAAGGAAAAAAAAAATAGAAAATCCAATAGACCTGCCTCAACTAAATCTCTCAATTTTGGAGGTCCACTCGTTTCATTACCATTGCAGTGATTTTTCTTTTCTTTTGTAACAATAACATCCGGATCAATTTGTGTATATCTCAACTATTTTACTGGGTACACCCATCTGATGGTGGAGCTAAAGGTAAGGACAGGGTTCAATTTTTTGATAGGCAATTACACTGTGCGAGTAGATTAGTATATCATTTTAGCAGTTTTTTTTAATCTCCTTGTTAGATTCTTGGTTAATCCACAATGAGCCTGCCGAAGCTTAGGCAGATAGAAAAGAATCACCACTACAATGAATTGAAACAGTTGATATATAGAATATGTACCGCACAATTTGATTACTTTACAGTTGTGTGTGACCTCTTGAAAAATAAGGTATCAGAATCAGGTGAAAAGTGGGAAACTTTGCCTAAACAAGTCTATTTTGTCTCTTCCTATCTCTTGCAGATCCCTTCTGTACATCTGCGTCCTAGTGAACAAAGGCAGCATCTAAAACCTGCATATGTTGAATTCCCTTGTCTTCTTTGTGTATTTATTTTTTTATATATTATGAATCCCGTTGGTAAAAATTCTGCTAAGTCACTGCCATCATCAGAGGCGGATGGAGCGCTATAACTTGGGGTTCAATTGAACTCCAAATTTTCGATGCGGAGTATAAATTTATGTGTAAAACAAAATCCTGTAACTAAATCTTTCTTTGGACCATAACATTATTCTGTTCTGAGGTAACATGAACTATAAGAATGTTGACGGTTGAAGCATCAAGGTCCAATGCTACCTTGGTGTAGAAGTATTTAGTTGTTAATGTCCAATGCTAGATGCAAAATGAAAATTAATAACCGAAGCACATGACAAAAATATCAGTTGGAGATAAATTAAAATTCACTGGCATACGTAAGTACTCACAAGTAAGCCCGTCAACTGGTTTCCGTTAACCGGTAACACCGGTTAACCATTTAATAAATAACAGTCCGGTTTTAATTTTTTTGGAATCGGAACCGGTTAAACCGGTCGAATTATATATATATTTTTTAAATGTAGCCGTTGGGCTGCTTAGTTGGACCGTTGGCCAACAGTCCATTTGCTAAAATGGCCGTTGCCAAACGGTCCCAAACCCACATTCCCCCCCCCCCCCCCCCCCCCCCAATCAAACCCCCCAAACTTTTTTTTTTTTTAACACTTTAACCCATCCCCCACCCATATATAAACCCCTCTCCATTTCCATTTTAATTCACACGAATTCACTCTTCTCTTTCTCTCAATCTCTCAATTATAGTTACTTTGCAACAATTAGCCACTTTAAATTTCTCTCAATTAACTATTATAAAGTCTTATTATAATTTCAATTATTAATTTTGCAATTATAATATTGTTGGTGATTTTGCAACACTCCGCAGTAGCTTTGGTGGATTTGCAATTCTAGCCGCCTTCACTTTGTTGGAAATTAGTCCGGCAATTTGGTACCTTCGTTCCAACTCTATCTTTATTTTTCGCAATTTAATTTGTTGCAATTTATTTTCTTGTGATTTATTTGAGTGTGATTTAAATTAATTCTATTTAATAATGGCGAAGAGATTTAGACGTGGTGCCGGTAGTAGTGGTATTGTTAGGGGTGGGTTTAATGAGGAAACATTTGTGGAAGAAACACCTAATTTAGGTATTGATGTTGGTGGAAATAATCCACTTTTAGATCATGAGGCAATGCAACAACATTATACCGATATTTTTAATGAAATTGATGATGATAAAACACAAGCCCCCAAAAATCCCATAGGAGATACAAGTCCTGCACAATCACATACACAAGATAAACCGCCTAAAACTCGTAAGCCAACTGCTAAAATTTGAAATTTTACGACTAAGGATAAGGAAAGCCAAACAGCTAAATGTAACATATGTAAACAAGTATTTGCTTTTAGGCAAGGAACTAGTAAGGATGGTGGAACGCGTACACTAATTGGTCATATGAAAAAGAAACATATGGATGTTTGGGGAGAGAAAACGGGTTCAAATGTGGGGGGTATTCAAATGACGATAGACCCACGAACCGATAAAAATTTTAAGTATGACAAGAAAAAAGAGCATGTAGAAATAGCTAAAATGGTAGCTTATAATTGTTTACCATTTTTCTTTCCTTCGGGTTTGGGGTTTGTTACTTACATTCAACGTTGTTATAATCCGTTATTTGAGGGTATTCCTAGAAGTACTTGTAGAGCGGATGTTATAGATTTGTATAAAAAATATAGATTTTATTTGCGCCATGTATTTAATTCGTTAAATTGTAATGTTTCTCTTACTGCTCATTTGGGTTTTAGCCTTAACAAGTTAGATTTTTTTCCTATTACATGTCATTGGGTTGATGATAATTGGGTTATGCAAAAAAGAATTATAGCTTTTTTATACGGTGAAGGTAAAGGTCGTCACGATGAAAATTTTTTAGCGGATTCAATGTCTACTATTATGAGATTTTTTTAACATTTATGGAAAAACACTTTGTATTGCTTTAGATAATGCTTCTACTAATACAAAGGCGATTAGTCTTTTAAAAAGAGAATTAAACCCTCCGCTAAAAAATATTTTCATGTGAAATGTAGTTGTCACATTTTAAACTTAATTGTTAAAGATGATCTTGTGTGTTTTGAAGATTCTATTCAAAAAGTTAGAGAGGCGGTTGCATTTTTTTTTTATAATGCTAATAGGGGAAGATTAAGAGATTTTAAGAATTGTTGTGTGGAAAATAATCTTAGACCTGGGAAAATTCAAGTAGAAATTGAGACTAGGTGGAACTACACTTACATTATGCTACAATAAGCATATGAGTATAGGATTCTCATACAACAAGTTCACAACAAATATAATATTAATAATGATGATTGGTTAAATTTTACGGATTGGGAAGATGTTAAGGAATGTGTTGAACTCTTAGAATTTTTTTATAATGCAACTCTTGCTTTTTCTAAACAATTCTATCCCACGGTAACCGGAATTTTAGCCTACTTAGCGAAAATAGTTAGAGTTTTACAAGAGTATAAAAATAAACCCGGTTATCAAGCGGTTATTTTTTATATGACAACAAAATCTACGAAGTATTTTTTTCCATCCCAACTTTATTTATATTGGGTTCTCTTTTAAATCCTTGTTTAAAAATGTCTTATACTAAAGCATTGGTTAATCAAATTTATACATTTTTAGAAATTGAAGAGGGAGTTGAACTATCTTTAGCTGAAGCCGACCTCGCTATTGATGTCGAGTTTAAAATTTTTTTTTAGTTATTATTCTAATTTGGAAGAACATGCTACACCCGTTGCTCAACGCCCTGCTACTTTTCAAAGAAGCAAAAAGGGCTTGTCGCATTTAAAAGTTTTACATTCACACCCAACTCCTTCTTGTAATGCAAACTTTGATGAATATACTTTTATTTGATACAGCCAAATGTGGATATCAAGGAACTAGATGATTTGGACGTCTTAGCATGGTGGAAGAAATACAAGGCAAGTCATCCGATACTCTAAAAAATGGCTCGAGATATCCTTACGGTTCAAGTATCAACCGTGGCTTCGGAGAGTGCATTTAGCCAAGGAAGACAACAAATTGGAGACCATAGACACTCATTATCTGGATTTAGCTTGCAAGTGCTAGTGTGCATTCGCGATTGGACGACACAACCAAAACTTAGAAGCGGTGGAAGGCGAACAGAAAGAGATTGAAGATTTGATAGCAAGTGGAGCGGACCAAATGGAAGACTTTGAAGATATCTCCATGACCGAATATGATATGGGGGAAATTAACCAAATGATTGATAATTGGTGATTTTATTATTCTACTATTTCTTTGCAACCCATGTAATATTTGCAAGTTAAAAAAAACTACAACTTGCAAATAAATGTTATCGAAAAATGAATAAAATATATGACTCATTGAGCTTTCTTCTATTAAGTTAGGAATATACCTAAAATATACTAAGAATAAACTTATAATATACATCTACTTAAATTAAAAACTAGAAAGTTATATACTTGAAAAATAACTAAAATATACTAAGAATATACTTATAATATAAATATACTTAATTTATAAAATACGAATTTATAAACTTAGAAAAAAATTAAGCTATAAATAACTTAAGTTATAATATATAAGTATATATAGTATACATATAACTTAAACATATATATATATATCCTAATTATATTGATATATATAAGTATATTCTTAGTATATTTTAGGTATATGGAGTATAACTTAAGCATATAACTTAATATATATATATATATACGTATATGTTGTATTGCTGTTAGTCAGTAAATATATAAACTTTACTTATGAACTTATATAACATATGTAAATATACCTACAATATACTAATAAATACTATAATATATATATACTATACAAAAAATAATAAAAAAAGAGGTTTTGGACACTTTTGAACCGGACCGGTCCGGTTTCGATTATTTAACCGGTAAACCCAAACCGGTTAAATAGGAACCGGTGGCCGGTTCCGATTTTTAAACCGGAAACCGGCCAGTTTGTTAACCGGTTACCGGTCCGGTTCGAATCGGTTAACAGGTTTACTCACAAGTAGCAACTCATTCTTAAAAATACTAGATGATGGAAGTCCGTGTAACACAAAAAATAGTACCACATTTTTTTAGACTGTCTAAAAAAGAATGATATATTTTTATGTTTAGAAATCATTTAACTTGAAATTTTCCCTTTTACCTTTAATGAACTTTTACCTTTAATGAAATGATTTAAATTCACACAAATATCTATGATTTATTTTAGATCACAAGTTTCAAAGATCTTTTCTATGATTTATTTTAGATCACAAGTTTCAAAGATCTTTTTATGATTTATTTTAGATCACAAGTTTCCAAGATCTTTTCTTTCTTTTTTAAACTTTATGCCTAGTCAAATTATGTCACATAAATTAGGACAGAGAGAATACCTTTTAGTAATATAATTATGAAATTTTTATTACAGAAAGTATTATAATTCAATTAATTGAAAATATCAATAAATTATTTTACTTAATCCGCTTCTCCCATATATGACTTTCCTGATTTGGTTCTCCAATTGAAAGATTTGAAATACACCTTCTCCTACCGAGTTTCATGCCATCATCTCTTTCTACTCAACAACACTGAAAAGCGCTTTCATGTATCAGCATCTGCTGTAGTCTTAAATTTTAAGTATAGACCAACTTCATCATTTTAAGAAAATATGTATATACGTTTCTTGACAGTTTATATTTCGTCTTCTTGATGTTATTCCTCATTATTTGTGTGAGACGTATGACCCCACCTTAATATTTTTTTTTTAAAAATAATTTTTCTACTATTAAAAAAGAGTGGGGTCCACCTTTTTTTTTTTTTAATAGTGATTGACGACGATCCTAATCTATAGAATGTTTCTATATAATAGAAAAATGCATTCTGTTTTGTTTATGTTGAGTGAACGTATGATTATTTAACTATATTTGCATAACTTCTCTGGCTAATAATTCTTTATAAGCATTACTGACTTAACGGCATACTTAAGTTAAAAAAAAAAAAAAAACACCAACAACAAACTGTTGCCCAAGTGGCCACGTCTTAGGACTGTTTGATGTTGTGTTTTTATTATATTAACAAATCTTCATATGAGACACCCCATTCGAATCATTATTGAACTGTATTTGCATAAATTCTCTGGCAAGCGCAATATATTTGCATGAAAATGGAGAGACAAGCATCTGTCAATGTAGAGAAATTTTGAAAATTTAGCCTGAAGAGGAAAGAGGAACATTGAGAGTGGAGAAAAATATGAAAACCTAAATTTGTTTTGTCTTTAGGGTTTTGGAGTAAGAGGATGGGCTATTGAAATGCCAATGGGCTTTGGGTTGCTGTATTGGACTAATATTGCCCAACTCTGCTGTTTGGGGGTAATTTGCACGATTGTTCTTTTTCAGGGATGGTTTTTAATTTTTCGCTCCTCCAATTTCTTGTATTTAATTTTTGCCGTTCACTTAAATACCCCAAGATTTTAGGTTTGAATCCGTAATTAAAAAAAATTTGCAAGACAGAGTTTCGTAGCAACATTAGACCTATTCGGGCATGCCTAGCTTTTGTAGAATTCGAGCAGAGTAAAAAAAAAAACGTGCCTTGCAAAATTTCGCATAAATTCTGCATTGCCTTAAGGCAAATTTTGCCTTATAAGGCTAAATTTTCGCCAAGCCTTGCCTTGCGATTTTTTTTTGACTGAACGGGATTTAATCCCAGAATCTCGAGATATTTTAGGCCACTTTTTTTAAGCGAATGGCAAAATTAAAGACCATCAATTTGAGGGACCAAAATTAAAGACCAGTGGCTTTGAAGGACAATCCGTGCAAAAAAATGAATGTTTGTTGCTAGATAAAATTGTCTGAAATGGTTGGCCTTTTCTTTTTAGTTTTTTCTGGGCTCCAAGTCTTATAATTTGGACTAAATAAATACTATATGATATAATATGAAACAATTAAATATAAATTGGCTCTGTCGGATCTGTAACCCCAAAAAAAACTCATGTCGTCGGTTCATTACTTTATTTTGCAGTTCCAAAATTAGTGAACCTAAGTCATTGAAAAAGACGTGAGTATCACTTGATTCAACTAACACTTTTACGTAATTTATTAGCTTTTGAAATCCAAATACATTAGAACGTTATTATCATATCATATCCTTTACCTTGTATGATTTTCATATGCATCTACTTTTATACCCAACCAAACACTAGTAAACGATCCAAAAGTAATGATTAGCATTTCCTACAGAAAATATTCAACAAAAATTGATTTTCCTCCTTACCAAATAGGTGTGCAATGTCATTCAATGGAGGGAGCTACTCTTTCTTTTGTTCAAGAATACATCTTTTATTGATGTAAATTCATAAAGCTGGTGACTTCGGTTTCATGAAAGGTATATGCATATTAAAAAGAAAAACACAAAGAAAACTCGCTTTAATGATGAATGCAACCCAAAGAGATAGAAAAAAGTGACAAATGTTAAGGTTCCATGCCATGGAGACATGTCTATGTATAGCTTGTTAAGAGGTTGCTTCACTGAGAGGTCTCTGCTTTGACATTGACTGTTTACCTTCCAGCTAGGCAAAGTTACATTGCTAGTTTGTTACATCATCTTCAACAAGCCTTTCTTAAGTAATGAATCACCATAAGACAAGACAAAGGCATGGACACTAGTGAAAGTTTTCTTCATCCGGTATTAGAAATCTACTGATCCGACTAATTCAGATTTTGCAGCGTACAACTTATTAAATGGAGAAGCTTCTTACCAGAAGTTTCTCCATTTTTACAGCTCGAATCCGAAGCCTTTGATTAAGGGGGGAGGAATGCCGTACTTATATTAACTAGAATAGGGGACTCAACCCAAAAGCATAGGTTAAGGATTGAGGGATGACATACGTGACGTCTGATATGTCCAGCCACAATCATGTTTAATAGGATGTTAGCTAGAATAGGGGAAAGCGACAATTTGATTGGAATGGAAGACCTACTCATCCAACGGGTTGATGTCCCTTTTAACAGTCCCCTCAAATTGGTACGAATGAATCTAATGGGCCAGAGGGAGACATAAAAATATTTTTGTTAGAAGGTCTCCCGCACTGTTTTTATTGCAAAATGAATGCCGATAAATGCCAGCAGTTTTGAGAATTTGGATTGCACAACCAAGAATGGTAAATTTAAACTCTCTGTTCTTAACGAAGAACAAATGCTGGAAATTGCAATTTTTTTTTTGTCTAGTGTTGATGAGGTTTTATTTTATGATTACCAGCAAATAGCAAGGTAAAATGAATTGCATATACACCTAAGGTGTACAACACATCCATGCAGATCCTTTTGATCTGCTATTAATAATCACCAAAAATCAAGACGATATAAAGGTCCATAAGCCCAATGGTAACATATACAACAACAACAACCCTATCAAATCCCACAACGTGGAGTCTGGGCCCAATGGTAACATATGTTTCAGTAAAATCAAATTTATGTACAAAGCCAAATTCATTTAAACCAAAGAATATTGCCCAATGAACACACTGATATGTGCAATACTGAATCAACCAGCATGAACAATAGATATATCAGAATCCTTTCCAAGCAGCAAGAACTTCATGGAAGATTTCACTAATGATTTCTCTGTCTGCATATTGCAGAAACACATTAAAATCGTCTCTTATATCGAATATTTTACCAAACCTCACAAGATACCTCATACAAGATGCCTTCAGCTTCGGCAATTGATAAAGGGAAGCAGTTTGGAGCCTCTCTAGAACATTCTTCGCATCAATATCTTCCATTAGACTTTCATGACACGCCTCCTTCAAATCCGAGAGGTCGTACTTATCAGCTGCTCGAAGCAAAGCCAGTCGATGGGTTAAAAATTCTTCGTTTTGTATGTTCCCGTAAATGTAGTTCAGAAAACATTGGCAAGCTTCTATTGACATGTCGGAGATGTTTATGGCAGATAATTCTTTCTCTTTGAGGTCGTGGGAGAACATGCTTCGAAAGACAGGTGATCTTGCAGCAAGAACTGCACGATGTGCCCCGATACTTCCATCAGAAGCATTTATTATGATGTCCGTGTGAATGCTCTCAGACAACATTCGGCCAAGTGATGACAGAGCAGTTGCATTCGATTGTTTCTCGGTTAATCCTTCAGCCCAGATTGAGCACAGCTCCCCACTCTGCCAGTTCACAAAACAGAAAATGAACACGAACGAGGAAACTATGTTAATCGTCCACATATAAGTTGAAGTTTCCACATGGTTAGAGACAGGGGCGGAAGGAGAGTATAAGTTACGGGTTCGGACGAATTCCATAACTTCTGTTTAGATCTTATAAATATATAAGGAAAACTATTAGATATGTATAAATATTTAATTGTGAACCCAGTAACTGTGATGACTAAGAGTTCGATGACAAATTCAGAACTCGTAAATTTCAAATTCTAGCTCCGCCTCTGGTTAGAGGGTTTTTGAAACACAACACTAGAAAGATCTCATCTCGTGAACAAGCTTTATCCTTATTCATGGACCGGAACATCACGTTATACAGTGGCTAATCCAGAATAAAGACATTGTGAGTTCTGAAAAGTATAACTCTATCTATACTAGGTTCTGTGGGACCCACAAACTCGTGGTTGGAACCGCCACTGACATTAGATTTGATTGGGAAGAAATCTAATGCATCCAAATTTTAGAGTTCTGTTCGCAAATGAAGAATTCTGATGCATCCAAATTTAAGTGTTTTGGCAGCAAATGAATTGTTTACGCTACTATATTAAGGAAAACATGCTCCATATGAATATATGCACATAAATTTAACATAGTAATACCAGAAAAGATGAGGAAATGAGGAAACTGTACATGAGGCGCTGCAGTCTTCAGATCAAGAAACTCAACATCGATGATGAACTTCCCAGTTAAGGGGACTTCAATTGGCCAAACAAAATCGTCGTTAGTCTTGAGTTGCTTGTCTACAACTTCTGCAGAATGCCAAACAATCCAAAAGGCAAAAAAGAAGATATTTTTAATCAGCAACACAGTTTAGGTCAGGATATCAACAAAAATATGTAAGGGATTGATGAGTTTAAGACAATTTTACCAGGGTGAATCAGAGTCTTGCGATCTCCCAACGACGAGATTAATCTAATTATAAAAGATGCAATTGGAGGATTCTCTCTTGTGAAATTTGATATCTCTGGGTATAATTTAATGGACAATGTCCTGTTCTTCTCCACAGCTAAGTGCCTTCACAATCAAATAAAAAAGGCTTTTAATTAAACATTACGTACACTCCTTGACTACTCAAAAATTGTCACTACCACATTACACTATCATAGTGAACATTCACCTAACTGTCTCACTTTTTCAAGAAATTTGCCCAAAATTGAAATACCCATAAACAAAAAAACTATACTGGCAATTTTAACAGTTGCCACAATCTTAGCCCAGGAAGCAGTAAAAAAACCTATAAAATAAATTAATATAAGCCTTCACCCCACATAGTCCTATGTTATTTTAGGCTATAAAACAGAGACCAGAGGCGGAGCTACAATTCTGATTCCACTTACAAGGTCGGCAGAACCCAGTAATTTTGGCTCAGGCCCTGCATTTGAGTACACCGGTATTTTGAGACTACCATTTAAGTCATTCCCTCGGTACGTAAAATTTTACAAATCTACCCACTCGAAACAACACCAGACGTGTGGAGTCTGAAGTTAGGCTTAAGAAAATATCTGAAATTCATATGGCTAAAGTTCGGTCATTTTTACCTAATTAGCTAAAGTTCAGTCATTTTGCCTGAATTGGCTAAAATCAGTGATTTCTGCCTAAATTAAAGTTCGGTCATTTTTTGCCTGAATTGACAAAAGTTCAGTGATTTTTGCCTGAATTGACCGGAGTTCGGCAAAAATGACTGAATTGGCCAAAGTTCAGTCATGTTTGCCTGAATTGGCTAAAATTCAGTAATTTTTTGTTGGACTTCAGAAATATGGTTTATGAAACAGAGACCAAAGGTGATTCAATAAGCTGATCAGACAAGAAACAAACTGGCTCAATTTTCAACATTATTACAGCTAAAATCCACAGCAAATTTCATACAAAAAAATCAAGATTATAGCATTAAAGACTGACATACCAATTCCATTTGCCGATCTTGAAAGGATCGGATTTGCGATAAGTACAAGAAGCCAAATTGTCAATACGCCATTGAGCAAGGCGAGAAGTAGTATCAACACGATAAGCAGAATCACTCATCCTAGTAAATACAAACGCTGTCGTGATTTCATGGATACAATCCAATAAACCTTCCAACAATATTTCTCCGTGCTTTCCCAGCTTTGCTTTTCTCTGTATTCCTCATACACACCCACAAAAACCAAAAAAAAAGAAAAAGAAAAAACACAAACACTTTCTTCAATTGATCAATTTGAATATTCAACAAGTTTATTAGTACTATGGGTTTGTTTTTTTTTTTTTTTTTTTTTTTTTGTGGGTATGGCCCAATTGTTGGTTTTTTTGTTTTGTAAAGGTTTCGGACACGCAAGGGGGTTACTTGATAATGCTTTACGCCATAGATAGTGAAGTTTTGCAGTGAGGTTTTTGTTTTAGTATGAGAAAAAATGAAAGGATTTTTGGGGAGAGATTTTTTGTGGGGACTGAGTGTTATACGCTAAAATTTGTTTAGCAGCTTACACTACGTCTACACTTCAGGGATGATGGTTACTCTGTTTATATACTAGTACTGGTTCGAAAATTTAGGATTTTGTATATGCAATTAATAATATTGCACGAGTTAATGGTCAAAAAATACTCTTTTTCTCGTGTTTCACACATTTACTATCAATTTTTACTACTTGAATAATCTGATAAAACTAGCAAAGAAGAGATAGTTCAAATATGCTTTTGACCAATAATTCATATTGCATTGGAACGGTTAAGTATTTTGGGTAAAATTGATGAGTGTTGGTGGAGCTACACATGTAGGCATGTGTGGTCCTAATGAAAGTAACAGAATGTTTAGTGTTTTGCTTCTTTCAAGCAAAGTATCTATCTTTGCTTTGGTTTTTAATCTTTTATTCCTTTCTTTTGCGGAAATGCTTCAATTTTAATTGCTGAATTCTCTCTCTTAATTATCCCTTTTTTAACATAGAAAGGTTGGAATTAGAGGTTTTGCTTGAGAAAATGGATATCAAGTCTAATTTAATTTCAAAAGTTAGATTAAGATTTAGGGTTTGTTTGGAAAGCCACCCAGGTAATTGGAATTGTGTGTAATTACACAGTTTGACCAAGTAATTACACAGTTAAGTGGGAATTGAGTGTAATTGAGAGGGTGTAATTACACTCTCCAATTCTCGGGGGTGGGGAGAAGGTTGAGAGTTGGGTGTAATTACAGGGTTACTTTTTAGTTTGTTTCTTTTAATTTCTTTTAATTTTTTATTTCTATTTTTTAATTTCTTTTGATTTTGTATTTTTTATTTTTATTTATTTTTATTTTTTAATTATTTTTATTTTTTAAAGTGTATTTTTATTTTTTATATTATTTATTTTTCATTTCCTTTCTTCTCATTCTCAACCTTTACTTCTTGTGGTTTCATATAGTTGCTCTTATTTTTTTTATTTTTTTATTTTATTCATTTAACATAACCGTATTATTATTCTAATTTTTGAAATTACACCTCATAATAATGAAAAGAATGAGTCATTAACAAACTTGGCATATAACGAGTGACGTTATTAAAGTAGAATTTTGTTGTAAATGAGGTTATAGACTTATATTTTCCCTTTCTTTTGAGTTATTTACTTATGTTACGTTGGGTCTTACTTATGTAATGTTGGAATTTGACATAAGAGTATTATGTTAAATTTTTTCTTTTGGATTTTGAATTTAGGTTATATTTTCAATTTTAAGTTGTTTGCATTCACATTGCATGATGTTTATTTTTCACTTACATTTGATGAATTTTTGTGTCAAACATTTGAATAATGTTATGGCATTATATTTATAAATATTATTTTTCCCAATCCATGACGTTCTCACAAAAAAAGTCTTCTTTTAAGTTTTACAATTAATTAAAATTAAATATTATTAATTTAAAAAATATATATCAATTATTTTTTACGATATTAGTTACAAATATATGATTATTAATTAATATATTTTCAAGCAACAGTGTGTTATTAAATAACTAATTTAATATCATTTATGAAGGTAAATATTTTTTAAATATTAATTTTAATTTTTTTATAATTAAATTTATTTTTAAATTAAACTAACTGTATAATTACACTTGTGCAACCAAACAACACACTTGTAATTATACTGTAATTACGTTATGACAAACAAACAAGTCGTTATAATTACACTACTTTATAATTAATAGGCTGTGTAATTACTACCCTAGTAATAACACCAATTTCAATTACCAGGTGACTTTCCAAAGAGGCCTTAAAGATTGTCCAAGACAATGTAAGGAGATACATTGTCATCCCATCCACACGGATGTGAGATTACAGTACCACCTATAGAAGTAATTGCACGGTTTGTCCTTCAAATGGATTTGTCTTTAAATTTTTCCCTTCAAATGGTTGGTTTTTAATTTTTGTAACTCATGCTTAGTAAGTATAAGTCAAGTTTCAGATATGAGTATTGGGAATGAAAAGCCCAAGCCCCCGTGTTAATGAGCGCTTCCCGTCTTCAATAGGCTTTACACGATATAAATTTGAATTAATTGACCGAATGGTTTTGACTATAAACTAATCTTAAAAAATAAATCATTCTTTTTTTTTCCTAGGGTTTTTTTTTTTTTTTTTTTTTGCGCGGAATGCCCTTTAAAGGCACTGGTCTTTAATTTTTGCCCTTCGTCTAAAAATTCATGAGTTCCGGGTTCGAACCCCCGCTCAGTCAAAAGTTTTAAAAAAAATTGTCAAGCAGAGTTTGGGCAAAAGTTTGTCTTAAGGCAAACCTCTGCCCGAATAGGCCTAATTTTAGGTAAAAGTTTGCCTTAAGGTCTAACTTTTGCCCAAATATGCCTAATTTTGCTACAAACCTCTGCCTTGTGATTTTTTTTGGTTATTGACTGAGCCGGAACTCGAATCCAGAACCTCGGGGTATTAGGCGAAGGGCAAAAATTAAACAGCTACCTTTTAACAGCTTCTAACAATTTATAGCTACTTTTTCTATATTTACAAATCGTAGCTAGCTTTTGTTATATTTCTGTTGTATTTCGCGTTTTTGAAATACACGGAAATACAAAGTTCGGCTGAGTTCGCATTTTTGAAATACACTGAAATACAAAATCTGGCAGAGTCAAAATAGGTTGTATCTATGGAACAGATTCTCTTCTTTCATTTTAAATGGTAAGTCAAATTAAATCAACCATGTATCACGCATAACTGTTGAAGTTCCATAATAACCCACGTTTCTCTCTCCAAATTACTTCATTCCAAACTTTTAGAAATACTTCCAAATACAAAAAAATATACACTGGAATACAATGAAATATGGTTGATTGTTTAAGAAATATAAAATTGTAGTATGCATATATACAATGGAATACAATGAAATATATCAGAAAATTGTTTCATAAATTAGAAATACATTGAAATACAACGAAATATACTGAAGCATTTTATCAAACACTTGGTGAGCATGAAGCTCCACAACTCTCATCGGAGATGGAGTATGCGTTTAACCACCGGTGAACCACCGCTGCCACCGCGGAGAAGAAGTGACAGTGTCGAAAAAGTAAAGAACAAACCAAAACGTCACTCCTTTTCTTCAGAGATTTGTAAATCAGAGAAACTTAGAAGTTTCAAAGGAATCTGATTTATAGCAACATCAACAATGAAGAGTTGCCTCCATAACTAAATCGAGAAGGGGTACGAGCTCTCTAGTGTTATTCTTCAGAAATTCGACAAGGATTGCAGAGATTATGTGCTCTATGCCATCAAGAAGAGTTCCGTGACTAGTTCTTGTCATTCTGACACTTCCACTGTCACAATCTTGAACAATTTTCCTGATGAAGTAACTTGACATATTTGAAGGAATCAGGCAAGGGAAATAGATCTGACAGATCTGGGGGCAGGAGAGGGAACAGAGAGAGAGAGAAAGAGAAGGGTGAGGGAGAAATAAATTTGAGAGGTGAGAGAAAACCAATTTAAAAGAGAAACTTGTGAAATAAAGGACACTAGTTATGATGTGTAATTTAAAAAAATATTTTAATTATGAACAATAAATAAAATCAAAGGTAGTTATTATCCATAAATAGGTCTTAGAAGTAGTTATGACAAGTAAATTTTCCTTATATTAACTTTTGGGCTTCTGTCTCTTTCCCGAAGAAACGTAAGGAAACGAGGCAAGGGGGAGCGGTTGCGTGGGGCGTTAGATCATGCAGCCATGTCCCATGCAACAGTTATGCCAGATGCCAAATATTGGGGTTGATTTGAATAAACAATTAAACATGGTGTGTATTGTATTTAGTATTTTTTTGAATTATCACTTCCTTAACTTATTATAATGATTAATCAGATATTTGGGCAGAGGGTTACTTTTTTCCAAAACATCACTTTCTCATTTAATATAGAAGAAAATTTGCGGACGTCTTTATAGAGAGCAGCCTCTATTTGATTAAACCTTTGTTACTATTTACTAAACAAAAAATGAAAGACGTTTTAGAAAAAAAGAAGTATGATAGTTGTTTATCATTAATTTAATAAAATTTAAGTTTTGCAGAATATAAACATTTCTCGACCCAAATAAAGAAGAAGTTACCATAAGTTAATGAACAGTTAATAGTTTAACTATATAAATTTCTTCTAAATACTTAAAAATGTAAATAAATGAATTTAGAGAATTTATGTATTAAGTAATTATATCAAATTAATAAATCCATCGCACATGCCTTCGAAATAAATAAGTTATTTTTTTCACCAACCAACTTGAAAATGGTATAAATATAGTTGATTGATTAATGAGCAACGTCTGGGAATTCAATTAACTCAGTAAAAAAATTTGGTCAAAACAAAGCATTCGTCATCTGCTTAATCAATTTACCGTACCTTAATTTTCAATCCAGTTGAATTTTTCTCGAAGAAGTTGTTGAAAAACTGAGGACATTTTGTGCATTAAAATGACATCTCTTCAAAATGACTCGTTTGAATTAGAATTTAATCGGCCCCAATGCGGGTATCGAATACGGTTGGAAAACCGAAAAATAACTATGAATAATCTGCACATTAGTTAATGAAAATGGTAACTTATAAAATAAAACAGATATTTTGTTTTAGAACTGAACTCAATGACGTCCAAAGCATGCAATCAATTGTAGTAAAATTCAAATATCTTTTCTTAACATTAATATCTTCGTCCATATGGCCCTCAACGTTAACAAAATTTTGCCGTAGAAGAGAAGTAGTGACACGTAAACCCAAATTTTGGCACTCTCATTAATGAACACATACTACTTTTTATGTGAATATGAAAGTTTGATAATCAAGTTATTGTAACTACTCATGGATTGCTTTCCACGTACCACAAGTTGGTAAAGGTGAAATTTTCGAGATGTACAAGGTATTAAATAGACGAATTGAACTGAATTTAAACGGATAAAAAAATGTTGCATTACTAGGGGAGTTATTAACTCATTTAAATATTACTATGTGTCAAACAGGCTAAAAAGTGAGTTATAACTCAAACTGTCTAACTTTTTTTAAATTGAAGTTCAATTTCTTTATCTGTTTTTTTATAGTTCGTTTAAGTACCTAATAAGACTTTTCTCACCTTCATCCTTAATCAGAAATATCGGGTTTGAACTCTGAAAATAAAAAATCTCTTGATAAAGAATACTTCCCCTTTAAGACATCTTAGACGACGTAAATTTGGATGAGTAGAGCTAAAGTGAATACTCGACACAACAAAAAAAAAGAAAAAAAAAATCTTGATGTTTCCCAATGCAACTCCAAAGTTAAAAATAAGAATGATTCATACTTGATGGAGATGCAAAAGTAAAATATGAAGCGTGGGGCAGTGATGAAAGGATCTTTTTTAATTAGAATCTTGCAAGCAATCTTTTTAATGGAAGAGAATAGCAAGTTGACAAGAAAGGTATCTATTTTGTGGGGGCAATGCATCCTTTTATTAGAATCTTGCAAGCTATATATATATATATATATATATATATATATATATATCATCTTCCACTTCTTTTCCATTGTTCAAGTCTTTTGTTATAGTTTAAGACAATTTGTATTATACTCAATTGATTTTAGTTCAAATTGTAATAGAGCTAAAAATGAGATCACATTCATTTTGAATCACGCATGATTCTAGATTCTGAATTCGTTCGTATCTCTCTAATAGTTGAAAGCATGCACGTAATGATTTATAAGTTTTTTTTTTTTTTTTTTGGCTATAGGATCTACTTGTTCGTGCATAAGTCATATATTGACAAATTGACATTCATAAATATTCACTGTCGAGAATTCTTCAATTAAAACTGCTCCGCTTCTATCATCGATAGCCTTTTCTTCCGGTGCCTACTATATATTCATAAGAAATACCAATTTAATAGAGTATGCCCTGTCGAGGACATTGTTCCACTAAATTAACAAAAACACAAATTAGCGACGGATAATTTCTATCACTAAATAATAATAATAAAAAAATTAAATGATGAACTAGCGATGAATTATTAAAAAATCGTGTTAGCTAGCTGTGATTTATTGAGCAATAAATTAGCTACCAATTTAATTTGTTGGGAATGTTAGAGAATTTATGTTCTATGGAATAGATTTTCAGTAACATGGGATGATGCGTTTAATTATTAGATTGAAGTCCTAGTGACTTGCACTGTTTTGATTCAACCAGAAATGCGTAGGAATTTTGGAGGTGGTGGGCTAGACCTGCATTAATATTATTTTCCTTCTCAATTAAATATTGTAAGTGGTAATCAAGTTGATAATTGGTTGCTCAACAACAAAAAACAGACAATAGTATGACTAAAGATTTTTCCATCACTTGTAATTAGTATTAGGATGAAAAAGTCCAATATGTCTGCTCATTGGTTGTTGTGGAATATGAACAAACAAGTAATTTTTTTGGTCATCATTAATTTACATCATGGACTATAGGATTTTAGCCAGTGTTGATGTTTACGATATAGGTTTAATGAGTGCTTCACGAGGTCTTCCATAATGGCCTTCCTCATTGCAAGTTGCTACTTTAATTTGGAATGCATAAAAATAGAATTAACTAGTATTATATATTAACAGTGCAAATAATTTTTATATTATCAATGTACTTTAGCATTGTCTAACAAGTGATCTATCTTATTATTTTAATAATTAGCTGATTAGTTCCACTAATCATGAACTTACGTAGAAAGAAAAATTCACACTACGAGTGTGTAGAAGTCTGAGAAAAATGAATTGGTTTCGTTTTGCATTTGCACACTTTAACAAGAAATTCTATAAATATTTGATAATGAATCCTATTTTTATTGTATATTAATTTGAGAGTGAAATTTCCGTTGGATCGCCCTTATGGGACAACTATTTAGTAAATGACCATCTTTTTATCTCTTTTACAACTTATGAATCTTTCAAACCACGATCTAAAGATATTTTTTTAGCAAATTAAAAATCTTATGATAAAACATTAGCTACAGTCTGAAATTTTGTAAGTTAATGTAAATGTCAGACGACAATATAATATTTTGCCTGTAAGGTTGAATAATATATGAGCAAACACTAAACTCAAACCTAAAATTGTCCAGAAGGATAATTTCCTGAGGACTACATTTGCACGACTTTTAAAAATAGGGATAAAATTTAAATATTAACCTAAAAATGACATTGCTTAGAATTTAATACCTCCATAGAAACTCATAAATTTCAGATTCTAAATGTGTGCGTTAGGCCACTTTTATCTTGGTCATTCTCGAAGCCTTATAAGGCGCAGACACTGAACACAAATAAATTAGTGGATACTTCAGTCCAAGGATATACAGTGAGTAATCAATGTTAATATTGACGAGTTTTTACAAAATTGATCATTGATTATTTGTCCACTATGGACCCCAATATCAAGTCTAACACTATAATAACATGGCTGGTTTTCGTTTGCTTAGAAAGTCTGTTATGTTTCAATGACAGTAACAGAGTACTAATGACTTTTGATTTTGGTCCTAATGTCCTATGAACTATCTCAAAAGTCCATTGGTAGTTGGAATGGTAGTTATCTATAATCCACCATTGACTGTATACTTGAATTCAAGAACTGTTTGTAAACTATTGATTGGTTTATGTGTTAACACAACAAAAGTAATTTAGTCTCCTACGTTAATCTCATTTCTTTTGCAAAGGGAACCAAATCCTGTTCAGTGTTTGGACTTGTATATAGTCAGGGAGAGACGTGCGCTAACTTCAATGCCTATTTTTTTTTTGGGGGTGGTAAATTTTCACAAAATAGCCATTTTTAGCCCCTGTAATTAAAATATTGTCGTTGTTATAGAATTTCAAACTGTACAAGGTTAAATTTTGGAATATTGCCATGGAATTTCACCCGTAAAATTTGAAATTTCATGATAGTAATTATGTTTCAAAGACATGATTGAAAAGTTGTCGGTAACTGCAATTTCTACTAATTTTTGGTAGTGAAGCTACATTTCCTTTCTTCCTTCTAGCTCAATACTCTCTCTCACATTTCAAATTCATGTCACGTATTGTTCTTTTTAGCCAAAAAGACCTCACCGGTTTTTCTATTGGATTACGTCATCATCGAGTTTAAAATAAGGTACCACGTGAACTTGTGCTTTGTCTTATATGTCACTATATTTTAACAGAAATTTTGTTTGAGGTTCATATCTTGTCAGCCTTGAAATCTGCCACTCCTTCTCGTCGACCTTCCTTCATCAACCTGTCGTCCGTCACACCTTTTATGAGAAAGTTTAATTTCACTAGAATGGCAATGCAAAAAATCGTACACTAACGATCATTTAAACGGTATTATTACATGTACTTACCAATAATAATAATAGTAATAAATGTTTCAAAAAAAATACCAATAATAATAGAATTATTAACTTGAAAATTATAACAAGAGACCTTATATAACAAATTACATTACATTAATAGCGCAAAATTGCTGTTTCGCTATCGATAAATATAAGTTAAAAACCTTTACGAGATGCAGAGTGGCAGACAACTAAGCTCATCGTGAAGTCAAATAGGTGTAGGGTAGACAAAAGAATTGAGAAACAACCAGGTGTCCACTTTACTGTTCATGACGCTAAAAACGACATTAAATTTCAGTTGAAAGGGATAACAAGAATTCAAGATACTATTAGAAGTAATCGATTAGTACGCATGAACAAGACAATTACCCACATTTTATGCTAATATTTTGACATATTACACGACCAATTCCACCTTAAATATTGTTAAGTACTACTTTTCCAGTACATGTTGCATAGCCAAAGACATTCCTCCCCCCCCCCCCCCCTTTTTATTTTTTTTTATTTTTTATTTTCCTTTTATCATTTTGAGTGTTGTCTTACTTATCCTTGCATAGTCAAGGGCAAAGCCAATAAGGGCCAAAGGAGTTCATCCGAACCCCATTCGGCAAAAAATTACACTACATATAAAAGGTGAAAATTATTTTTATGTGTATATTGTAGATGTTGAACCCCCTTATCTTCTTTGTTTGTATACTTCTTTATATTTTTGAACCCCTTAGTTAAGATCATGGCTCCGCCATTGCTAATAGTTGTAGTATTACTCTTGTAGGTCCTTTGTCTTCGATAGTAGTCTGTCATGCCTTGCTATTCTACTTTGGATTGCTTGTTCTTTTTTACTACGTCGTTCTATTATCCTATTGTCTTGTGCTATTACTGCTTATTATCACTGTTTATTAGTACTGATTTTTTTTTTATCTCTCTTTGAGCCTGAGGTCTATCGGAAATAGACTCCCTACTGCGTACACTCTACCCTCTCCAGACCCACCTGGTGGGATCATACTGGGCTTGTTGTTGTTGTATTGTGATGGATGGGCTATCCTTAGTTCAAGAAACAATCACCTGCACTCAATTGTTAATGTTATTCGTGTATCTTCGCATGTTACCGCAGATAACATATTTCAATTTTTTCCCAAGTTACCAATTTTAATGAATAATTACATAAAGTTTTCTTTTAGATTAGGCTTATAGTAGATAACACGTCTTATTCTTTCAATTTGACTTGTCCAGTTCACATTTTCAGACCTTCAGGCTGAAGTTTAAAAACTTTCGCCAAAAAATATGAAATTGAGGATTGATCAAGTCTAAATTCAAATCTTAGGTTCTCAATTTGCTCAATAAGAAGTTTTATAGTGAAACTCAATTTTAAGACAATATCCATTGTGAATCAGTACGTAAAATCGAATTTCATGTCTTTGCCACAAAAAAAAAAAAGGAGGCAGTGCGTTGGCGCTGTAAGAAGCTTCATTCATGATAAGTTCAAATACAAATTGCAAAACCTCAGAATTTACATAGGATCACCAGTGATACTACTTTTAAATGGATTACTGCGATATTATTTGGGCCTCTAAGAATCTTACAAAAGGCCATATTCTTGGACTGCATTTTATACATTTTTGTGCGCGGACTGTCCTTCATTTGGGGCGGTCTTTAATTTTTGTCCTTCAAATTGGTCTTTAAGTTTAACCCTTCGCCTAATATCTCGAGATTGTGAATTCGAACCCCAGCTCAATAAAAAAAAATCACCAGGCAGAATTCTGCCCATTCAGGCAGAATTTGGGCCTTAAGGGCAAAAGTTAAAGACCACCAATTTGAGAGACAAAAATTAAAGACCACCCCTAGCGAAGGCCAATCCTGCAAATTGCCCCATTTTATATTGGAAAAATTACTTGGCGTAGCTTTTTCTAAAAGGTAAGTATGGGTAATAACTACCTTTTAATTTATTTATAGGAAAAATTACGTGTTATAACTACTTTTAGTACATAATTAGTGATATTAACTGCCTTTTGTTTTAATTACTAATAATAACTAAATACTTTTTGAATTTAACTAATATAGCTACACAGTAACTTTCAGTTACTAGTGCACAAATACACCTAAAATTTAGCACCCCCAATCCCATATCCCCCTTTTAATGGTAACAATATTAATCACTTAATATACATTACTATTCTCTCTCCTTTTTCATAAATTTTTTACTTTCTCTATTCTCACTCACCACCCATTTCAGATTTTTCATTTCTCAAATCCCTAAAAAATTCTCTCTCTCCTTCTATCAACCACCACCACCACGGGTGGCGGCTGCCCCTTTCTCAATTTTGTTTTTTTGATTTCCATGATTTCAAGCTTTGTGGACAAATTAAACATAAAAAGGCAATTATCCTTTCCATTTTCTTGTTTATGTGAATGATGTTCCAACTAGAATGATCATTCATTATGGCTGTGGGCTTATCTCCCATTGTGGACAAGTTATAGCTGTAAATGCCAAGACTTTTGGGCTGTCGACCAGTGCCCATAAATTTGGACTGAGTTGTATTTGATCTGTGGCTAGGGTTTTTTTTTGTGGTCTAAGGTTTTTTAAGGTTTTGAGAAGATGAAAAATATATGTATTTGTGTATGTTCTATGATATAGCTATCAATTGTTGTGGTTGGTGGTGTATTTATGTAAGTTTTTCTATATTTTTGTATATTTTGTTCAAATTAATTCTATCAGTTCATCTAGTTTCAAATACATGAGTGACGAAAATACATTGTAAGTTTTCTATATATTTGTGTATTTTGTTCAAATTAATTCATCAAATACATGTGTGATGCAAATTGTTACTCACACAAATACATGAGATTTAATATAAAAATACATGGGGTTTGATTGGTAGCTTCAAATACATTGGTTATGCTATCAAATACATGTGTAAATCAAAACGAAATCAATATTGAAAACTTCAAATACATTACCGCTAAAATACATGGGTGATGCAAATTGTTACTCACACAAATACATGAGATTTGATTGGAAACTTTAAATACATTGGTTATGCTATCAAATACATGGGTAAATCAAGAACGAGATCAATATTGAAAACTTCAAATATATTGGCTGTTGAATGTTTTCAAATTTTAAATTTTAAATTTTTTATGTTTGAATATTGAAGATTGGATGGAGGAATAGAAAATGGTTATGGAAAGGTAATCTAAAATCTGATTTTGTGAAAGGGTATGTTAAAAAATACCAATTAATAGCTAATTAATTGATCCCACCGTTATGGCCTTAAATCAAGGGATATGTTTTATTTTTTACCGTGTTACTATGTATTTATAAGCATCAAATACATCAGAAAAAATACCTTAATTTGGGAAAACATAGTTACAAATGGTAATTTTTAAAAGGTAGCTATAAATGATAGGAAACTACCAAAAGATAGTCATTTTGTTAATTTTACCTATACCAAAATACACATACCTCTCTCTATTCTCCCTCACTACACATATTTTTCATCTTCTCCAAACCCTAAAAAACTTTCTTCTTGCTTCCTATTCACTAATACAACTGCCGCTGCCCCACTGCCGAAACTCCGTCGTTGCGGATCATCTTCGCCGGTCACCATGTAAAGCACCACGATGACACCGCCAAATCCGAGACACCACCAGATCTGAGAAAACACAACACCGCCACACTATTTTTCGGGCACCGCCATACTTTTTCCGGTCAAATATGTCTTTCATATTTCTCTCTGTTGCAAACTTTAACTAATGTTCCATTGTTGAAGTTCCATGACTTCTGCTGTTTAAAAAAATGAAGCATAAGTTGTTCCATGGCTTTCATTGTTGAAGTCCTGTTGATTCTTTTGCTAATGCCTATGATTACTTGTTGATGTTTTCTGGATACAGTGGTGCTTGTATACACGGTGGTATTTTGTGTATTTCTTCAATTTTTTGAGTGTAAATACAGTGATATTTTGTATTTCTCAAGAGATTCGACCGATTTTGATTGTAATCTTCCTTTTTAAATATAATGTATTTTATATTTTCGCCGCAGATTTGGCCAGATTCAACTACATTCTTCAATTCGTCATTTTTTTTAGTGTAAATACAGTCGAATACAGCTGTTACACCCTATTTTGAACGGGTCCAAGATAGTTTGCAACTTCCCGGTTATTCTAACTGGTTTAAAAAAAGTTAGAGTCGCCACCTTATTTTTTAGGAAAATCAGGAAACCTATATGTATTTGTGTGTCTACTCCATTTTAGTTCACGAAACCTATGAGATTCTAGATAAGGGTTTTATTTACCCCGAGGGGAAGGTATTAAGCATCCCTCAGAGCCTGTCCGAAGACAGTCCTTAAACTTAGTTTAACTGAACACTAGAGGGGGATTATCTATTTGTTTATCATTATTATTACCTGTTTTCAAAATGTTATGACTTCATGAAAAGCTACACTAAGTGATAATATACTAAGTATATACAGTGTATAAAAATGTATTTATATCAAGTATCAAGTATTCATAAAGAATGTATGGTAAAAAAGAATATATAAAGAGAATGTACCTCGTAAGTATAAAAGTATATATGTTAGTACAAAGAGTGTATATATATGTTAGTGTAAAGAATGTGTAACTATATTAAGAATATAAAAGAAAATGTAAGACTATGTAAAAAATAAATATATCAAGGATATAAAGAATGTGCGTCTATGTAAGAATGTATAGATATTAAATAAATAAAGAATGTATTTTCAAGAATAAAAGAGTGTATATCGAACATAAAATGTCTAAGGAATTGTATAACTAGGTATATTAGTCCATAAAGAATGTAAAAAATAATCTAAGAATATTCATTGGTGTAAAGAGTTTATATAGCAAAATTATTCAGAAAAGTAAAGTTTATTTGACTTGTTTCTACCGTTTAGTTAAAAAGAGTGTTTGTTTAATGAATATCCTATCAAAAGAATAAGGAACAAAATAATTGTAAAAAGTATTGGTAAAAAATAAGTATAAGGGATTGTGGATAAAAAATGAGTGAAAATGTGTAATGCCTCTAAAGAATAAAAGATTTGTGAATAGAAGACTTAATATTTCCCTAGCGTCAAAAAGTGAATTTAACTTAATTAAAATATGTATTAGTGTACACGAAACAATATAAAATGTAAGTTGTATTAAGAGTGTATAAATAATATAGAATAAAGGGTGGACTAGTATTTTTTGCCTAAACGTCAAAAGTGTGAATTTATTTAACAAAGTATTTATACCAAGTCAATTTAATACAGTTATGAAAGTATTGACGGCCTAAGTCTTGCCTAAAGCGAATGACAATTTTAAGTCTAACAAACAAGGCGACAAGTAAATAAATATATCAACCCGTCATTCCAAAAATAAAGTTTCCACTATACGATGAGTTTATGTTTTGTACAGTTATAAAAAATGCGGAAAGTAAATACAAACAGTGATTCGATGAAGTCTTCGGGTTCCTTCCGAGTATCGTCTTCGGATGTATCTCCGGGTACCTATATGAACACTTAGTTAAAGTGTTAGTAAGAGAATAAATAACTATCTAATGAATTAAAGAAATGATAAATAAACTTAAAATAAAAACCCGTCTTTTGTACATGGGAGGCCTTGGAAATCGACGAAAATTTCTTCATCGGCCATTCGGGTTTAGTATTCGCCCAAATGAATTTAAATAAATTTGAAAAAAATGTAACAGTACAATTGGCCGTCGAAGGTATTTTCCGGGCACAAAACCAACAATGATATTTGTAAAAATAATGTAAAATGTGTAAAATCAGTCTAAATAATTAGCAACAATGCGACAGTAGTAAAACCATTGGAAAAATGACAGAGGTTGTCCGGGAAGTGTCACAAAATAGTCAACGGAGAATAAAATCAATCCCTTGTGGAGCAACCATCAATCAAACAGAACAACAACAACCCAACATTAACACCAATAGGTAGTAACAAAAATAATAGCAAAACAAATCAGCAATGGTAATGCTTGGAGCAAAAATAATCACGAACAAAGCTTAACAGTCGTCGAAAAAATGGAGCAAGATCACTCTAGAAAAACAGAGATAATATTGTTACTAGTGCGGCGAGCAACACGCCGGAGGGGACCACGAGGTCATCGGAAAAATGAGAGCAACATGGGGCTGCTCCAAAATGGGCATCAACAATCAAACAAATCAACAACCAAAAATAGAGCAGATGCACAAAAATATAAGAACAGGAGCTGCCAGGGTTTATTAATCATTTCTTTTCCGGCGCAGTTTGCCGGAGTTTCTTTTTACGTTCAACGCGTTGCTTTAATGGTGACAACCACCAGCGCAACATCTCAATGATGAACAGATCTGTGGGACCACGGCGAAACAGAAGGGTTGTCGGAGATGGTGGCAGTTCCGGCGTAAAAATGTGCAAAAAATGTATTTCGCGCTCTTTAGCGAATCAGAGCCCCCCAAAACGTTAATTTTAAGCACGTCGAGCTAAAATTAGGTGTCAACAACAGCCAAAACAAAATGATAAATCAACACTGAAATACAGTTAAATACAGCGAAAACAAAAGGATTATAAGTATATAAATACAATGAAATACACAACTCCTTCGTGTATTTAAAGGATTTACTCCATTTTTTTATGATACATGTATTTCGCTGTATTTAAAAATACGAAAATATAACCGAAACTCCTTCGTGAATTTAAAGGATTTACTCACTTTGTTTTTATGATACATGTATTTTGCTATATTTAAAAGAAATAAAAATACAGCTGAAACCACATAAAAAGTAGCTACGGTTTGTAAATTACAAACTTGTAGTTATATATTGTTAGGAGCTTATAAAAGGTAGTTGTAACAGCCCAGGCCACCGCTTGTAGAAATTGTCCGCTTTGAAGCCTTTGCCCCTCACGGTTTTAAAACGCGTCTACAAGGGAGAGGTATCCAAGCACTTATAAAGCACTCTTCGTTCTCCTCCCCAACCGATGCGGGATTCGCCTCGATCGATGTGGGATTCGCCCAAGGCAAGCCTTCTCATTCGTAATGATAGTGGATTCAAAAATTGGTTTTGTTTTATGTTTTATGTTTTTTTTTTTTTTTGCGCGGATTGTCCTTCATTTGGGGTGATCTTTAATTTTTGTTCTTCAAATTGATGGTCTTTAAGTTTTGCCCTTCGCCTAATACCCCGAGGTTGTGGGTCCAAACTCCAGCTCAGTAAAAAAAAAATAATCACAAGGCAGAAGCCATGTAAGGCGCCTTAAGGCAGAATTTGGATGGGCAAAATTCTGCCTTAAGGCAGAAATTTACAAATTCTGCGTGTAAGGGAAAGTTAAAGACCACCATTTTGAGGGGAAAAAATTAAAGACCACCAACAGCAAAGGGCAATCCGGCAAATTGCCCTTATGTTTTTGTCCATTTTTTTGCACGGATTTCCCTTCAAAGGCGCTGGTCTTTATTTTTTGTCCCTCAAATTACTGGTCTTTAATTTTTATCCTTCGCTTGAAAAAGTGACCGAAAATACTCCGAGGTTCTGGGTTCGACCCTTGCTCAGTTAAAAAAAAAATCGCAAGGCAAGGCTTCGCAAAAGTTCTGCCTTGAGGAAAAAGTTTGCCTTGTGAAATTTTGCGAGGCAGATTTTTTTTTACTCTGCTGGAATTCTACAAAAGTTAGGCCTTGAAGCCTAATTTTTGCTCGAATAGGCTTAATTTTGCTACAAAATTCTTCCTTGCGATTTGTTTTTTGACTGAACCATAGTTTGAACCAGAACCTCGGGTATTTTAGGCGAAGGACAAAAATTAAAGACCAACAATTTGAGGGGCAAAAATTAAAGACCATCCCCGAATAAGGGAAATCTTGCAAATTGCCCGTCTTTGTCTAACTCCCTTTTTTTTTTTTTTAACTCTCAAGCACGCAGTAAATGTTTCAGTATCATTTCTAGTAAAGTTCTAAAAGCTTAACTTGTGCAAGGTTTATTATCGACAAATGAATTAAAGAAGCCATTTAAAAAAAATTGCAAAGGGATGAACAGAATATAACAACCAAAATGTGATGGCCATTTATCTTAGTAATCCAACTACGCATAAAAATTCTTATAGAAGGAGAATTAGAAGAAAAAAGAAGGCAATATTTGTTTTTAAATATTCAATTCCAATAAATTTTGAAGGCGATCCACGTTGATGTTGATGTTGAACCAAACCACAATTTGTGAAAAAGTCAGAGCAGAATAAGCTGATCCATTTTCTTATTTTTATTTTATATTTCTTTATTTATTTTGTGTGTGTATATATATAAGCTGAAGTGATGAAAACATCTCTAAACCTGACACGGTTTCGTAGTTCAGTCCCTGAACTATTGCCACACTTAACAACACCCTTGATCTTGGCTATTTGGATTTTAATTCACCCCTGCATTGCCACATGGCACAACAAGTGTGCACAAACACTTTCAGGTGCGTGGGAGGCTCCACATTAGCTTTTTTTTACATTTTTTTTTCCTATTCCAACATCTAAATCATCCCCTTCCTCCATTAAAAAGTATATTTTTTTAAAATCAGAAAAAACTATTTTTTTTTTAAAAATGTGGAAAATCCATTTTTTAAAAATAAATCTGGATTGGATTTTTATTAAAAAATCTAGAACTTTTTAAATCTTGAAAACTGATTTTTTTTTTTAAAATGTGCGAAGCCCGTTATTTAAAAAAAAAATCTGGAAAATTGATTTTGTTTTTAATTAAAAAAATGGACTTTTTTGAAGTTTGGAAAACTAAATAAAGCCATTTTTCTAAAAAAGAATTTGAAAAATTAAATTTTTGATTAAAAACCTGGACTTTTTTAAAATCTATTTTTTCAGTTTTTTTTTTTAAATCAAATTTTCCAGATTTAAAATAAATATTCCATTGTTCCAATTTTTTTTTTTTTATATATATATATATATATATATATATATATATATATATATATATATATATATATATATATATAATCAATTTTACCATTTTTTAATAAAAAAGAATCAGTTTTACATTTTTTTAAAAATAATTTATCGATGTGGAGGTCACATAGGTCGAAAATGGCAAGTGGATGGTGAGTGCATTCTACTTGCCATGGCATGTCTACGCGGGGTTTAATTAAAATCCATTTAGTCAAGCTTATGGGTATTTTTAATTGTGACAATAGTTCAGAGACTGAATTACGAAAACATGCCAAATTTAGGGGTGTTTTCACCAGTTCAACCATATAGATGGATGTATATTCTTTGTTCAGGTAGTACAAGTCTACTATTGTTTAAAATTGGATAAGAAAACAAACAATGACTTGTTGATTTCACAGGCTAATTCTACCTCACCTTGTAAAGGTGTTTGACTTTTATTTCATTGGCTTCTCAATCCTTCTTTTCTTTAATTTTCCCTTCTTTTTTTTTTTCTCCACACAAGATTAAAGAGATTTTCCTATCATTATTTTTATTCTTTTTTTAAGAAGATGTGTTTGGTATGGAGTAAGATACTTTGTAAAATATATGTCTCTAATGAAATTAGTTTTTAGTGTTTCATTACTTTAACTTGATGAAGCGATACGTGTTATCTCAAAGGGAAATAAAATATTTTACATTATGTAATTGTTAGATAATCAATATTTTTTGACGCAGTTCGTTAATTTGACTCGTCAGCGACATTTCCAACGATTTCTCTATAAAGAAAAATGGATTATGACGCGATAAACACATATATCATTTTTCTCTATATCTATCTTAACTTTTGCTCCATATAACTTGTTTTGGATAAACTATTAATAAAATAAAACTATCATAGACACCCCCTTCTCCCATTCTACTATTATTAGTTGAAGTTAATTTCCTAGTTTATTATGCAACCAACCACCAAAAAGTGATCTAGAAAATAGTTTTCTACAGTAAAACATTTTGCCATAAAGTATTATATTTTCCATGATAAAAATTTACATCACATCACATACACCAGAAACACTCACTAAATTTCTGAAAATATTTTATTTATCTACTTTTAACATCCAACGTAGTTTAAATTTTGTGAAATGCCCATGTTGTATCATCAGAATACTGACAAAAATCATTAGATAACCGTTTCAAAAGGTTAATTAAGTACTCTTCTGCTGGGGACATATTTAAATACATTATATCAGTTTTTAGATTATTGATGGGTGTTACAAAACAATTTTCCCTTAAGAAGGGATATATATTTTGACTTCTTTGCCTAGGAATTAGCGGAAGGTACGTAATTAGTTGCTATGGAAAAAGTTTTCCTTCGTCAACTAACGGTGAGACCATTATTAATCATAGATCGAGTAAAGGTGAAAGAATAAGTTGTTCAATCAAATTCTTATAAAATTCGTTTTGTTTATTATATTAAATAAAATTAATCCAACATAAAATTTCGATCGGATAAGTTATACTCCCGTCTCATTGTTTTCTTTTACTTGTCCAATATATTAAAAAGTAAATTGCCCCTTTCATTATCCACTTTAGCAAAATAATACTAGACAACTGAAGGGGAATGGAAGAAGTAAAATTATTTTTGGTTTGTCGTGTAAGAAAAAGCTCTACAAGAAAACCCGAGATTGCCAATGAATTTTACTAACCACCCAAATTTGTTGGTAAATTACTAACGATTTACCAACGGATTAGAAACCAAAAGAAATTCAAGAATTTAGTAACGAATTACTAGCGCATTACCAACTAATATATTTGGTTGGTAAATATTGCGGGAAAAATTTGGTGGTCAATTTAATGACTGATTACAAACGAATTACTAATGGATTATTTAGCAACAAAAAATTTCTGTTGGTAATTTACCAACAGATTTAGAGTCCGTTGGTAAATATTGCGGGAAAAAGTGGCGCATAATTTAGAAACGAATTACTAACTAATTACCAACAATTTTTTACCAACGAAATTAAGTAGTTGGTACATTAGTAACGGGGCATAAATTTGTTGGCAAATTGCCAACGGAATTAATTTTTGTAGGTAAAGTTACCAACAAATTCTAAATCTGTTGGTAAATTTGCCAACATATTCTTGTTCTGTTAGTACACATTGCCAACGGAATTTGTTTCCATTGGTAAATTAGGAACAAAATGTTTATACGTAGGTAATTAACAAACTGATTTTTTATCCGTTGATAATTTACAAACAAAATTGTTATTAATTGGTGAATTGGTCTACAAATTCGTGCTCTGTTGGTGAACTTGCCAGCTGATTTTGTTGTCCATGGTAATTTTGTCAACAAATTATCGTTCTGTTGGTAAGCTTTGCCAACACATTTCGTGTTCATCAGTAATTTGCCAATACAATAGTTATTCAATTGTTCATTTTTCAAAATAAAAAATACAATTATACATACTACTCGTTCCCATTTCTAATTTTTATTACTCTCAAATGTTTTTATTCAAAGAGTAGTATAAGTCTCTGCATTTCACTCTATGTGAACCTATTTGATTGACATAAAATTTTTAAGAAAAAAATAAAGACGTTTAATTAAGCTTATGGGTATAAACATCCAGAATATTTGTGTGGTTATAAAACTTTTGAAACTCGTGATCCTAAACATGTTATAAAATTTGTGTGGCTATGAAAGCCCACTATTAAAGGTAAATGAAAAGTTCATTTAAATTGTTTTAAAATTTAGTTTTTTTTTTTTTTTGGCTATAGACTAAAAGAAAATTAAGGTCACATACACTAGAACATATAAAGTAATTAATTACACTTAACAATGTAGCAAAATTAATTCTTAGCTATAAGCAGTAAAAAGTTATAGAAGACTATAGGATTGATAGGAAACATCATGAGTTGTGTCATAACAAAATTCAGTTGTAGTTGATACCTTCATCTCGATTCCTTCTTTCATAGAAGAGATAAGAGGTTCATATGGAGAATGTTGTTAGAAATGCATAATAAAGTCCGACCACGACAACTGAATTGATTATCTTCATGTATAATGAAACTAGATTACATAGTAGAAAAGATTAAAAAATTAACAAACCTCCATTATTGCATCATATTATTACAATTTTCAATTTTACTAACTTGTAAAGATCGGTTAATCGTTGTTAGAAGACGTGAAGCGAGTATGTGGTTCAAGTCAGATCGTATGCTCGTCTTCGTAAATGTTTGACTTTAATTGTTTGTTGCCAAAGTGAAGAGTTCATTATTTAGGTTTTACTCTGAATCAGTAGTTGACAGCGGCATTGACTTTTTTTTTTTAATCAATTATTGTAGATTAATAAAACCCAAAATCGGTAGCGAGTGGTTTCTTCTTGATTTTGATTCATCTTCTCTTTTATTCTTGGATCATGAACTTATCGTTATCGAATATATTCATAGTTTGTTTTTCTCCATGTATGGAGTAATTCTTTTGTAGTCTAGTTTGGATGAAATTAACCCATTGTGCACAACAACAAAATGCATATATAGCTACGAAATACATTGTAGCTAAATATGAAAATTTTCGTGGCTAAACACTTTAGCTACAATATTTCTTTCCGTAGCATCCGTAGCAATATGTAGCGTAGCTAAAAGTTAGCTACAGACTTTACATGATCCGTGGCTAGGGACTAATACTTATTGCTACGAATTCTTTTGTGTTGTAGTTGTGATGGTAAAATGTTCTTGCCACGAAAAATATATTTATAGCAAATAATTTTATTCATTTGCCACGACAAATAAAACTTGTAGCAATCTTTATATTGTAGCTACAACGTTTTCTTTGGTAGCAAAAAGTTTAATTTATTTGCCACAAAAATACAAATTTGGTGGCTATTTTTATAGTTCAATCTCGTGGCAACAAAATTACATTTAGCTACGAGCTTAAAAATCTATAGCCATGAATTAAATTATTTGCTACAAATATTTTTGTACATAACTAACAATGGATTCTTTTAGCTATAAAATATATAAAATTATAGCTAAAAGTTTTCTTCGTTTGCTACGAGAAGTGAAATGTGTAACCTTGTTTTTGGCAATTATATATACAATTAGCTATGAATTCTAAAATTTCATCGCTACATATTGAAGAGTATGCCACAAAGCATTGTTAATCAGAATAATTCTTCTATACGAAACAAAATTTTTGGATTCCAAAATAGGTCTCAAGTTACACGTTGTTACATATCTAAATTTCAAGCATTCACAATACACAATTCATCTATGCCACCGATTACAATAGCATTATCTTGCTTGAGACTCGAACCTGCACGATCTTCTGATTTCTCTCCTCCTACACAACCTCTAATTGCATCTTAATTTGATCAATATCCGCTCCAGTTTGTCATTGCTGCTCTAGTAATTTCATAAATTTGCCTTTAATTTTGATAAAGAAAAAACATCAGAAATATAACGAATGGCTATATAAATATATCTAACAGTTGATCATATATTATGAGAAATTTATCGATTAAATTCTCATGAAAAATCTTTACATATTTTTATAAAGAAACTCTAAGTAATCTTAAAAAGGATATCAAAACTCCAATTATTTCATATACATTTCATTCTTTTACACTAAGAGTTTCTTCTAACAAAACCTCAATTAAGAAAGAAGCATATTTCTACATTATTGTTTCATGAATGATTTATAGATGGATAAAGTGAAACATAAAAATATTAACATAAGCAACAACATCCCTAAGAAATAGCAAGAGAGTTCATTCAACTCAACAAACTACAAATATTAAGTAGGAAAATCAATAACCACTAACCTTAAAAAAAGAGCAAGATTAATTCCATCAAAAGCATCTCCTGAATCACATATCAAAAGCTTCAATAAAAAATGAATAAAATATTATTAATATACCAAAGCTAACAAATGAACATAAAGATTCAAAAATTTTCTCTTTAACTAAGAAGAGGAATAAAAATGCTTCTACTGAGTCCAACATAAGTTACAAATGGAAGTTGAAGTGTACCTTAAAAACAATAAAGAGGAACGAAAAAAAGTAACCAAAAAATATAGTGACAAAGAGTGAAATCCGCAAGAAACAGAATGAGATTCAAATACAACAAAAAAAAACGCTCGAAATTTATAACAGACCAGCTATGAAGATCTTGTTGATGTAGATGTAATACAAGAGGAACCATCCCTTAAAATATATACAACATTTTTGCCTTTCCATTGTGTAATTAAAAAAATCAATTAGCCATCTCCATTGCATAACACCAAAGAACCCCTTATAATCTTTTGATATGGAGTAATAAAGATTTGTGTTTGGTGGAATTGACAAAAGGAGGAAGGAAATGTGGAGGGCTGTGGCGGCTGGAGGCATTAGGACTAGGTTTTGGCATTTTTGACTAGTCAATTTCCGTTCATTACTTGTTTTGTACTACATAACTTCTATTTTTTTTTACTTCTTTATTATATGCAAACACTATAATGTAAATAAATATAAGTAACAACAATGACAATTAAGTACTATTACCTATTAACAAATAAAAAGAATCATAAATATATAACTACATTAAATAGGACACCACAAATAAATTATTTGTATGAAAAAAAAATATTTGTCAAGTATCATGTCACCTAATGTACAAAATAGTATTAAGAAATTCTTAAGATAATCAACATTAAATATTAATCTGCTAAATTTATCGATAATATATTTTATTTAAGCTATAATTAAAACTCACATGTACACTTTTTTATATTGAATTATGATATAAGTCATATGCTCCTATTTTAATTACATCAAATTATTAATTTTAATGTTCAATTAGATTTACGATAATTATTAAATTATTAATACTGTAATAAGATCATAAAGTCAATAATGTATATGCTTATTTAATTTAATATAGTTAGCGATCAATAAATAAATACAAGAACATAATTATTTAAATCTAATATAGTTAAACATCAAAATTAACAAAATATTAGTATTAGATATTTATTTGAATTGTATTTGAAAATTACAAGTAATTCTTGGTTTAATACGCGTTATTATTAGCTAAGTTAGTATTGTTATGCAATCTTATATCAATCATATTTTTATTGAAATTTTAAAATATAAATCTTGACAATTTGGGAATTATAAAATGTCCAAATATAGACACGAAAGAGACAAGACCCCCATTCTGTATACGAATCAAATTAAACTTTTAGTTTTTTGATTTAGTAGATAGTTCTCACATTTAACACTTTTTTTGTATTGAATTATGATATTGTTAGTTTTGTCATATATAACTCATATTCTCTTATTTTAATTACATCTGATTTATAAATAATCATTAAGTTATTTATATTGCAATACGGTCATAAAATCAATAATGTATATGCAATTATTGAATTTAATACAATTGAACAATGTAGTGCGCAGCCGCACGCACACATATTTATTATATTGAAACTTACAAGTAATACTTTATTAAATATAAAAACGTATTATATAATAGTTAGTATTGATGTACAACCATTTTTATATCAACCATATGCTTAATTTTATTTAATAGTATCAGAATAACTGAAGTTTTACAAAGATAATTCAATAGTCGCAAGGGAGGTACGACCTGATCTTGTACAAATCATGTTAAGTTCTCAATTGTTAGTTTATGAACAACGAATTTTATGATAATTAATAGACTATTAAATTAGTTGTATACCATTTTTTTTATTTTCCAGATTAAATTAGTAAAGGACTTTTCATTTAATATAGTTGTTTAAATTCTATGTAATTAGTTACTTACATTATTAATTGGATATAAATCATTGTTATTTTCATTATTATTAAAACTAATAGATAATACTTATTTAATAAGGATTATTATATAATCACTTTTTGTTAATGGACTTAAATATCAACCATATTAAATTTTTAATTGTTAGTGTAAATAGATATAAGAAAAACATTATTCTTAAATGTTACATAATTAGAAAAATATATCCTATAAATAATTATTAAAATAATATTATTAACAATGATATTTCATTTTAAATATTAGTGCCAAATCAGCGATAGATTTCATAACTAAAATATATTTTGCTTTAAAACTATTTTCGTCTTAAATAATCTTGTTAATTTGTTATATGTTCCTATGTCAATTATATTAATTGTTAGTGCTTAATTAGATTCCGGATAACTATCAAGTTATTAAAATAGCATTAAACCATTCAATTGATAACTTTTATTTATTTAAATTGGATATAATAGTGATCAATAAATAAATACAAGAGCATAGTTATTTAAATTTGGTATATTTAAATATTAATAATTTGGTGAATATTAATTTGGTGATTAATACAAAAAATTTAGGTACCAAAAGAAAATTCATAATTTAATAAATTTTATTAAATATTAATTAAAGTTATAGATGAAAATTACAAGGAATCTTTGTTTAATACGAATTATGATATATAGTTAGAATTGTTATGCACTTCTATATCAATTATATATATTATTGAAATTTTAAAATATAATTCTTGATAGTTTAGGTATTATAATGCCAGATGTAGTAAAAAAAAGAGACAAGACCCCGAACGGTATACAAATCGTATTAAGTTTTTAGTTTTTGGACTCTGTATATTGTTGACACCCAATTTTGTCCCTCCTTTATTTAATTTTTTTTACTCAGGCTTCTAAATTTATTGACGAGTTAAATACTTTATTTTCGCTACTTTTATTTTCAACATTACGAGCATTACTTTATCACAAATTTTAAATGGTTCGTCATCGTTTCATTTTCGGGTTTGGACTCATTAAATTAATTATAAGACAACACTTTGTTAAATCCTTATTTTTTTTCTACAACACTTTGTTAAATCCTTATTTTTTTCTACATATTAATTGTCTTCACATAGTATATATGGTACTAGTTATTAAATTAGAAGCCCAAAAAATAACTAAATTAAGGGAAGAAAAGGGCCAAATTCGGATTTCACCCAGCCCACACTTTAATTAATCAAACTAGCCCATTACCCATTCCTACTCGACCAGGCCAAATAATTCCCCTACCCGGACCAGCCCAACACCTCACCCGACCCGGTCCAGCCCAATCTCCTTATTCTTTTCCTAATCCCTATCTTTCTTTCTCTTTCTTTTTTCCCTTTTCCTCAGCCGCCTCACTCTCTCTCTCTCTCTCTCTCTTCCGCTCCTCTTCCCTTTTCATCATCACCACCGCACCTTACCCTCTCTCCTTACGCTCCTCTCCACTTCCCCTTGTCCCTCACGCCTATCTCTTCCACTTCCCCCACGCCTTTATGAGTTTTTGTGTGATTTGATTTAGTAGTAATTTCGTTAATTTAGGCAGTTTACTGTGTTAGTGTAATTGAAGAGTTTTTTTTTTTTTTTTTTGCTGATAATCAGGTAGTGTTATGCATGTTTTAATTCCTGATTAACCATACCAAGATTTTGTTAGTTGGTTTATTGTAATTGATGTTAGTTAATTGAAATCTCTGTTAGTCGACAATGTCGTAGCTGCTTGTTTAAATTGATATGATTCATGCTGGTTGATCAGTTTAAGATTTATGTGGGTCTACAAGGTCGTGGTTGTTTGTCTAAAATGATAGGATTATCGTTGAATGGCTAGTTTGAGACTTAGGTTAGTCTACCATGTCATTGCTGCATAGTCGAATTTGATTAATGCCAGATGATAGTGGCTAGTCTGTTTGGTTGTAATTTCCTCCAGTTTACATCGCCATGACTGTTTGTTAAAATGGAATCTGATCAATGTTAAAGGGTTGGTTTGAAGTTCACACTAGTTTGTATTGTCATAATCGACTGTCATAAGTTGAACATGATTAGTATTGAACCAGAACTTTGCAATTTCTGCTAGCCTACACTGATATAAGTTATCTGCTTTAAGTCTGGATATGGTCAGTACTGAGAATAAGCTTCATGATATGCTGTTAATCTCTTTTGTCCTTATTGTTTCTCCCATCTAGATATGACTGATGCCATATGAACTTCTGGTCTGATTTTGAGCTTGCATTACTGTTGTTGTTCAGATTAAATGTGATTAGCCAATAATAGGATCTCACATCAGTAGTAAAGGCCCAAGTCATGAATGTTTGCTTGGATGGACATGGAACAACATCAGTGCAAGTCTGTTTAATTCTGAATCACAGATGATTGTTGAGTCACCCTGACCAATCTTAACTGTTAACCTCTGCAAACTTGCCTCTGTTTTTCCTATATTGCCTATTCTGAGTCTTGTGTGCTAAATACTTTCCTTGTTTTAAGTCAGGCAATTGTAGTCTAGTTTGAATGTCCTGCCATATATGATTAAAGCTGTTTGAAACATCAAACTTGTTGATCCTTACTTGTAGCATGCACTGTTCTAGTTTAAGTCTATGGTGTAGCTTTAATGCGATTTAGTCCATGTTTACTTCCAGTACTTGTTTCATGAGTCTAAATATGTTTGGATCTTAAGTGTCAAACCTCTATTATGTTAGAGTTGAAGAGTAACATCCATCCCTTTTAGATTTTGGTATTTCCTTATGTTAAAATTAGATTTTCATGTTTAAGTAATCAGGCAAGCTATCTTATTTGTTAGTGTTTCAGTTGGCTAAGTTGAGGCTGCTTTGCATAACAGTTAGGCAGTTATTCTTCGTGTTACTGTTGCAGTAAAGAATGTAATAAGTTTCTGGCTTGAGTTTTCTTTGTTCTTTCACAATAAGAATTTTTACGAATCTTGCAAAAGGTACATGTTTCTAGTGTGGTTAAACGTGTGTTTGGGGGCTGTTTCATAGGAAGTTAGGTTTGCTTTGTGTGTGATCATCAGGTTAGATCAAAAAGAAGTAAAGCATGTTAACCGAACAATATCCTTCTTGTGTGTTTGTTCTCGAGAATAACTCAGTAATTCCATAAATAAGTGTGTGTTCCTCATTAAAACGAGCCTTAAACATTGGGGAATAATGGAGATTAAGCTTCCTAAGTGATTAGATGAACAATTAGCCTAAAGTTATTCCTCTGTTGCTTTTAAAATCAGTGAGTACATTTCACCTTCATCCCTAGTTATGTTGTGGCCTTAAGTTTCTTTTCCGATAAAGTGTGAACTTCATAATAATTATTTTTATTCCATGTATATTTTTAAGCCTTAGCAGCTTGTTCGTCATCATGAGTTATTTCTTAAAATCATGCTTGAATTGGTCATCCTTGTGTTGGGCTCACCTTACTCCTTTAAGCCATTCTTGTCTTTTTTTTTTTTGTGTGTGTATGTTGTTTCTATCGCCCTGTGTACTACCATAGTGCTATGTTTTCGAGTCGACTGCTACTGCTGTGCTACCTATCCGCTGGGTTGTTATGTTGTTTGGAACTATGATTATGATCGTAATAATCTCCTATGATGTTGTTCTTCTTTGTTAATTTTTTGGCTGCTACCTGTCTCTTTTATGAAAATGTGATGCTGCACCCGGTATGATATGGTTGTTGAACTTTGAGAGGAATATATATCAGTCACACCTTGATGCTAGCTAGGCATTTAGCATATTCTGCTGCTACATTAAGAGAAAATAGAAACAGACACTACATTTGAATTATGGTGTTTTTTTTTGGTGAGCTGTTATGTTGACTCCTAGATGCTAATTCTTCACCCTTCCTCTTCTTTGCATGACTTGGGGAGTTTCAAACCTCAAATGATATCGCATATCTGATGAAGACATGCTGCTTGTTTGATGTGCTTATTGCTGAGTTTTGCTTGAGGCTAAAAGTTGCCATATTTAGAGTCATTAGCCACTGATTTAGGGCACTGCTCTTGCTACATTTTTTGAGCAAGTTACTGCTCAATGTTGATTGTTGAAATGAGCTGAATTCTGAGGCAATTCGAGGAAAAGATATTGCTATTATGTTTGTTTCAATTTTGTTATCATATTGGCTGCCATGAGTTGCTATATTCTTGACCATTTGCACCGCTTTTGGGATTTATTAACTGCCGCATTTTGGTGGTTCAGTGCCGCTGAGTTTCTGCTGCAATTTGGAGCCATTTGTTGCTTCATTTTAGGCCATTTTCATCTCATTTTGGGACTGATTTACTGTTGCATTTCTAACCAAATTGCTGTTGCGTTTTTGGGCCAAAAAATTGCTATTTGCTGCACTCGGTGGTTGATTTCTGATGGTGTTAACACCCAATTTTGTCCCGCCTCTCCTTCGAAATACCTGTTTTCGCTTCTAATATTTTTGAAAAAATAAAAAATATATATATATATATTATATTTTACTATAATTACTAGTCTCTTATCAATGCCGGCGTTTCATTATTCTATTACAGTTACTAGCCATCATTATTATTATTATTATTATTATTATTATTATTATTATTATTATTATTATTATTATTATTATTATTATTATTATTATTATTATTCACAATTCTATCATTTCGGCATTTTTTGCCAGATTACGCACGCGCATCGCATTTATCTTTGCATAATTAGATAATAGTGTTTATTTACTGTGGATTTTTGAAATATTATTGCACGGCTATTACAACGCCATTTTTATCTGAGCACTAATAATTGCATATTTTATATGAAGTAATATTTTAACACAAGTTATTTAAATAGGTCTTTTATTTAAATGTAGTAGCCCAATCAACTCATACTATTTTCAGACCAATGCACAAAACCAGTCCACATTTTAATTTCCCTGGCATCATTTTTATTTACCAGCCCAACTTAATTCACCCCAGCCCAAATAATTAACCAACATTTTTGGACCAGCCCATTCTTTTAATTTTGCCCAGCCTAGCATTTTAAAAAACAAACTCAGCCCAAATAATTACCCAACCAATCCACTATTTTAGCCCAATATCCAGTCCCCAGTCCATTAACTCCTTGACCCAACCCGAGTCTTGCACAAAATGAACCATTAGGGTTCCCTTATCCCCTTCATCTTTCTTTCTCTTTCCGCCGCATCCCCCATCCTCTCTCTTCTTTTCTCTCCTTCGCTCCTTCTCTCCCACGCCTCCACTATACCTCTGCCGCCTCACTTCACCTTGTCGCTCCCCCCACGCCTCTGTCTCTCCCATTTCCCCTGTCTACCCCCACGCCTCTGACACCCCCACTCCCCTTTTCCGCCTCCACTCCACCATGCCTTGTTCCCCATGCCACTGTCACCCCCATTTCATTTTATCCCCCGATCCTCTCTTTTCGTCGAAGAAAACCCTAATTCACCCTATAAATACAAGCTTTCCAGTAGAAAGGAGAAAAAAGAAAAAGGTTTTGGGGGAGAACAGAAAAGATCCGTTTATTCTCTGAGAAAACAAGTTTTTCAGTAGCAGAAATCCCTCTTAGAAAACATCAGTTCTTTTAGCAGCATTGTTTGATATCAAGTCAAAATCTAAATCGTTTTCTTTTGTTCTGTTTTTGCCTTTGTCATCCGTTTGGATTTGAGGGTATACAAATTCGGGATTCGCGGTATTTCGAAGTAGATTTGTGGTGTTCGAGTGGAAATCGAGACTCCGCGCCTCACTTCGCTGCACTCAGAAGAGGTGAATAACTTCCCTTTTTAGTTTGGGTTTAGCTTCAGTATGGTATTTGACAAGTGTGTGTGTGTCCGTACGTGATAGTTATCGTAGCTGGTTTATTTTCAGTTTAGCAGCATGGTAGTCTTAGGTGCGTTTGTATTTAGTTAAGTTTAGTTTCGGTTTAATAGTTAGGATATTTAGCGGTTCATGTTTTATTCAGAGTTTAATTTCCAGTTCAATAATTCCCCGTTTTATTAGTGTTTGTTTTGGTTCTTATGCTTGTCATTTGATCAGAATTTGATCCTTATTGTGAAATGGATGTCTAGTTGTCTTCAGTTACGTATGAAAGCATGGGTAGTATTTTCGTGTTAACTGCTGAACATTTGCATTTTTTCTCTTTCTACTAAGTTCAAAAATGTATCAGCAGATTAAAGAAAACTGTGTGTAAGGTTAAAATAATGTTGTTTCCTTCTTTCTTTATGCCTTAAGTATCTATAAGCATGATCATTTCAGTATATTGTTATCACTATCAATATATCATGATGTGAATTAACATACTATAATTTCAAATAGGTTCTGTTTGGTTTAGAGAAAAAGTAGGTTCAAAACATATATGTTAATCACTTTAGTTTAAGACCGGATGAGGTCCATTATTCCCTAATTGTGGCAATCTTTCTATAACCAAGTGTGAAGCCTCAATTCATTCTGCCAATAAGTCTAAAGCTTGTTTATTTGGTACCATGTTAATTGGAAAAGATGTTCAATGAATCAAAGGTACTCATAGGAACTCTTAGTAAGAATCTGCTATTGTTCCATTTTTGCTAGTTAAAGGGAGAAGTAGCATTAACTTGTTATGTCCTTTTGTCGGTTTCTCAGCATCTTTCCAAGATCTGTGTAGAACCATAACACTCCTCACCTTTTAATTTAGTCCATAATGGTACTGTAAAAAGCTTTTGGTTGCTGGTTGTGACCATAAATCTTGTAATTGACTAAGTGTGGAAATGATCATTGCGAGTTATGTTCAAAGAGCCCAGCCCACTCTCTGTTAGTCTTTTGTTTTGACAAGTTAACTCATGAGCTATGTGATCATATGACAGAAAGTTTGATTAGTTATGCTTAAATCCACTAACAAGGTTTGGGGGGTTGTACCCTAAGAAATCAAAACTTATTCGTGCAATTGAGTCTTCTGTGTGTTAAGTTTTACACCACAATTAGTCTATTTCCTGCTGTTTAATAAGCCAAATGATTGCTCTTATTCTAAAAATGTTAAGGGGATAGTCAAGTAAAAACTAGGTTTCAACTTGATTGAGTTTTAAAGGGATTGCTGGTGAATGTTTTGTTACTGGCTAACTCAGCTTTCTTTGAGTTCAACAGTGTTTCTTTTCAGGCTCCTTTTCTTGACTTATCTTAAGAAAAAATAAATGATGGCTGATTTGGTTGTTGAGGGTTTTCATTCTTTGTTGAGGTTTGGTTTCTGCTAAAGTTCTGGGTTGATCAGTTTAGGGCAGGGTTGGTTCTTTCTTATTTATTTATAGATGACATATGACATGTTGATAAACTCGAGCATGATTTGGTTTAGTTGACTTCTTTTCTTTAAAATTCTGCTATGGTCATTCTGTTCCTTGCTAAAGGTTCGGTTAGTGACTAAATGAGCCATGTGAAAATCTGCAGCCTATTTTCCATATACATATTTCTCTAAATGTATTACGCATGTTAGGTGTCTAGAACTTGTTTTGCCTGTAGCTGGGGTGTCTTCTGAACTGTAGCATTTTGGCTTTTAAGACTCCTCTGTGGCTGTCACATTTTTGGGATAAACTTGGTGCTTCCTTGTCTGCCATTCTGTTGATTTTGTTTGCAGTCAAGCATGTTGATCACTCTTGAAGTATCCTTAATGGATTAGCTGTTGGTTTAAACCAACAGGCTCTATACTTAATGAGTCTATCTCTGAGATAACTGATGGTGTCTAAGGTTCAAAGCACTATTTATGGCTGCCTGCATGTTTGAAGTATATTGATGCTATGAGCTGACTCTCACATTCTTGTGATCGAGCTGCAGCCCTGTTGGCTACTTAAATTGGTGTTTAAATGAGTATATATGCTACACTTGATGTAATATTTGCTATCATAACTTTGCTGCCTTCTTAGAAGAAACAGATTACCATACTTCGGTGAAACGCATAGTCTATATTGTCATTTGGTGTTGTTTAAATTATGTGCGTCGTTGCAAGTATATTTCAGTTGATTATGTATATTTGCATATATTATTGGTATACCTATATTTAAAACAGCTATGAATGTGTGTACATGAGGTATACTTAAACATACATAGTATATACACAATCTGCTGATTTATTTTTGAGTTCATATTTCGTACGTTTAACATTATTCATTGATCGTATACTAATCCTTTCTTCCATTTTTATGCATGAATGTCATATACGAATCCGAGAGGGCTCGTTCTTCCTCCACATCCAGTGTTGAGCTAAAAGCCTAACGAAATCTTGTCCGCGTCCAGTCGGTCTGCAGCAAAAATAAAAGAAATAAAATTCTGGGCTAAGGCCAACAGCAGCAAACAGATTGCAGCAGATCTTTTAAAAAATGGGCTGAGCCCATTTAAATTATCTACTTCTATGTTTTTGTGAATTTAATTCGTATTATGCAATTAACTCTTTGTTTTGTTTTGTTTTCTAGGTTTAGATAAATCCTAATGAATTAGTAGGCTTAGTTTTAATCACGGGTAGTTAGTTTAAGAGGAGCTAACAATTAATTTCATAAATTTCACTCCTTTCTTTTCATGTTAAAATCATTTACAAGGTCTAATATTTATTTTATTTGAAAATCGATTTGCAAAATAGAATGATTATATATATTTTAAATGAAGAGAATCATATTTTATTATCTAAACATTTTAAAACGCCATTAATATGCAAATATAAACTCAAGTATTATTTTATAAATAACTCTTCAAGTTTGAATCAATCACGTCTATTTTAGCCGAGTATAATTAAATAAATCAGTAAAAAGAGAAAGAAATTCATCATCTTTGCATTCTTACATTATTATACTGATATAATGTCATATTGGCTACGTTTTCTCTAAAAAGCTTCCATTTATATACAAATTATTATATTTTGCCAGTCTCATTTTTACAATAAAAATTATTATTTTAGGCTTAAAAACATTTATAAGTTTTATTTTCAAGTGGACTGCTATGCATTTCTTCAAGTCAGTTTAAATAACATCATTATGTTTTCCTTTAAACCTCAATAATATTTACAACCCATTTTCTTAAGATTTAAGCCTTATAGTTAATCTTAATTAATTAACCTAAGTTTGGTCGGATAACCGTAAGTTAACGGATTCTAAAGGATGCCTAACCCCTTCCCTTTAGGATAATATAGAGCCCTTACCTAGAATCACATTGGTTAAGCAGACTATTAACAGAGGTTTAGTTTTAACTTTACCTTAGTTAAACATCTGGGTGTCCTAATTCACCGTAAAATTAATTAGGTGGCGACTCCTAAAAACAAATAAACAGGAATCCCCAATATGTTGTACTCCTAAATCAACCCGGTTAAAATGGGGTATGACAGATGGAATGTTTGGCTATGTTATTGGCCCACCATGTTTACTTTTCTAAGGCAGTATTGCTACACTATAAGGGTACTTCGTTGCTGCCTTTGAGGGCAGATTCCTACTGCTTTTGAATGGGTTGATTGATGTGTTCTCAGTTCTATCTTTCGTTAAAAATGTTTGTTGTTGTCTTGTTTGATTAAATGCTGTTAGTTTCTATCACTACTCGTTGTCCTTGGTTACTGTTATCCTATTCTTTTGGAATTAACTAACTGTATATATTGCATTTCTTACTTGCTATATTTCTTTTATTAAGACTGCTTCTAATCCCTTTTTCTCCTTTCTTTTGCATGAACGCACATGGGAGAATATTGGAGTTATGGCAACTCTAATTTCAGCCCGGAATTAGGAGTAAACAGTAGCTGAGGTTTTGCTCGAGCTAGCAGCCCATTTCATTACATTTTACACCTCTTATTTTATTTATTGCATTTTAACTTGTATTGTTTTGACTAACACTTCATCTTACGCAATATCTTTAAGTCTCATTTAACATTTAGCATCTTCTTTTATACAATTTTTTTTTTATTTACAAGTCCTATTTTAAATAGCATTCTTACAGGTCTATCTATAACTTTAGCCACATTTACAAAGATACTTTCTTTTCTATAATACTATATTTACACTTAGCCTAACTAATCATAAGTCCGATCGGTTAACCATTGTTAATGGGTCTTAAAGGGTGCCTAATACCTTCCCTTTAGATTAATTGAACCCTTACCTAGAATCTTAAGTTTCGCAGACCTTAAACAGAGCTAACTTTAGATAATCACTTTAATAAACTTTAGGTGTCCTAATTCACCGTAAATAATTAGGTGGCGACTCCTTAAACAAAACAAAATAGGAATCACCAATATGTTGTACTCTACTTTAACCCGTTCAAAATGGGGTATGACATATATAATTTTATTTATGATACCCAATAAATTATTTAAGACAATATAACACATTTTATTGTCTAAATTAAACAAATACAATATGTTATACAACGCAATTGATACAATATTATAGTTGTTTAAATTCTATATATTTGGTTATTCACATATTAATTAGATAAGGCTTTTACTTATTATTTTCAACACTGATGTTACCTTAGCTGATGATATTTTTGAAGACATCAAATCAAAACCTCGAACTGATTATTCTAGGTATTAAGCAAGGCATTACTACGACTTTTTAGTACTTGAAGCAAAAATATTTATTAAGCTAAAATATTTTATTTTAAATATTTTTTTTTGTGACTAAAATGTTACTATTGCTACGATACGTTTCAAGTTGTGGTAAAAATTAATAATTTTAGCTACGAAGTTTTATTAGAACAAAAAGTTTGTGGCTGTATCATTTAACTATAGCCGTAACTTTTTATAACTTGAACAAAAAATAAGTATTTATTTAGCTATAATGTTTTGTCTCAAATAATTTATCGTTTCTAAAAGTTTACTATTACTACAGTAAGTTTTAACTCGTGGCAAAACATAATGATTAACTATGAAATTTTATTATAGCGAAAATTCTGTGGCTATATCATTTAACTATTGCCACAATATTTTTATAACTTGAAGCAGATATATTTATTTAGCTACAATAGTTTGTTACAAATAATTTATTGTGGCTAAAAGATTATTATTACTACAGTAAATTTCAACTCGTGACAAAAAATTATAATTAGCTACGACATTTTACTATAACAAAAAATTTGTGGTTGTATCATTTAATTATTGCCACAATGTTTTAGAATTTGTAGGAAAAATATTTATTTGGCTACGATATCTTGTTTCAAATAATTTATTGTGGCTAAATGGTTACTATTGCTACAGTAACTTTATTGTGTGGCAAAAACTTATGACCAACTATAAAAGTTTGTCGTAGCAATAAAGTTGTAGCTATTTAGGTAGTTATTGCCACGATAGTTAGCAATTATAGCAAAAATAAGGAATTAGCTTTGTCAATTTATTTTCGTGGCTAAGAAATTTTACGAATTCTTAGATAGCTACGAAATTCAATTTTTTGTGGCTATTACTAGGTAATAGCTACGAATTTTTAATTCATAGCTTACATTTCGTAGCTATAAATACACTGTGTTGTAGTGGTGGATTAGTGATTATTTCACCTTTTTATCTCATGTGTTCACTTGATTTTTTGGGGAGTTATTGATTTATTACTCGCAAGAGATATTTGAATTTCTCCATGTTCGTTGTTGGACATTCTTCGATTCAATGTTAGTTCTATTCGCAAGAAAGAATTATTAATTTACCTCGAGAAGTGTCACGTAGATATTCGAATGAAATCTATATTTGTATATTTATAGGGAATCATTGAACACTACCTTCATGTCTTTATACATCTTGTCCTTTCCTTTAATTATTTCAAGGAAGTATAATTATTAGAAATGTTACAAGAATTGAATGTATTCCCAAGAAATGGTCATACTTTTGGTGAAAGGTAATCAACATCGCTAATTATTCAATAGGTGAATTCTTGATTCGACTCATTCATTCTCCTTGAATTATATTCGTCTTCTTGAAGTGCGTCATTAATTCTTATTTAGATATTTTAGTTAATTAATAATCAAACTTCCACAAGCTATTGGAATTCTCAAATAGTAATTAATCATTCTCAACTAGCATAAAATTATCCTAATCCTCATCGGTTTTAGAATCTTTTATATTATATTTGACAAGCACGAGCTTCAATTTTATAATTGCTTTTGCGCTCATCAAATTTTGGCGTCATTATTTGAAATTTGGCAACAATTATATGTTATTTGTGATTATACTACTTTGAGAGCAACTACTGTTTTTAGTTCCTATTTCGTATCTCTACCTCTTTTCTCTCTCTGCACAACTACCTCTACCGTCAATCACTATTCCTTCATTCTTTGACTCCTATAAGTATATTTATATTGAATGTTCGAGTCGTTTAACACATTCCCTCCTAGCGGTATAGGTGGTAGCGGGACGACCAGGAGAGAGAAAGACAAGGGGGAGAGAAGATGGTGGTGGAGGTGATGATGACAATGGCAGCGGGGAAAGACAAGGAGGAAGTAGGAAGAAAGGGTAATTGGTGGTAGAGGTAGTGGTGTGAGGAACCAAAAATGTAAAACCTCAAAAATAGAAGGAAGAGTCAAATTTGCCCTTGAACTATGAGAAGTTTACGAAATGTCCAAATTTATCATTTAAAATCCTTAATTGTGTGACACGTGACATCACCGGGTTCTAGCTTCCATCCTATAAAAATAAGGGTAAATTTATTTTATTTTGCATAGTTCAGGGGCAAATTTGACCCCAATTAGTAACGATGAGGGCATATTTGGCCCCAGCTATTAATGAATGGCAAAGTTGTTCCATTTCCGGTAGTCCAAGGACAAATTTGACCCTAATTAGTAACGATGATGGCATATTTGACCCCACTATTAAACGATGACAAAGTTGTTCCATTTCGCATAATTCAAGTGTAATTTGACCTTTTACCCTTAAAAGAAATTGAAAAAACCAAAAAATGAAAAGAAAATCGAACAAACCAATTTAATTGTTTTGATTGGTTTATTAACAAATCAATATAGTTGGTTTGATATTTTTTAAAGAAAAAATCGATTTATATTGAGCTACGTATACCCCAGTTTTAGATTATTATTTTTTTCTATAGATTTTTTCATTTTCACTATAAAAAAATGTAAATAACCTCATCGAATTGTACGAGTATTAAATTTCAGGGGTTAAACTAAATACCGCAATTCAATTTAGTTTGAAACTTTTTCTCCAATTTTACTCGCGCTACCCCGTTTCCCTCTCATTCTGAGTTTAAAAATAAAAAAATAAAAAAATATCCAGCCAATGTAAGTCTGTAACTTCTAATTTCAAGATCTGCTTCTCTCTTTATTGTTCAACTCCCCTGAAAATCCGTCCCTCCACTCACTCCAACACCTCATTTACTTTATCCATTATGCTTCCACAATCCAAATCGTCTCTATTTTTTGAAGTGGAAGAAAACTCACGCAGTGAGATATACGAGCACTTCGAGTCCCTCTGGTGGTTACGATCAACATTGCCATAAGAGAAGTACTACTTTATCTTCTTCACTTTATTACTCTGATCCAATGACACAATTTTTTTTTTGAAAGTTCAATAGATCTATGGTCGGAAAGCTTCACATAAGAGCAACACATTCTGACCATAATCTCAAGGCAGAATTCTTTGGGGTAGCCAATCTTTCCAAGCCCGGTATATTTTCTTTTTTCTTTTGGAATGATTTTTGTGAATAAGAATTTTATCCATCCTAGAAAAAACATGGCCTCGAATATTAGCAATGGTTACTGCTTGGTTCACCAACTTTTGAACTATTAACGCAGCACCTTGATTGGTAGGCTTGATATTTATGCAATGGTAGGAAAATAGGTTCTGGTTAGGAGCTCTTTGCTTCTGCCATTGTGTGTTTTCAATCATCATTTTCCATAATAGTTTTAGTTGAACTATATATATTTTATGACGTCTTTCTAGATCATTATTTGATCATATATAGCACCTTTAAGATTTTAGACACTTCAAATGATTTATGAATATCTCCTCCCATTCAACCTCTTATTTGTTTTGGTTTAATGGTTTAGCTAAGTACTTTATCAGACTTACCTGAGACTAATGACATGGAATTGGAAGAATAATTAACTCGTGTTTGACCTTGAAACAGAGGCATATATTTCTCAAAGATACGCTGGTGCATCCTCTTCTACAACATCTTGATTATATGAGCGTGACTTCAAAGTTCATGATTGAGCCCGATGAACAGCGTTTTCAGAAAGTGAAGCAACAGACAAGACATGAGATTGAGCAACAAGTTGAACAGATACTTCAAGTTCGTCTATCAACTCTTGTAGACAGTTTACGGGTGCCACTAGATTAGACATCACACTATCAAGCCACGTCACCTCCTAGGCAGTAATATAGGTCACTATGATGAACAACTTGTATGACATTACTAAGATGTTATACTTTGTATGTAAGACAACTTTTGAACAGTTCTGTATGACCACAAAGATGAGTAATATGTAAGATAAGTTTTGATCTTCTTCGCATGACGTTACAATAGATGTTACTACTGATTTCTTATTTCTTAAGCGTTCTTTTAGATATTTCCAGGTAATAAATTGATGTAAATATTTTATTTAAATTACTAGCGGATTAATAACATAATTATTTCATCATTTAAATATCCAATTAATTAATAATGGCATTTAAGAAATGAATGATCATACTTACCAACAGAATATTCTGTTACAAATATTTTGTTAGTATAGTTGCTAACAGAATACCAATGACATTTTTTTCGTTACTACATTTACCAACCGATTACAAACGAAATGTGAATACATAAAGAACCAAATTTACTAACTTGTTTCCTATATGTTACTAAAGTTACTAATGGAAAACCAACCAAATTTTAGTTAGCAAATTTACCAACGGAAATCTTAGAGTCAAGACTCAAAAATTACCAACATTTTTTTTTTTTTTTGTCATTTACCAACCGATTTTTCATTGGTAATGTTACCAACGATATCAAATTGGTTGGCAAAATTTACCATCGAGCCTTTTAGCAACGGATCAATATCCGTTGGCAATCCGTTGGTAATTCAAATTGCCAACTGATTTTATCAGTTTACCAACAAAAAATGTTGTTGGTAATTGGGTTTTTTCTTGTAGTTAACGGCAGCATAACTTAATAAATCGTTTTGTTAGACTTATCAAACTCTGCATAGCTAATATATAGCCTCAAGATTAGTATAGAGAGAGTTTGTGTATTATTCTATGCACAATAGAATGAGGACTACTTAGGATATATGTATTAACAATATGTTAAACAAGAGTAAACAATCTCTGCATTATTGTTCATCACATATTATGAATTCTCACATTAATTATTATCGGCTGGACAAACAATCCCAGTATAACTAGTGCATGAACCAAACAAACTCTCTAAACAGTTTGATAAAGATCAGTGAAACTCCATCAAAGGTTATGGTGGGACTGACTCCATCCTTAATCAGAAATCTCGGTCGGTTCGAGCCCTGATTTTGAAAGAAATCTTGATAAGGAGCCTGCCCTTTCCCCTTAATGGACCTTAGGTTGTGCAAATTCAAATTAATAGGGATAAACTTATACCCATTTCACGTCATGAAATGAAGAATTAATAAATATATCTTTCACTGAGGAAACTATTGGACATATTGGAGATATCACATAATGGAGCAAGTTGGATTATATGGGTCATAAACGGGTTGGCATACTGGATAGCACTGCGACACATATGGAGGGCAAGGGCAAGTGATTGGATCGGGATCCGGTTTTTTCGGGTCGGGTTCCGGGGGTTTTACATCTTCAATACTCACAATGCGAGAACACTTGAAATTCCTTCTTATGCATTTCATCAACTTGAAAAAATCGACCCCTATTCCAGTCACCACCAAATGGCTTTTTTCCTTGTCTATATTCACTGATATTACTCCTGCACATCCATCAAGAAATTAATAACATGATTAGTGTACTAAACTAAAGAATCGGAGTTAGTTAAAGCTACACCGGACTTATTACCTCTAGGCCTCCGCACTTTTTTAAGGAAGAGTAGAGCTTATTCATGAAAATGATTCGTAATTATCATAAAAGAAAATTGATATAGTCTCCATGTTTCTCGAATGGATCTCTTAGTTGTTGAGAAGGTTGCCCAAAAGCGGTATATAAGGCGTACCCAATAAAACTTACAAGTAAACCCAATATAAAAATGGCGACTAGAGTTGTTTCCATTTTGATCATATTGAATTCCCCGTTGGCTATTGAGGATCAAATGGTAAAGTTATATTGATTCGCAGAGGAACTTATCACGCATTCTTTCATTGGGAATAAGTGGATGAACTATAACTCCAAACACATTATTATACTACTGGAGTTAGGGTGTACGTGTTAGTGTACTTGGTATGAAGAAAATCACTTTTTCGAATGTTTTCAGGAAAGTGGCTTATTTTCTAGAAAATGTTTTCTGATGCTTGTTGAAGAGTGAGAAGTATTTTTATTTTTTTTTGGAATTAAAGATTGATAATAGTATTAGGAAACCAGATGATGTTTTGACATTACTTTTGAGTATTAAAGATCGATAATAATGTTTAAGTATCAGTTAAAGTAATTTTATGAAGTTAAGGATATTATTATTAATCTTCTTTTGATGGAAAATATTTGATGACAACCAAACACCAGAAAATGACTTAGTTCCGAAAAAATATTTTCCTTCATTACCAAACAAACCCTTAATGTAGGCAGCATATCATTACTGTCCAAATTTCTGTCCGGAATAGAAAAAAATATTAAGCAAAAGCTTGAATATGCATAATAAGTACCTGCACTTCTAACAGCAATCTGCATAGCCTTTGATCTACAGTGGTCAGTGTGGAGAGGGAGATCAATCACAATCTTTTTCTGTTATGACATTAATGATTAATTAGAATGGAGATTATATCAAAGGAAGAAAAAAGAAGACAAATTAAGAAAAAGTTTAAATATACCTTCATGTTCTTGTGAAATGGAACTTAATTTTCTGGTAGTCAAAACGATAATGAAAGGACATTATATATAAGAGACTGAAATTGTCTACACAGATGATGATTGCAATATCGTCATCTCATTCTTCTTTGACAAAGACAAACACCGTGTTCATATATATTATATACTTCGTAGTTCGTATTACTAACAATTTTTTTATTCAAAAGATAATATCATAATCCTAGTAGCCATAATTACATGACTACCTCAACGTTCTACTAATTATATATATATATATAAAAAAAATCAACTCCCAAGTCTTCTTAAATTAAGTTGTAAATCAGCTGGCACGGAACAGAATTGCAGGGTTTTTTGAAAAATAAGGGCAAAAATATCAGAAAGAAAAGAATGACAAATCACTAATCATTTGGAGATAAAACGTGGCCTCACCTAATGAATTATATATTATAATCAATATTTTACATAGTAAAATAATTTAACTTTTCTTGAATGGCAATGTCCACTTATCCAATTATTATATACCGTACTTGTTTTCTATCAAATACTACTATGTTTATATACTAGGTTGGTCCCAAGATTCTAACCAACAGAAATTCTTAAATTAGAAGTAATAAATTAAAAGCAACTAGTACATTTCTTAATAATAATGTCTTGTAGCTTTTCACCTCCTCCTACGTGCACGATTTTTATTCTCGCAAAATATAATGACGTCTTTTATATTGAATTGAATGTGCTGATGACTTTGGGTATTAATGTTTTGTAAGTATATGATATATATTACACACACAAACATATGTATATATGTGTATATATGGACGGATTTTTGGGGTTAGATTACACGTGATCATGACCATTGCAGCTTACATGTGTCGCCGAGAGCATGAAAGTTTACTTCTCTGAGCTCTAGTTATGGAGGAAAGACCCGAAAAAAAGGTGTCAACAAAAACTGGTTGACTTTGTACCTTTATCCTTGAGACTCAAGTAGAGGCCCGTTTACTTACAATTTGTTCATATTAAGCCGTATGGAGAATGTGATCAAACATCTATGGAGTACATATTATTTTATGTATATATATATATATATATATACACACATAATAAAGCTAGACATAGGGCCGGTGATGTGGCACCACTCTATGGCCAGCATTCACATTTATCTTTTTCCCGATTTTTTTGATATTTTTTCTTATTTTCCTATTGAAAAAATAATTAAGATGTGTTAAATGAAACTAACGGCTGTAATTATAATAATGAAGAGGTATGGGCCAATGAAAAGTTACGAGGCCAATACGAGTTAATAGTTACAAAGTCGAAAGGTCACTGTTCTCAATTTAAACCTTTAATGAGCAGGTGTCCCTTGAAGGCAAAAAGTCTTTTAAGGTTTGGTGATATAGTTGCTTCCAACAGCATTAGTACTATGTATTATAGTCAATTTATTATGTTTTTTTCTTTCTTTTGCTCCTTAGATTCACTTCTTCGTCTTTCCACCTTAAATTTTTAGTGTTTTATAAAACTCCTGACAATTCTTGCAACGATGAGGAAAATGGCCAGTTCGTTCTTAGTTTCCCTTTATTTTAATAACTTTTACTATGTGAATTATTTAGGCTAAATTGTGTTTAACTATGATGTTGATGTACAAAGGTTGAAATAGCTTTCGGAATATATGGATTAGTAAAAGGGAAAAATGACATAATAATACCTATTTAAGACTCTATATTACAAAACATAAGAATACTTTTTCTTATTTACAAAACATATCAATAAAATTACAAAGTATACAAGATTTGGGCTTAATGGGATACCCACGATTTTAGGTTTTTTTGAAGGAAGAAAATCTAATTTTAAATGTGGACTTAATTCTAGAATAGTTACCATTCAACTTCTTCTTCTTTTTAAATATCTCTCTCTCCCCTCTATGGTAGACAACATTTTAATAACTAAAGTCCATCTTCTCTCCTAGTATAAATTTTCAAACCACTATTACAAAGTATTTTTGATTACTAACTTGTACATTAATTGTATATAAAAATTGATTTGTATCGTTTTGAGATATATATGATCATGTGTCTTTTGAAAATCTATATAAGTTATATAAACTGTAGTTTTAAAAAATGTTGAAAACTAATATATGTATGAAATGTGTATGGAGTCTGCTATATGTCATTTTTTAGATATATGCGGCACAATGTGTATGAAATGCGAACAAAATCGATATCAATTAGTCTTAAAAATGTTAAAAACTGATATGTGTATGAAATGTGGATGGAATTTGGTTTGTATCAATCAGAAAACTTATTATACATATATACTTTCTCATAATCTATACATACTTTGATCAGATTTTATACAATTTATATGTACTTTATCATAATCACAATATACATACAACTTTTATATATATTTTACACGTAGAAATTATAACGAATTTATACATTTATACATATTGCATACAAAAATTAATATATATTTATTTTCTGGTGTATGAACTTTGTATGAAATCTGGTTTGTATCAATTACAAGTTTATACATATTTTTCTCAAAATTTATACATACTTTGATTAGATTTTATACAATTTATATGTACTTTATAATAATCAAAATACTCATATAATTTTTATACATATTTCATATATAAAAATTATAAGAATCTATACGGTTATACATATAGCATACGAAAATTATACATATATGTTTTTTGGTGTATGAACTTTGTACATAAAAATTACCGATTATAATGGTCTTTTTGAGTAAAAGTTGGAGAAAATTAGGTAACAATATCTCTTAATTTTGAATGAGGAGAGAAAAGTTGGATGAAATAAGAAAGGAAAAGTTGGAGAAAATTAGGGAACTATATCTCTAAATTTTGAATAGAGAGAGAAAAGTGGATAAAATAAGTAAAACGATTTCCTTACGTTATTTAATGTGTTTTATTTGCTTCTTTTTAATTTACCTAATTTGTATAGATTTTGTAACAAGTCTATTGATATATTTTGTAAACTGAAAAATATCGTCATATTCTATAAATATACCCCTTACCATGTACATATATGTTTTTTGCCCGTATAATACCATAATGGGCCTTTAAATTTATATCTTCAATACGATTCACGTTGTTGATTGAAGTATATGCATAGTTCACCTTCAGACATATAACTTAGTCAAAAGTTTTTACGTCTTTATCATGAATTGACATTATCCAAAGCTATTCTTTCTTATTTTGTGCGCTTCATCCTTCTTTTTTCAATTTGTTCCAAACTCATTGAAAACAAGGACATACTGCTATTTGGGAAAACCATGAACAGGTGACAGATGAATCGTATTATGTTTACGCATATTTTACCAATGTTTTTCCATCCAACTAAATTTCGGTTTGTTTTTTTATATTTTATTTGTCACAGTTCTCTTCTAACTGGTCTGTTTTTTCCCAGCATTAATGTTTGTTCTTTTCCCCCTTTATATTTTTTACTACATTTTATCTTGATAATTATTAGGTGCCACTAATTTATAATATGGACGCATACTTTGCAAATTCTTAATTATTTTCTCTAATTAATCTGTTTTTTTCCTTCATATTTTATAGATTCCTTCATTTTTTAGATATGATTATTGGAGTTTAACATTTTGATCACTTGCAATAGTAAGTGAAAATAAGAAATCTTAGGTGTTGGTCTTGAATTAAAACAGAGTGTTTGCGACAGGAATAAATGTTCCCTGTTCAATATTGTTCCAGTTAATTCTCCATTCTATTGTTTGTTTTCCTGAAACCAATTTTTGTTGGTCTTTTCTAAAAAGCAAAAGTTTCCATATTCAAATTTTTCTCTCATAAACAACACATCTTTAGACTTTGGATGACGGTACCATATATCCTTTCCCCACATTTTCTCAACATTATATATAGGAAGTCTTAATCATTAATACTCCAACCGTTACAGTTACTCCTTAAACAACAATAATACTCGCATACATAGGAATTTGAATATATAATAGTTTTTGGTGTTCTTTATGATGGTCCTTTCGGTTTTACTTTTTACCTCTGGTATTTTGTAGAAACTGAATACAGCAGGCCCATTCTATGGATCTGACTGTCCCTTTTGAAATTTTTGGCAAAACTAAAGAAAATATATGGATTGTGTTTAACAAATAGATGGAGGCTATTTCTATGTCTTATAAGGTGAGCGTATAATTTGAGGTATTCAGAACATCCAATATGTGGTCTGGTGGCATTTCACTGATATTTTTTCACCTTTTTCTTTTTCTTTCTTTTATTTCTTTCCTTCTTTAATTTTTAAATTTAATTTGAAAGAAATGAGAAAATATCGATCTTATGAAGCATAAGTGCCGACAAATAAATTTCATAATAAGATGATCATTTCGTAAATTTAATAAGATTTTAATTCCACGCGAAGCGCGGACCAATCTGCTAGTTTATTTGTGTATTTGTAAGCATACGTATGTGGACTGCTGGTACTTATGACAATGCCCATTCGACCAAATCTTACTATCAGACACAGGGCATGACGTTGTAAAATCTCAAACTATTCATTCCTGATTGTTGATTAGTAAGCAAAATATCGAGCATGTAGTTGTGAAAGTACAACTCACAGAACGTACAATAATAAGAAGAATATCCAATGTTTCTACATCGTACCCTGGATGAATAAGTGTGGAGTGGCAAGAAATACTTAAAACAGAAATTGATATAAATGAGACTAGCTACCATATCCTGGAAATAAACTCAGAAAATCATGGTTAAAACTTAAAATACATCGACCCTCCCCGCTTAAACCAAGCTTTCTTGGAAACACACACATCAAGTAATAAACACCGTTTAGAATGTATTAGAACCGGAGGTGTCAAATATGACCCAAAAGATGATGACCCGTCTAACCCATCCAAAATTTTATGGGTTGAGTTCAAGATAATTTCATATTGGGTTAATTTTAGCCCAACCTAACATAGCTCATTTTAAACTGATCTCCAACTTAGCCCAATTCTAGCCCAACTTTAAGATTTAATTAGATTTGGGTTTATTGCTTTTAGATTTGCTTTTTTTTTTTTTTTTTTTTTTTTTTTTTTGTATACACATTTCTTGCATGATGTATCTTATAAATTTGTGGTGTCTTTCATGAAAAATGTTTTTCTCGAAAACATTTTTCACGAAAAATCCGCGAAAATATTTTCAGGGTTTTTTTTTTTTTTTTTTGCAAAAAATTGTTTTTCTAGAAAATAGACTCTTAAAAATAAAACAAATTGGGTTAAGCTGGGCGGGTCATGACCCAGCCCATTTTTAGCTCATTTCAGCCCAATTAACTTTTGGGCCAATGGTAGCCCAATCCATTTATTACTTCAACCCATTTTGATTGGATCAATTTCTGCCCAACCCGCCCATTTTTAGAACACATCAAACTACAGTTAGTATCACAGCATATTACTTAATCATATTTCAAGAGCATTTCAACTCAATTTCTGCCCAACCCGCCCATTTTTAGAACACATCAAACTACAGTTAGTATCACAGCATATTACTTAATCATATTTCAAGAGCATTTCAAACTTTGCTACACATAATTCAACCTTAACTTTACACAACATTCGTCGGTGATTAAGTTCTTTCAGTAAAACAAAGAGACACACACGGAGAATAATAGTTAGTCAACAACAGATACTTGCATATGCATATCTACTACTTCACTTTAGACACATAATTTATACTTTTGTACCTTGTTGCTCACCACAGTCTTCGATCGGGATTTTGAAGCTTCTGTCGTAACCTCGAAATTCTGGACTGGCTCAGAAAACGAAGCTCTTTCAAAAGTTTCAAGAAAGCTTCCGGAGGCCTCTCGGTCTCAGCCCTGTACATCAAAGAAGCATGCTGCAGAGCTTGACGAACTGAAACTTCAACACCAATTTCCTCTCTTCCAAAATTTTCTTGAATATAACTGAAATACGGCTTAAAGATCCTAACACATTCACTTTTGTTGTCATGCCTTGCAGGTAAACTCGGACAACCATTCTTGTCACTAACATAAGTTGGAGAATTTCTCCGGTCAATCCAACTTGGTTGCTGCTGGAAGGAGTAAATTGGAGGACTTATGGAGTTGGGAACTTTTTGAAATTTCTGAGGTGGCGCATGTAAATTGTGTTTGGGAACTTTTTGAAGTTTCTGAGATGGCTCATGTGAATTGCGTTTCTTTTGTTTTGTCATTGGCACATTCTTACGAGACGGTGAAGAATTGAGAGAAAATAAGAGCAAAAGAGACAAATTTAGGAATTCCTCTTGTAAAAATATTTCTCTCTGTTTAAACTGTGTACAAGCTATGCTATTTTATAATTGCTAAACTAGGGACTAATGCTGTAAATTATCAATATTACAAGGAATGTAAAAAATAATGTGTAACAAACTTTTGTCCTATACAAGTGCAATTTGTAGGGTGTGATAGAGTGTATGTGAACTGTGGTGTATATTTGAACTGTGGGCTGCTGAGAGACTCAGTGGGCCTTTAAGATAAAAAAAAAAAAAAGAAACAACCCAGATGTTCTATTTTTGGCCCAAACGTGAATGAGAAAGGATCAGACTTAGTTTGTATGTGGTATTATCTGAAGTCCATTTTGCTGTGTTGTCTTCTTCGTTCAGTTCAACAGCAGACATTTTATCATCCCCCCTCAAGTTGGTGTCCGTTGATCGGATACCCAACTTGCTCAAGAAATGTTTATGGAGAGGACCAGCCAAAGCCTTGGTGAAAAGATCAGCTATTTGTGAGGAGGATGGTATGAAAGAAAGGGAAATAAGGCCACCAAGTAGCTTTTCACGAACGAAATGGCAGTCAAGCTCGATATGCTTGGTTCGTTCGTGAAAAACGGGATTCTTTGCTATGTGGATGGCGGATCTGTTATCACAATGAAGAGAAACTGGAAGAGAAGGAGAAACATCAAGATCTGAAAGAAGGCGAACCAGCCAAGAGATTTCTCCGACGAGTCGTCGCATAGATCGATACTCAGATTCAGCGGAAGAAAGAGAGACCACCGGTTGTTTCTTGGATTTCCAAGAAACCGGAGAATTGCCAAGGCTAATGTAATACCCACTGACGGAACGTCGAGAATCGGGACACGAGGCCCAATCGGCGTCACAAAAACCCAGAACTTGAAGCGATGGGTCAGTGTTCATAATGTTATACCCCATTTTAACCGGGTTAAATTAGAAGTACGACATATTGGTGATTCCTGTTTTTGTTTATTTGTTTTAAGGAGTCGCCACCTAATTATTTATGGTGAATTAGGACACCTAAAGTTTATTAAAGTTATGTTTAAAGTTAACTCTGTTTAAGGTCTGCGAAACTTAAGATTCTAGGTAAGGGTTCAGTTAGTCTAAAAGGAAGGTATTAGGCACCCTTTAAGACCCATTAACAATGGTTAACCGACCGGACTTATAATTAATTAGGCTAAGTGTAAATATGGTATTATGGGAAAAGAAAGTAGCTTTGTAAGTATGACTAAAGTTATAGATAGACATGTAAGAATGTTATTTAAAATAGAACTTGTAGGAAAATAATTATTTGTATAAAACAAGGTTTTAAATGCTATTTAAAAGTAAGACTTACAAAAGACTAATAGTTCAATATAGATTATGTAAGGATTGTTTCAACAAATATACGTTTGAAGCGTTGAAAAAGAGCTAAAGTGAAAGAGTTATCCGTTAAATTAGTTTACCTTTTTATTTCTCAAATGAGTTAGCATTAGTGTTAAATATGTAATGTTTTAAATTTCTAAGATAGTAAGAGCGAATCTTGATTCTTTTAACTCAAATATGTAGTCATGCTATTTAAAAATCAATTACTCCAAATAAATGTTATAGATACTATATAAGTAGTTTAGAATATAAATAGAAGTGAATGTAATTTTGTGGAATTAACTACCCATTATTAAACTAAACTCTTAATGTCTAGAATGTATCTAAATTACCTAAAAGATAAAATGTTAGTCATACAAGGTAAATAAGAAATACATAACAAAAGTAAGATAGAAGGAAAGAAGAGCAAATGGAACAGTCCATCTTCGGACTGCTGCTGCAGCCTATTTTGTTATTGGGCTTCGGCCCAGAAAGGCCCTTTTTTGTTGTTGTTATTGCTGTGGGCAGGCTGGACAAAATAAGAGAAGATCAAGTTGGGCTATGGGCCCAACGTCGAGATGCGAGGGAAGATGAGTCCGAGGGACTCGTACACGACAGTCATGCATAAAAACGAAAAGAAAAGGATTAGTACCTACTCGACGAATAAGATTAAACATGTAGAATATAAGTTCAAAACAAATCAGTAGAGTATGTGCATACTGTGTATATTTAGATATATCTCATGTATACACATTCATAAAGATGTATAGGCTGAAGTGTACCAGTCATGCACGTACATATTCATAATCGATACAAGTATACTTAGCATATGAAGATGAATAAATGCAGATATATAACATGCTTTACAAAACTATAGGCAGCCAACAAAGCACAATGTAAGTTGCGTAAGAGTGTAGAATATGAAAACAGATGGTGACAATAATGAGAAAATAGTCTTATTCGAGTTGGTGAGAATCCATGGTCCGAGAATAACAACAAGGATCACATGCATACAGGAAGAGGGAATAACAATAGGGATCACATGCATACAATAAGTCTTACGTGTTCAAATTATATAACGACAGCACTTAGATGAAAAGGAAGAACAAGGAAAACATCGCGTAAATAACGACATCCCAAACAGAGCTCACTGGAGAACTGGAGAACTGGAGACATACAGGAATAAACAAAATGGGCAGAAGGCTCTATACCAACAGACAATTAGAGGGAAACAAGCACAGATCCAAAATCGTATCCAAACAATCAAAGCAACGAGTAAAAAAACAGAGCAGTTTCAACTTCCAACATAAATGATTCATGCATATACCTGATATACTCTCATACATACATCTAATATATACATGATGTTTCCTATTCATGTAGTAAGCAACTGCCAGTTTTCATAGCCATCGATAGTACCTAAACCAGTACTTCAGTTTACTTGTTCACAGAAGCCAACAGGCAGAACGCAAGTCATTCTTTGCAATCGTGAATACAGGGGACAACAACCACCAGATCTTAGAGGAACACAACCTATTCTCATGCCTATGTAAGATTTAACCTCTTCTGCCAAATTAAGGGATCACCACAGAAGGCAAACAGAATAGCAGGCTGGGCATAATTCATGATGCAAGGCTCCTAAATGCGATCGAGAATGTGACAACTTACAAATTTCATGCTTTCGTATAAGCAAACTGACTACTAACAGCTCGAGATAAAAGGATGCAATACACCTAATCTAGGGATTACAGAGGGGAGATGTGTTTAAAGGCATTTGAGACTATATGCTTGATCTTATTCGACATCATAATGGAGGCTTGATTCATTGGAAATACAGCAAGAGTGTATCTGAGAATACATTTAGACTATGAAGTTGGAAGAAAGGATCATACTCTATTCTAAACTAACCAATCACAAATATCAAAAAGAAACATCTAATGACCTTAAGAAGTCACACGAACTATCATTTATTTCCTTGAACAGAAGGGTAAAGAGAAAGCGACGAATGAACATATCGCAATCTCTTGACTAACAAATGAAGGCTGGAAAGATTCAAATAAACAGCAAAGTAGAGATTAGAGAAAAATGTTTTGGAAATATGCTCATTTGTTCGTTTATAAATGGAAAAGTAAAGCATTTCTCATTTGATCGTGCGACAAAGTATAAAGAAAATAGCAAAGTAAAGCATATTAATCAAGAGCATTCCATCGTATCTCAAACTGAACCAAAACAAGATGAAGGCAAACAGTATATGATCGAAACAGACTCTGAACTGTATTGCACATCATTGATTGCAATCTTACCAGACACCACTAACTTAAAGTTCAGATTTGATAAACTCATGATTAATTGGTTTTGATCACTTAAGTCACATTTCAAACCAGAGAAGGTCACAACTTGACAAGACAATTCCAAGCACTGATACAATACAAATCTGTGTAATTACCAAGTTGCCGACCTAAAGCTAACTCGTAACTTAATCAAGAATACAAACGAATTTAAGTTCTACACGATTAATCTTCCGAGTGCACATAGGCTAGACGACAAACAGAATCAGGTAAGACAAGATTAAGTGAAAGTCAACTCATTCATGAACCTGTGATTGCTATTAATTGCCAGACTGGAAACTGATTTAACAGGAGCATGCATAATGTTATGCGGTTATTAAACAGAAATCAAACCCACTAAGACAACGAACATATTGGACGCACAGGCACTTATTAAACCACTCAAAGAAGGATTGTTTACCTTTTGTTGATGTAGTGAAATGGGGCGTGAAGCCGCGGATCTATACTCGAATACGACGAACGATTTCGAAAAGAGTCTTTCGAATCGAAAACTTCGGTAACAGCCGAAACAATTTATTCTTACGGAACAGAATGGACCTTTAACAAATACTGGATTTAGAGTAGTAGTGGAGATATCAAAATGTTCGAGAAAAACAGATAGAGTAATCGTGTAAAATTTAGGGGTAAGCCAACGAACCAAAATATTCCCCCAATCAGTGTTTTCCTCCCAAACACTGAATAATCCCCCAGAAACACTGAACGATTCTCTAAAGTTACTGAATCCCCTTTTTTCGATCTTTCTCTTTTTTTCAGTGGGTTTTTTGGTTCCAGATCCTTGTTTTTCCTCTTTTTTCTCGATCTTTTTTTTTTTTTTTTTTCTCTCCCCCCGTAACGATTCGACTTCCGACATATTTATAGGGTTTTGCTTGTGTGGGAGAGAGACGAAGCGTGGGGGACACGGGTGAGTGGAAGGCAGAGGTGAAGGTGGAGAAGAACGTGAGGCGTGGGGGGCGAGGCGAGTGGAGGTGGCAGGGAACGTATGGCGTGGGGGACAAAGGGAAGTGGAAGGTGGCAGAGAACGTATGGCGTGGGGGACAAAGGGAAGTGGAAGGTGGCAGAGGCGTGAGAGGTAAAGGAGGAGAGAAGGGAGAGGAGGAAGAGAGAGACGAGTGAGATGAGCGGCGGAAAGGGGAAAAGAAAGAGAGAGGTGAGGATTAGGTTTTAGAAAAAATTGGGCCAGTCGGGTCGGGTGATTATTTGGGCTGGACCGGGTATTGTGGTAGGGAAATAATATTGTATTTGTGTTTTGGGCCATTAATTTGGCTGAAAATTGTTGATACTTCCTCTTCTATTTAATTATTTCTTGGACTTCTAATTTAATAACTAGTACAACATATACTATTTAAAGACAATTAATAATTAATATGTAGAAAAATAAAGATTTTATAAACTGTTGTCTTGTAATTAATTTAACGATTCCAAACCCGAAAATGAAACGATGACGAACATTAAAAATTTGTGATAAAGTAATGCTCGTAATGTTGAAAAATAAAAGTAGTGAAAATAATAAAGTATTTAGCTCGTCAGTAAATTTAGACGCCTTAGTGAATAAAATTAAGTAAAGGCAGGACAAAATTGGGTGTCAACACATAAAAAGACCCAAACTTGGATCTTTTCGCAAGTATCGAAGAGTGTGAAAAACTGCTTGAAGGTGACCAGAACAAGGTCGTTGCATGTATTGGCTGAGAGATTGAACGGTGAAGGCAAGGTCAGGACGAGTATGTGTAAGGAAATTGAGCTGCCCCAGTAGACGCCGATACACAGTTGGATCTGGTAAAGGTTCACCGGAATCAATGGAGATTTTGACAGTGGGATCCATAGGAGTAGAAGCAAGGCGGGAAGGAAGATTTGGGTATTCCTTAAGCAAGTCCATGGAAAATTTTATCTGTGTCACGATCAGTCCATCTGGAAGAGGTACAATTTCCATACCTAAAAAATAACTTGCAATACCCAAATCTTTTATGCGAAACTCATCATTAAGAAAACACTTTAAATCACTAATTTCCTGTTGATTTTTGCCAGTGAGAAGAATGTCGTCAACGTATACTGCAAGTATAGTGACAGAATCTGGAGATGATTTGTGGAAAAGGGAGTAGTCGTTCAAAGAGGGACTGAAACCTCGTGTACCCAATGCTGATGACAACTTCGAATACCATTGGCGCGAAGCCTGATTGAGCCCATAAAGGGATTTGCGCAATCGGCAAACGTGTGATGGAGAAGGTGGAGAAAGTCCCGGCGGAAATCGCATATAGACTTCCTCGTCCAAGTCGCCATGTAAAAAGGCGTTATTCACATCGAGCTGGTAGAGAGGCCAAGATTTCTTTACAGCAACCGCAAGAATGCATCGTATGGTGGTCATCTTTACAACAGGTGAGTACGTCTCTGTATAATCAATACCTTCACGTTGTATGTCACCCTGCATAACTAGACGAGCTTTTAGCCTTTCCAAATCACCATTTGACTTAAGCTTCACCTTATAAACCCATTTGCAGGGCAAAGGTTTTTTTTTCTGGTGGAAGAATCACTTCATCCCAAGTAGAGTTGGAAACCAAAGCACTGAGCTCAGTGGCCATTGCAAGAGACCAACCAGGATCACAAGCAGCCTCTTGGTAAGTGCGGGGCTCTCTGATTTGTTCAATGGAATGCAAAAGTTGTTGATTTTGTGTGCTTAAGCAAGCAAAAGAAAAAGAATGTAGAGGAGGAATAGAAAAAATAGGAGAAATAACTGAAAGAGCAGTATCACATACAAAATCAGATAAGTGAGAAGGAAAAACAGACCTTCTGGTTGTTCTGCGCAGGCCTGCTTCTGCTGGCAACACATCCACATTAGGAATAGGTGTAGGCATGATATTAGGAGAAGAATTACATGGGCTAGGTAAAGACTGCGGTGATATACTTATTTGAGGGGAAGTACTGTGAGGTGTGGGAGAGGGAGGAGAAGATGTAAGATCAGAGTGTGGTGTAGATGAAAGACTTGTAGTAGGTGGAGGAATAGGAGAAAGACCAGACTCATCTATACTTCTAGGTCCAGTACCTACATCCATTTTGAAGGATCCTGGAAAAAGCTGAGACATAGGAACATCGTGTGCAAATGGGAAAATTGACTCATGAAATCTTACATCTCTACTCACTATGACCTGTTTGTTAATGAGATTAAGGACTTTGTATCCTTTTTTGCCAAAAGGATAACCCAAAAACACTCTAGGAATGGCCCTAAGACTCATCTTGTCTCTATTCGCAGATAGAGTTGATACAAAACAAAGACAACCAAATGTTTTCAAATGGGAATAGGAAGGTGCCTTTTGAAAGAGTTTTTCATAGGGTGTCATGTTGTGTAGCACTTTGGTAGGGAGTAAGTTTATAATGTGAGTAGCTGTGAGTAAAGCCTCCCCCAAATACCTCAGTTTCAAATGGGACTGGTACATAAGTGCCCTACATACTTCAAGAAGGTGTCTGTGCTTCCTCTCAGCCACCCCATTCTGTTGGGGGGTGGCCACACATGTGGTTTGATGGATAATACCTTGTGTAGAGAAAAAATCACTAGGCAAATGTCCAGAACCTAGTTCATATGCATTATCAGATCTTACCACCTTAACTTTCTTCCCAAACTGCCTTTCTACATATGCCAAGTAGGACTTAAGAACTGGAAAGGCATTGGACTTGCTAGACAGTAAATAGGTCCAAGTTGTTCTAGAAAAATCATCAACAATGGTCAGGAAGTACTTTTCTCCCTTATAGGTTTGAGTCTTGATAAAATGTCTGTTGTTGAACTGAACGAAAAAGACAAGAAGAAGACAACACAGCAAAATGGACTTCAGATAATACCACATACAAACTAAGTCTGATCCTTTCTCATTCACGTTTGGGCCAAAAATAGAACATCTGGGCTGTTTTTTTTTTTTTTTTTTATCTTAAAGGCCCACTGAGTCTCTCAGCAGCCCACAATTCAAATATACACCACAGTTCACATACACTCTATCACACCCTACAAATTGCACTTGTATAGGACAAAAGTTTGTTACACATTATTTTTTACATTCCTTGTAATATTGATAATTTACAGCATTAGTCCCTAGTTTAGCAATTATAAAATAGCATAGCTTGTACACAGTTTAGACAGAGAGAAATATTTTTACAAGAGGAATTCCTAAATTTGTCTCTTTTGCTCTTATTTTCTCTCAATTCTTCATGGTATCAAAGCAGGTCTGATCCAAATCTGTTTCTTTTCTTTTTTCATCATCTGGTTTTTTTTTTTTTTTTTCATCTTCTCTTCCAAATCAGCAGTATGTCAGGAAACTTTGGAACTACTGAACAGTCCAGTATAGGAATTGAAAAAACACCTTCTGATGTTGTTCCAATCAATCATCCTTATTATTTGAATGCATCGGATTCACCTGGAATGAATCTTTTGAATGTTAGCTTTAATGGCACTAGCTATGGAAATTGGAAGAGAGGAATACTCATTTCACTCTCTGCCAAAAACGAACTATGCTTTATAAATGATAAATCAGAAATTCCCAAAGAGGACTCACCTCTGTTTGATCAGTGGAGAAGATGCAATGACATGGTCATTGCATGGTTACTCAATTCCCTTAGCAAGGACATTGCTGAAAGCTTGATCTACTCTTTGACAGCCTCAGATCTGTGGAATGAGTTGGAGGAAAGGTATGGTCAGCCAGATGGATCCAAACTATTTCAACTTCAAAGGGATTTAAACAATATCACACAAGGCACAAGTGACATTGCAAGTTATTTTAATAAACTAAAAAAATTATGGGACCAATTGAGAGTTCTTAATATTTTTATGGTGTGTAGTTGTGATTGTAAGGGTGGTGCAAAAGAGCATAATCAAAAAATGAACGAGGCTATTAAGCTCATTCAATTCTTAATGGGTTTGAATGAGGCATACTCAGCTGTGAGAGCAAATATTTTGATGATGAAACCACTTCCATCTGTTGGTCAGGCCTATTCCATTTTACTAAACCAAGAATCACAAAGAGAGGTACATTCTGGGAATCTAGTGGGAACAGATTCCACTGCTTTTAGTGTGAACAAATGGAATGATAGGAGAAGCTTCAACACAAAGAAAGAATCTACACAAATATCCTATCCAGATTCTTCCCATCCTAGGAATTCCCAAAACACTAACCAAGGAAACAACTTATTTTGCACTTACTGCAAGAAAACAAACCACACCATCGGTAATTGCTACAGGTTAATAGGTTATCCAGAAGGATACAAATTTACAAACAAGCCAAAGAAGCCTATGGGAAATGCTAGGGTTAATGCAGTGAATGCAACAGAGGAAATTAGTGGAGATAATGTTCTCAGTTTTCAGAGAAGTAACACTGAAATTCCTGAAGGACAAGCCTCTAAAGTGAAAGGAATGAACAAACATTCTGCATTCAACATCAACAACTTCTCAAAAGAGCGGTGCCAGCAACTAATTGACATGTTCACTTCAGTACAAAATGGAACTGGTTCCCAAGAACAACACACTGTAAACATGGCTGGTATATCTAAATTTTTTGCAGCCTACACTTCTTCTATCAAAAGGTTTCAGACAAGCCCCTGGATAATTGATACTGGGGCTTCACACCACATGACTTTTGATAAATCCCTATTTCATTCTTTTAAATTACTCCCTCATCCTGTTTCTGTAACTTTGCCTAACTCTTATAAGGTAAATGTTCATTATACAGGAGACATTGTTTTGTCAGAACACATTACTCTAACTAATGTGTTCTATGTCCCTTCTTTTAAACACAACTTATTTTCTGTCAGTCAATTTATTGAAGAAACTGAGCTTGAAATTATTTTTTCTAAAAAGGGTTGTTTCATACAGGGCCATACAATTCAGAGGAAGCAGATTTTTGGTGAAGCTGTTGGAGGCCTGTTCCTGCTGAAAGGTCACACATCTACAACCATGTCTACATCCAGCCTCCTTCAACCTTTAGAGAACAAAGTTATTAATTCTAGTTCTTTTAGTTCTGTTTCTCCTATAGGTTCTAAGGTTCAATCAGTTTCTACTATACCCAGATGTTCTATTTTTGGCCCAAACTTGAATGAGAAAGGATCAGACTTAGTTTGTATGTGGTATTATCTGAAGTCCATTTTGCTGTGTTGTCTTCTTCTTGTCTTCTTCGTTCAGTTCAACAGCAGACATTTTATCAGACGGCTCATGTAAATTGTGTTTCTTTTGTTTTGTCATTGGCACATTCTTACGAGATAGGTCGAGTATAAACATGAAGGTCTGGCAGTCACCCAGGTGAAAAGACTCATCACATTTTGGACCATCTCCTTTTTTGTTGTTGTAACCAGGGTAATTTTCAGCCCTGAATTTTGCACATTCAATACAAATCAAGGAGTTTTCTTTTCCTAGTCCAACAAGATCCCAACGGTTGTATGTAGGAGTCGTTTTATGGGCAACATGAATTTGACCACCGACACGCAACATCTTTTTTGCACTCCAAAGGAAACTTCTCACAAGATTCCTGTGCATTCTGCATAAAAGAAAAAAACGCACGCAATACGTTGAGAAAATGCAATATCCAGTGCAAGAAAAGAACAATTAAGCAACTAACCTAGAGGACAAAAGTCATTACTTTCAGCAAACGGAATTTATTCTGTTCACAGTATGATCAAATTATTGGCCTAAATGAACCAAAAAAACTGCTCACAAAAGATGGACATAATTAAATCATTTTACAATCTTTGCTTGTCTTACATTGAAGAAAACAATTTTAAAATGATTCAATGAGAATGGATGAGGGGCTCGTGAGTATTTATGCTAAATATGAGTTCTTGGCGCAGAGTCTAGCCACAAATTTAAAAACCTAAACCCACCTCTATCCACCCTCAATCTTCTACTCCCTTTCTTTAAAAGGGTTGTATTTGTAACTCGACTACTTCACCAGGTACCTACTAGTATAAGCACGGGTGGAGCTAGCATGTCAGCTACGGGTTCGGTCGACCCACTAGCTTTGGCTCAAACACTGTATTTGTTTTGAAAATCCATTGAATATGAATAAATTATTAATTTTTGTTTTGATGACAAGGGAATCCGCAGCCGCTACCTTCGGGTGCATACAAGGTTTCCTGCACCTAGTAACTTAAAAAGATTAGAATCTAGCTCCATAAGATTCAAATCCTTGCTCCGGCTCTGAGTACAGTTACTAGTTAACTCTTTCCCCAGCGTTTTGTCTCTACTAGGATTTGAATCCTAAGGTGTGTTTGGTACGATGAAAAGTATTTTCTGGAAAAATTGGAAAACATTTTTTGGAAAATATTTTCCTCCATACCAAACACACCCCTAGTCTCCCATAGTTTTCATCCACTCCCTGGAGTTCAAATTCCACCTTCTACTCCTATACATGTTATTTTCCTCTAACACCAGAAAACAATTTGAAAAAGATATTTCTTAAATAGTTCAAATTTCCATGAAAAGTATGTTACATACAACACTACAAGCAGGGTTAAAATCACATAATAAAAATGTATCCAGAAAGATGAAAGTGGGAAACATACTGGATAAGATGTTTATTATCCTCACTGCGATGAAACCCTGCATGAGGAAAATTAAAAATTATCCGATCGAATTTCCGGTTACTTAGATCAGGATGATGTTGCATTTTAGTTACATTCACACCATGCAAGATACTTCCTCCCAAAGATTTCAACTTTTCTAAGTTTGATTCTCCATTCTTGTACATTTTGATCACAACATCTATTACAACCAGAACCAAAAAGGGTAAAAATTAAACAGCAAAAAATTACAACAACAACAACAACAAACATACTCAGTATAATTCTATAAGTGGCGTCTGGGGAGGGTAGCGTGTGCACATTTCAAAGCAGTTTGAAAGAGAAAAAAAAAAAAGAGAGAGAAGAAGCCATGACACAAAAAAAAAAAATAAAAAAAATCGATCAGTGTTTTAGTTTGACTTGACATAAAGTAAAGAAATAAAAAGCAGCTTTTGAATATCTTGTGATCATAATGTATTAAAAGGTCTTTTATATTTTGTCATTTAAAACTTACTAAATATAGAAAGATGCATTTTTTTTGTACAAACCAAAAAACAAAAGTAAGATACTAAATTAGGACAGAGGGAGTACTAAAGAAATCATGACAGAGCATTCTTGAACAATAAAAATTAAATTTTGCAAAAACCCCATCATAAATTAAGCAAAATATAAGCAGCGTAGAAAGAAAATAGAGTGAAAATGAGTACCATATGATCGAAGAGAGGAAGCAACAATGTTAGAAGCGTTGCCAAAAGAGTGAGCTAAACAGAGAGAAAAAGAGAAATCTCCTTCACCAACTAATAGTATTTGATGATATGAAGAATAATGTTGTATTCTTTTCTCTTCTTCATCTTCTTGATTGATCACTTTTAAGGGACTTTTTTCTGCCGGGTCCTTTTTCTGGGACTGTTTATGTGCCCAAAAACTTAAAAAGGAAATAAAATTTGAATTTCTTGAATAAAATTACGAATTTGACATCACCACATAACGATTTATATGAGCTTTCTTCTTGTAGCCTCCGGGGGGTAATACAGGAATTACAAGGTTTTTCATTTGTGCTAATCGGGGCCCTTAGTTTCTTTTGGAAGGAAAGCAAATAGGAGTTTTCAATTATTGTCTATTGAAGTATTGATGCAATTTATGAAACTCCCCAAGTCATAATCAAAACTAATTTATGTCCAATTGATAATAAAAGTTTGGAAAAATTTCAAGATTTCCCTCACATTTTACTTCGTTTCAGTAACATCCTCACGTTTGCAATATTAAGACTACCTCTCTTATTTTAATTTTTTTGTAACAATAATTTTATTTCATTTACTACTAATAAAAAATAATATATCTGAACCGATTTGCCCTCCTAAAATCATGCGCTTTTCCGCAAGCTTACTCTGCCAAAATCTGCATCGGTGCTTCATCTTCTCCGGCGAAATCCATTGTCCAGCAACACATCATGCGATACTGTGATGGGTTGTTGTATATCTCAACTTCTTTCCTTTTCCCCTTCTCTTCTCCCCTACAATAATCAAACAAAATTCAAGAAACCCCCATTTACCCTTTTCTATCATTTTTGCTTCTACATTTACATCCAAACAAGAACAACCACATGCAATATTCCTGAGTTGGGTCTGTAGAGACCATTATTCAGCTACTACTAAGGTGGTAGAGCTAAATCATACTAATCAATAATGGGTTGTTGTATATCTCAACTGGCAGCAAAAAATCACTAGCTACATACCAAGTCAAGAAAAGGGATGATGGAAAGCTTGTTGCTGTTTCAACTACTTCATCTATGCCTATTTATGGTGCTGCAGATGACCCAAATCTTAATGTGCTTTTGGTTGACACTAAAAGGGGAAACAAGATTGTAGCTTTTTACTTGAAAAATCCATATGCTAAGCTTACTGTTCTTTACTCTCATTGAATGAGTTCTCTGCCCTCAAAGAACAGGTACTATAATATTCCTTTATTTACTAGTTGTGCCAAGAAATAGCTTCAAATGTAGATTATGCAAATTGTGCTCCTTATCGAGTAATCGCAACTGAGAATTCACATTTTCTCTCGGATGCCAGCACTTTATGTTTATACAAAATTAGTGCCTTTTGATCTACTTTACCTGATTTAGAAAATAAAAGTGCATGATCTTAGGGAGGGCAAATCAGTCTAGATATATTATTATTTTATTAGTAATAAATAAAATAAAATAGTTGTTACAAAAAAATTAAAATAGAGGAGGTAGCCGTAATATTGCAAACATGAGGGAGGTCACTGAAACGAAGTGAAATGTGAGGGGAGGTCTCTGAAATTTTTCCTAAAAGTTTTGCACAATTAATATTGAAGCAGGACGGTAAATTCAAAATCAATCTTTATAAAAGTCTTTGCAGTAAATTATATATATATAAAAAAGTGTACAATTAGTTTAATAACCACTATTTAAAATATAATAAAAATTTATAGAATATCTAAATTTTAATTTCAAAATTAAATTTTAGATAAGGTGTCAAGTTACATGGGGTATTGTAGTTAGTCTGAAGTTAGAATCGGACAAGCCGACTTTTTTTTTTGGTAATTAAATGATTTTATTAATCACCAAGGGTATAATTACAAAACTACAGCAGATGCATCTCAAACATGTTGTCTCATTAGGAATCTCTCTAGTAAACTCTATACAAGTAATCTCAGCAACACATTTATCTATCTATGGAACTCTTCTAGGCCAGTAGCACCCTCTATTGGGGTCGATTTACCCAGAAGCTCCAGTATATCACCTGTATACAAACAAAAACCTATACTACTCTAGCTGAACTCAGTCAAAATGTTAACTTCTGCATCAGTTTACTGGTTCCAGCTTTAGCTCTTATGTTGTAGGTACAGGCTATAAGCCTTCCTATGGTGTCTATACTCCTACTTTGTTTCTCAAAGATACGTAAGTTTCTCTCAGTCCATATTCCATGAATGACTTCTGCACACACACCATTTTGAACATAGCTGCAGCTTGTGTTTTTCCCTTAGCATGGTGAAGCATCCATTGAAAATGTTGTCCCAAGGGGTAGCCTTGTGTGGCTGCCTTTGCATCCATAGTAACAATCGTCCCAAGCACCTTAAGTGAAAGCACATTCAGCAAACAAATGATTTTTGTTTTTTAGGCTTCATCTTGCACAATACACATGTTATATCCACTTGCATACCCCATTTAGCTAGCGTATCACCTTGTGCATTCTGTCATGGAAGTGAAACCACATAGTGAACACTGCCTTAGGCCTAGCCTCGTTTTCTAATAGAACACATTTCCAGGGGACTCTAGCATTTTGTCCCATCAGCTTGAGATAGATTTGTCTGATCAGGCTCTTAGAAGCCTGCCACACCAATTGACTTTGATCCACTACTGCTCTAGCCTCTATAATCTTGCTCAGCATCCAAGAGGATTGTTTTGGTATAGCCATAGTATCCAGTGGTTGCCTTTTTATGTAGAAAGCATGTACCTTCAAACCTAATATTTAAACATTTTTTTGTGCGGATTGCCCTTCAAACACACTAGTCTTTAATTTTTGCCCCTCAAATTGCTAGTCTTTAATTTTTATCCTCCGCTTAAAAAGTGGCTGAAAATATCTCGAGGTTCTGGGTTCGAACTCCTGCTCAGTCAAAAAAATAAATCGCAAGACAAGATTTTCACGAAACCTCTGCCTTAAGGCCTAACATTTACCCCAAAATTAGGCCTATTTGGGCAAAAGCTAGGCCTTAACGTAGAGGTTTGGCTTAAGGCCTAATTTGGGGCAGAAGTTTGCCTTAAAGCCTAGCTTTTGCCCAAATAGGCCTAATTTTGCTACGAAACTCTGCCTTGCGATTTTTTTTGATTTTTTTGACTGAGCCGGCATTTGAACCCAGAACCTTGGGGTTTTAGGCTAAGGTAAAAAATGAAAGATCAGCAATTTGAGGGGCATAGATTGAAGACCACCCCCGAATAAGTACAATCGTGCAAATTGTCCATATTTAAACTTCGAATAACAATTCAAACTTCAAACCTTTAATTTTGCCAGTTCACAAATTCAAACCTCCGGCTGAAGTTAAAAAACTTAAAGCCCAAAGATTTGAAGTTGGAATTAACCAAGCCTAAATTCAAACTTCAGGTCTAAAATTTGCCCTCATTTAGTTTGGAAGTTTTATATCGAATCTAATTTTTTGAAAATATCCATTGCAAATTACTCTCTTTGTTTCAATTTATCCGAACCTTTTCAAAGCATGAGTGACAAACTTTATAACTTTGACCGTAAATTTTGACATAGGGATAAGACATAATTGCGTCCGATTAATGTTCAGAGGAATCGTTCCCTGATTGAAAACTTGGAAACAAAACTGTGTAATTGAATTTCCCACAATGTTCCAATATTTCTGATAAAAAGAAGGATGAAATCAATCCGGGCCTTGTGACTTAAAAGGAAAAAAAACTGCTTTTGCCACCTTACTTGCTGTTAATGGTGCATCTACGTGGAAGAGATCTATTCGGGTAAAAATGTTAGATGCTGGTTCTAGATTATCCCACGAAGATGATGAATGCATAGTTGTAAACATTTGTTGAAAATAGTTAAAAATGTGCTCCAAAATTTGCTTGGGTTCATTGATCCATTGGTCCGCATCATTCTTAAAAAATAAAATAAAAAATCTTATTATGTCTCCTTCTATTAGTAGTCGTATGATGAAAAAATCTCGTGTTCGCATCCCTATCATTCAACCACATAACCCTAGACCGAAGCTTCCAATAATCTTCTTCCATCTTAAGTATATTATTGTACTCTAAGATCAAGGACTGCTCTAAATTTTGGAGGAAAGTGTGGTGTGGTGAATTTTGTATTCCATTCAGTCTAGCAAGGATGCGTTTCTTTTTCTGAAAAATATCTCCAAAAACACGATTCGTCCAAGTCAAAATTGAGCTGGTAAATATAGTGGTAGCTTTTTCAAAGTCTCTATTTTCCCAACTGAAGGCGACTACATTAATAAAACCTGGATGTCTACACCAAAGTGTCTCTAGCTTAAAAGACTTATGGTAAGGGGTCGTGGATTTTGGGATCAATTCCAGTAGTAATGGATTATGACCAGAAAGGTTCTAGGGAGATGAAAAATCGATGCATGAGGGAATAAATAAGCTAATCATTATTACAAAAGACCCTATCTAAGCTTTCCATTATTCGGCCTCTAGTTAGTTTCCTTTTATTGGATACTGTATATTTACCACCTTTGTACCCTAGATCTAACAGATGACATTTATTTATTTGCTCCCATAGGTATGAGACATGTTTCTTATTTGGTCTATTCCCGCCAAATTTTTCATCCCCAATAAACACATCATTAAAATCCCCACCTATCAACCATGGTCCTGCAAAATTTCTATTAAAGGATGCTAGATTTTCCCACATTGTATATCTATTGTTTTTATCAGTAGTAGCATATATAGATGTAAATAACCAAGTTTTATGTGTAGAAAATACCTCGATAATAGCACTGATTTCCTGCTCCCTACGCACAAAGCTGTGAACATTCACTAAGTCGTGATCCCAAAGAACTACCAAACCCCCAGATTGACCCGTAGCAGGAACTTCAATTGATTCAGTGAATCCAAACTCATTTAATAGTTCAACATGGTTTGTCATCCTAGTTTCCAATAATGTCACCAACTCACCATGCATGGTCTATGAGTATCCATCAGGTCTCTAAAACTAGAGACCTACCAAAGAACTACCAAACCCCCAGATTGACCCGTAGCAGGAACTTCAATTGATTCAGTGAATCCAAACTCATTTAATAGTTCAACAGGGTTTTTCATCCTAGTTTCCAATAATGTCACCAACTCACCATGCATGGTCTATGAGTATCCATCAGGTCTCTAAAACTAGCGCGAAAATTATCAATGTTCCGTCCCCTGATGATCCAAATAAGAAAATTAGTGGCTTGATTCATTGCTGGGGGTGGTGGTGGATGAATTCCATTCTCCATTATCCCACTTGGGGTTGGAGTATTATATGTTCCTGAGCTTGGGAACTAAGATCACGACCTTGTCCCCCACTGTGGGATCTTGTGGGGGACGCCTATCTAAAGTGTTGCTGATCAATTGGGTGGACACTCCAGGATCTACTTTTGATCCTGTATGTTGCTGAATATGAATATTTTGAGACCGTCCAGTGGAGAGGTTTCCTTATTGGTCTTCCATAGGGATGATAGGTCCCTCCAGTATTTGCATGGGTTTCTCTCATGGTAGGGGAATTTCTGGAGCGTTTGGGGTTGGAGGGGGAATTGGGTTCACTGGAGGAACAAGTGGTTGGTTGGTTTGAGGGGTTTTGTTGGCCGTAGGATCCCAAGGAATTAGGATAGGATTCATGTTTGTTAGTGCTGTAAGTGGGAAGAATGGCAAGTCTGTTGCCATGTTCTGGGTTTGTATGGGCAGAAGGTTCCAATTTCCCCTCATGGTTTCCACAAAGTTCGAGTTCATCGCAGGGGCTATGGGGTGGAGAATATTGTTGAGCCAAACATGGTTGAAGTAATTGCTCATTGCATATTTCAGACCCTCTGATATTAGTTGCGCTAGATAATGGGGGTTCTGCAGTACCATTATTATTTCCCTGCCCTCCACTATCATAGTAATATTGACTGCATGGCCTACTAGACCCAGCTCCAACCATGTGAGTGGTTGGTGCCGAAGGTGGAAGGGGTTGGACATAGTACACAGGTGGTTGTGGAAGGTGAGGGGGTAGTGGTGGTTGATTTGCCATTGGGTTTCTGAGTTGACGATGAACCTGTAATAGTCTGTATCGTCTCCTTGTTGAGATGAGAATTCTGGGCATGGTGAGAAGTATTTATGTTTGATGAGGACTTTTTAAGTGTTGGGGTGTTGGCATTAAGATTTGAAGAAGCAGAGGTAGTATCTAAAGTAATTATGGGCAAATCAGTTAGCATGTCTTTTGTATGGGGTAGCGTCTGATTTATAGTCATTGAGTGAGATGAGTGATGAGTGTTAATATGACCATCTAAGTTATCCCAATTATTGATGTTGGTCATTAGCAGTAATAAGGCTATCGCATTTGTTGGTCATATAAAGTGTATGTATATCCAAATTTCTATTGGGATTTGTTGGATTAATTACCGTATTATCTCCTGTAATAGATTCAGAGATATGCATGGCTTGCGAGGTGTCTGTTTCTAAGCCATCCATGTTGTTGGTATATGTGTCTAATTGGGGGCACAGCTTATTATCTAAAACCAATAGCTCATTATCAAGCGTAGAAAAAAGGTTAGAAAGTGGTAACTGATTTTCCACTGAAGTTTTAGCAGGAGTAACCGTAGTTGTTTTAGTTGAATGATACTCATTATTAGTAGGTGGTTTTTTATTTTTATACTTGAAGAATTGTGTATCTAAATACGTACCTGTGTTGGAATCAAATATTTTTGCAGTGATACCTGTCTCCTTGTCATTGGTTGTTTTTGAAGAGTAAGTCCTGGTAGAACTTTGCAGCGATTTTGAAGGAAAGTCAACTATCTTCCATTCCACTTTGTCTTGCTCTTAAGTTCTGCTTGATGTAAGCCATCTCCTTCAGTCCCAACCGAGTCTTTTTTTACCGAACATTGACTCGTAGGATGACCCAAAAAACCACGGTTAGTGCAAAGTAATTTCTCCCCTTCATACAAGATATGTTGTCGATGGGATCCAATATATATGAGACTTGATTGCTTTGTTCATCGGTAACTCAACACATAATCTTGCATATCTACCACGGAGGGTAGCAGGAGTACAAGCATCGATCCTCAATAATTTACTGATTTTGCCTCCAATTTTTTGTAAGATAATCGCATCATAAAACTCGGTGGGTAACTGGGGCAAAAGTACCCATACCGATGTATACTGTTGTTCTTAGAAAATCATTCATAATGACAGTGGATTCAAGAATTGGTTTCTTTTTGTCTAACTCCTATTTTTTTTAAAATGAAATTTATCACGAACCAATAATATACTCTTTTCTTTTTTCTCTCAAGCATGCAGCCAAAAATTCAGTATCATTTCTAGTAAAGTTCTAAAAGCTGAACTTTTACAGTATATCATGTGCAAGGTTTATTATCAACAAATGAATTAAAGAAGCCATTTAAAAAAAAAACAAAAAAAAGGAAAAGGGATGAACAGAATATAACAACCAAAATAAAAAAGTTAACATGTGGATGTGATGGCCATTTATCTTAGTAATCCAACTACCCATAAAATTTCTTATAGAAGGAGAATTTGAAGAAAAAAGAAGGCAACATTGATTTTTAAATATCCAATTACAATAAATTTTGAAGGCGATCCACGTTGATGTTGATGTTGAACCAAACCACAGTTTGTGAAGAATTCAAAGAGCAGAATAAGTTGATCCATTTTCTTATTTTATTTTATATTTCTTTATTTATTGTGTAGACATTTATATATTGATTTATATCCTTTGTTCAAGTAGTACAGTCTACTATTGTTTAAAATTGGATAAGAAAATAAATGACTTGTTGATTCCACAGGCTACTTCTACCTCACCTTGAAAAGGTGTCTGACTCTTATTTCATTGGCTTCTCAATCCTTCTTTTATTTAATTTTCCCATCCTTTTTTTTTTCTCCCCACAAGATTAAAGAGATTTTCTTATTATTATTTTTACTAGTTTTGTAATCAAATCCTAAGGTCCATTTGGCCATTTATGTAATAGACTAGTGCTGCTATAAATAGTGACATTTAGAGATATTTTCATTAGTTCGCTTTTGGATGAGGAAGGGTTTTACTCCTTTGGTGTGTGTTTTAGGGATTTGTCCCATGCATCTGTTAGGAACTTCTTTGGATTCATTGATTTATGCATTCCATGTATGAGTTCTTTCTTTTTTTCCTCGGTTTTTGTTTTGTTTTGTTTTGTTTTTTTTTTTTTTTTTTTTTTTGTGTGTGTAATTTTCTGATTCAGAAAATTAGTGCAATAAACGAGATAACAAGCAATTAGAAGGAATGATGGATAATTCTATAACTAAAATAGCAATTAATCATAGAATGAATCTAAGTAAGAAGAGGAAGAACTCATACATCGATTTACCTAATTATCCAGAAGCTAGCTAATGGGACATAATGAAAATGTCCCATAAGTGTCATTCTTTTTTGAAGAAGATGTGATTGGTATGGAGTAAGATATTTTGTAAAATATACGTTCTCTAGTGAAATTAGTTTTTAATGTTTAATTGCTTTAACTTGATGAAGCGGTACATGTTATCTTAAAGGAAAGTAAAATAGGAAAGTAAAATATTTACATTATATGATTATTAGAAAATCGCTAATTTCTAACGAATTCGTTGAAATTTGACTCGTTGGTGACATTTCCAACGAGTTCTTTATAAAGAATATGAATTACGTCGCGCGGTGAACACATATCATTTTCCTCTATAACTATCTTTAACTTTCGCTCCATATAACTTGTTTTGGATAAACTATTAGTACCAAAAAACTATCACAAAAACACGACCCACACACGACAATCGACATACCCTTTTGGCTTCTCCCATTCTACTATTATTATTAGTTTAAGTTAATTTCCTACTTTATTATGCAACGAACCACCAAAAAGTGATCTAGAAAATATTTTTCTACGATAAAACATTTTCCCATAAGATATTTTCCATGATAAACAATTTACATCACCCCTGAAGGCAGAAGCACACACTAAATGTCAGTATGTCACAATGAAAATAGCTATCTGCTTTTAACATCCAGCCTAGCTAGTTTTGGTTTGTGAAAGTTCCATCGTATTTCATCAGATTCCTGAATTAGGAAAAGGTACAAGGTAAAAACAAAAATCATTAAATCCTCTATTGGAGACATATGTAAATACATAGTTTTTAGATTGATTTGTTACAAAATAAAATCTACTTAAGAAGGGATATTTTGACTAATTAGCCTAGAATTAGTGGAAGGTACGTACTAACTAAGATGCTATGGAAGAAGTTCTCCTTCGTCAACTAACGCTGAGACCATATTAATGATTATCATAGGTCGAATAGAGGTGAAAGACTAAGTTGTGCACTCAAAATGCTTTTAAAGTTCAAATGGATTACTAACTTAAATGATAAAAATATCGAAAGGATTTAAAAATGCTCCTAACGAATTAAAAATGGTTTCAAATTGCCTTCCAATTCCACCGATTGAACCTTAATTGCTGGGGTCTTTAAAAAATAGATTTGCGCTTATGGGTTGGATTGTGAATGACTCGGGTCTAGTCACATGTGGACCAATAAAATAATAATTCCACATATTTAACTAAAAAGCTCATATATTCCTCACGTTAAAAGAGGAGCAATTTTAAACTTCAATTTAACAGTAAGGGCAATTAAGATCCAATAGGTGAAAAGAAAACAATTTTAAATCATTTCCAATACATTAGGGACATTTTTTGCAATATTGGTTTTTTATTACTCGTATAAGAAAATTTAGTCTTCGCATTATTTAATACATTTATTTGTTACCTGCTTAATTAGTTATGGGGGATTATTTTGTACATACATTATACATACGAGTCCGACACTTTTGTAACCCAAAAAAAAAATTGGAACCAAACTAACCCATTAAAAAAAAAAAAAAACCAAACTAGGCTTCACGCACAGATTCTGTGCGTGAAACCCTTGCCTAAAAACCCGACCCAACCTTTATTCTTTCTCTTCTCTTCATCAAAAATTAAGGTTTTTTGCGTACTTTGACCGAAGATTAGTCACGTTTCAAAACACCGGAATATAAATATTTTATATAGAAATTAATATATTTTTTAGTGTGAAATAATATCGGTTCATTACATTAAGTATACATATACATTTTGATTGTCGTTTTAGGGGTTGTAAAGTGCTCCGAAGTACGTTTGAAAACTTGTTATATTTAGGTTTAAGTACCATATTTTATAGGGTGCGGATTCTTTTATGTCTTTTTTATTTTGTTATTGTATTGTGTAATCCTCACTTTTTGAATGTGCAAAAATAAATATAATATTTAAAAATAATTCATCCAATACGAGAGGTTCATAATAATTGAAAAATATTTCATTCAATTAGCAACGAAATACATCATTAAATTACAATAGACTTAAAAAAAAATAATCAAGTTCTAGACACTCTTCTACTTCCAGATGTGCTGCCACCACGAGAGTTTTGCCCACATGAACGCTTATCATGCACAAATTACATGTCGAGCACTTGCGAGAGTCAGTCTTTTCGCTAACGTCCATTTGATTGTGATAACGGGTTAGCTTGTTTTTTCCCAATTTACAGATATGGTTCTTGTTCGCAATCATAGAAAACGGCGCGGCTGGCCAATAAGCTTGATCACCAAGGGGACCGAATTGGCCGAATATGCTTTAAGGTATTTTACGACCTTATATTCCTCCGCCACATAATCATTTACATTTCTGGCCATTCTCTCAAAGCACCTGACTGCATGAGAACATGACATGTGGTACGTTTGCCACTTACCACAAGTGCATGATTGTGTATGCTCAGTAACGATATGTTTGTTTCCTCCTTTGCCATCGCAATAACCCGTTCTAACTTCATACACTCGTTGAACGACGTCATACTCGGTCATTTGGTGACCCTCTGCCTTTCTTTTGTAGCGCTCCATTTTTTTGTAGGGCTTTAGCATCCATGTTCCCTCGTCGGCTAATATAGCTATGGCCTGCCTTGTCCTATCCGCAAATCGCTCCACGACCTGCCTGAAAGTTAGTCTTACCTTTGCGGTGACAGGTAGTCCTCGAGCAGATTTGAGGAGTCCATTGAAAGACTCCGAGCTGTTCGTTGTGAGCATGCCCCATCTCCTTCCTCCATCAGCATAAAGAGTCCATTTTTCAACTTCTAATTTCATCAACCAAACATATGCCTCTTCACTCACTCCCCTTAGTAGCTCCATTTTTGCAGCCCATTTTCTTTGTTGATGCAGCATCACAGCCCCCCACATCAATTTGTTTACAGTGCCATTTCTAAACTTTGTTTGCAAATTAGCCTTTAAGTGTCTTAAGCAATATCGATGGTAAGCATGTGGAGGCTTCCACCCTTCCAGAGTATGCATATTGTGCAATATGCCTTTATGACGATCCGATAGGACACATATGCCCTGACGACCCTTAATAACATGAGTTTGTAGATGAGTCAAGAACATCCCTCATGTCTCGTTGCTCTCGTTGGCGGCAAGTGCGAAAGCAAGAGGGAATATTGACCCATTGGCATCCATACCTACTGCAATTAGGAGCTTAATGTCATATCGGCCATACACATGGGTCCCATCTATCGATATCACATTTTTGCAGTGAGCAAAACCATCAATACTTGGTTTGAATGCCCAAAAGACGAAGTCGAAAATTCGGCCCTCTAAAAGCCACCACTGTACAACAGTGCTAGGATTAGCATGTTGTAGAACCGCCATATACCCCGGCAACGCCTGAAAAGAGGATTCCCAAGTTCCAAAGATCGTTTCAAAAGCATGTCGATTCCCGAGAAGTCCCTTTCTCTTATTTATCATTTTACCATATTTTGAGTGGACCATGCCAATACAAGTTTTGATAGGCATCCTGCATAAGTTTAAACAAACAACATTTAGCAATGATATTTCAATTGCTATAAGATATATAATGTAAACGGTCAGATAAATTACCTTGGAGTTTCCTCAATTTGTTTAAGTAACACATGAGCAATCATGTTTATATCTAGATTACAATGATCTGCTCGACTTTGTCCCATATCACAAGTGTGCTTCGGGTAGAATTTTGTGATTTCCCACAGACCATCCGGCTTAGCAATTCCCCGAAGCAACCACCGACAGCCTTGAGTATGTCACCTACAAATTAGCCTCCATACCGATCTGTTTAAGTCATCAACCTTAAACTCCCTCATACCCTGTACACAATACATTCTGACAGCCCGTTGCAACATCTTTTTTTATGTGAACTGCATTCCCTTTGCAATGACGCATTGATCAGCCATGGGATTTTTTGGTTCAATCCACGTTTTTTGGTGACTGTGATAATCATCTCTTGTAAAGACAAATGCATCCTCACGACCTTGGAGACTGTCAAGATATGGAATATAGTCAGAATGCCATTGCATTGAGCTGTCAGGAATTGGGTTTTCGGCCATCGGAGGTGGTACGTGGTGTTGAGTTGGTTCTGGTTGGTTTTGGGGACTACAATGCGTATCTTCATCCCCTTCACTATCTTTATCATCAGTTACCTCTGCATTATTAGCTGGTTCATCGCCATCACTCTCTAATGTATCCATACAACTTGGACAATCAGCGCCATCTAAGAAAGGCCTCCTCCTGCACGATAAAAAACATATGTTAAATTCCAAATTCACAAATATATATATTTAGCATCTAGGTGATGAACCTACACATACTGATTATGAGCATGGTGTGGAGAATGATCCTCCTACACGATAAAAAGCATATGTTAAATTCCAAATTCACAAATATATATATTTAGCATCTAGGTGATGAACCTACACATACTGATTATGAGCATGGTGTGGAGAATGATCAACTCCACCAAAGTGAGAGGACTGCCTTGCATCCACAGTTGGTACCACTGACGAGTTTTGATAATAATCAACTGCACCGAACTGGGAATTATTATAATAATCAGCTCCACTGAACTGAGAATTATTGTAATAATCCGCTCCAATGGACTGAGAGTTCTGATAATAATGACTTGCTCCACTAAATTGAGATGACTGCCCAATATTACTCGTATCAGGTATATAACCCCTACAAAGATTTAAAAATGGTTATTTATCAATACATACAATAAACACGTGCTACTGCACAAAATAATAATATAAGAATGCATATTTACCAAATTTGATTAAATTGTTGGGTAAAATTTTCCAGCGGCACCTGGCCACTCAAAATACCCCTGTAAGAACTAAAATCTCCATACGTGTTAGCTTGACTGGGCTGTTGTTGCGGGACCTCTCTGGGTATCTTTTCAACATATATCTCCAGAACATTAAGGATGACTAAATGTTTTAATTCTTCTGGCGCATTCAAATAATCCCCTAAAGAATCATCATCATTGATATAATGCCTACCATAAAGCACTATACCATTGGAAACTGATTGTGGATATCTGCCCGTTATAGAGATTTCATACTCATTTGGACTAATCTTCATTTTTTCACATATGTAAGTGACTAGTGATTCATAAGACATTTCAAGTGGACATTTAACATGAACGTTTGGTCTTTTATTGTAACGAACTGTACTATTGTCATCAAGGTTAATACCATCCCAATATATTGAAACGTTAACTGGTGGAATATCTTTAGCCATTTTTTGTATGACTTAAGATAGGTTTTTTTGAATGACTTAAGAGACTTAAACTTATGAAATTGATGAGTTTTTACCTCGTCCAACATTCTTCTTAAATAGATTCATATTCACCCCTATTGCGCACAAGAACAGTGCGTAATATGAATTTAATTCAAATAAACGGTCAAAAATTCAGCATTGGGTTGTCCAATCGATCCTTTAGGTGTCATAAAAAAGCTGAAATTGGCATGTATAATGTGTTGTCAAATCATGTCCTATTGTGCATAAGAACATTGTGTAATATGAATTTAATTCAAATAAACGATCAAAAAATGCAGTACTATATATAACATGATTGACAAACAACTAGTATTCACTTTAAAACGAGTTATCATGACATTTTACAACCAATTTGGAAATCTTGATTCTATTACATGTTTTACCCCAGCAAAAATATTCGAAGAAATGGGTAGGACATGAGAACTAGATGATGATGATTTTCATTACTCAAATAATCCTAACAAAAGATTCAATCAAGAATACAATAAAATAATGAGAGTGGAGTGGAATTGGCGTGTTAGGGAGGCTGAAGCACTGGAGCAAACGTTAGCTTCAGTAGGGCTTAAACGCCCAAAAAAACGTGCTATGTCAATGCCTCGCAGAACTCCACAAGAGTTTAATTTTGCTCTTAATCGTTTTCGTGAAGAGAACAATCGGATGCAAATACGTTACCATAGGGTAGAATATAGTATACATGGTAGCACAAGATTTAGATCCAAGTGGGATTCGGACTGCGAAATGTCCGATGAATATTAATATTTTTCTTATAATAAGGTAAGTAGGTAGGGTCATAAAGACCCCCCCCCCCTGAGGGTACTTGGGGGTTTGCAACTATATAAGTATCCCTTTCTTTTGTTATTAGACTACACCATATTCAATGTCGAGTAGTAGAAACTCAGCTTGGTCTTTACTCCTTCCAAAAGAACCAAATAGCAGTGATGATGAGAGTTCAAATCATAGCAGTTTTTCGAGTGATACCAGTGATTTCAAACTAGACGAGCTAAATCCGCACCTTCTTGTAGAGCGTAATGATGATTTCTGCAGTGTGAAATATTCAGATCCGCGGGAATATTATTGCGGTTTACGCCGAGAATGGTCACATCGGATTGCCGAATCAGAACGTCTTATTCGTGACTTGAAAAATCTCAACGCTCCAATCCCAACAAGGTACTCACTAACCATGCCTCGAGTAGGTCCAGCAACTTGCGAGATGGCCGTACAAAGGATTACAAAAGAAAACAATAGAATGTTGGCAAGACGTTGTAGATTTTACATGCTAAAGTTGGCTGAAGAACAAGCATCATCAACCGGTAGAGAACTAACATCTCCTGAAAAAAGATGTGTGTTAAGAGATCGCCAATATCGTTCTGAGGACGATATCAAGGATTTCTATTCTGATGACGATTAGGGTCTATTTAGGCTCACTATCTTAGATTATGGGTCATTTAAGTTTCGGACTAAGGCTGTTAATTTGTATTTTTATTTTATGATGAAGTCATCAATTTGAATTAGTTTGGCATGTTTTTAATTTGCTTTTATTGTTAAAGTCTATTATTAATTGACAATTTAACAAAGAAACACGACTAAATTAGTACATAAAGGGTGCGGATTACATTATAGGGGAAAATGTACAACTAGTAAAAAAACATAATCCATAGAAATATTAAACTTAATAAACAAAATACATATAAATAATGAACAACAACAACATAGCACAAATAATCTTCCACAATTTATGTTTTTCTTTCAAAGCTATTTTCTCATGTTGAGCCTCTCTAAGTTTAGCCTTCAACAAAATTCTTTTTTTTTTTTTGGAATCGGTGAGCAACACCTCCAAACCTTCAATTTTTTCTTCAGCTTCCACAAGCTTAAATTGCGAGTCCAACTTAGCGGTATCTCTAGAGATACGTGAAGTCGCGGTATCTCTATCCAAAACTAAATTTTTAAAATTCGCTGCCACCGTTTTATCCACGTGAATGCTATCTTCCCACCGAAAGTATTTGCAACCGCCCATATCCTATAAACATTACAAGGAAAGCAGTTTTTTAAAGTAAAATATATGGATAACGTGAAAAAAAAACACTAAAAAATATAAAAACACTTACTTCGGGCACTTTACAACGCCAAAAAGGGCGACCCGGATTATCTTGGGTCTTTGATGTTTTTAGTTTACAGTAATAACTGCATTTGCAAATATCGGGTTGCATAGCAAACATTGAAGTTTCAAAACTTTGAGACATGTTTTTGGAAGTGCAAAAGTGTGTTGAAAGGGTGAAGATGGAGAAAATGAAAGAGGAGAAAGAATAAAGGTTGGGTCAGGTTTTTAGGCAAGGGTTTCACGCACAGAATCTGTGCGTGAAAGGACCAAACTTAAAAAGTTACATTTTGGTCCTTTCACGCATAGATTCTGTGCATGAAGCCTAGTTTGTTTTTTTTTTTTTTTAATGGGTTAGTTTGGTTCCAAATTTTTTTTTCCGAGTTACAAAAGTGCCGGACTCTTATACATACGCGATAAAATGTGAAATATACGTATTAACAGTATTCGAATAAGAGTTAAACTAACAACTCCTACATAACAATCTCTGCATATCTCATTTCCTCTTGTTATTCACCATATAACATGAATTCTCACATTATTATCAACTGCACAAATTAAATTAAACATCATATTATAATTAATTCATGTATAACTAGTACGTGAACAAAATTAAACAGACTCTCGGTAAACAATTTGATAAAGATAAATGTTCATGTCATGGAATCAAGAACTAATAAACATCTTGAATGAGCAAATTAAAACATATTGGAGATATATATATATATATATATATATATATATATATATATATATATATCATCACATAATGGAGCAAGTTGGATTATATGGATCATAAACGGGTTGGCATATTGGATAGAACTGCGGCACACATGGATTGCATGTTGGAGGACAAGGTTTTTTATCTTCCGTTTTATTCGGGTCGGGCTTCTCATCGGGTTTCACTTCTTCAATAATCACAATTCGAGAACACTTGAATTTCCTTCTTATGCAATGCATCAACTTGAAAAAATCGACTCCTATTCCAATCACCACCAAATGGCTTTTTTCCATGTCTATGTTCACTGATATTACCCCTGCATATCAATCAACAACTCCAAACGCATTATTCTGTTATTATAATGAGGGTATTTCAATGTATTTGATGTGACGAAAGTTATTTTTCCGAACATGCATATTTCTCGAAAAAAAAAAAAGTTCTTTAAGGATGGGTAATAGTACAATTAGCAAACTAATTACTCCATCCGACTCAATTTATGTGACACTCTTGTCCTTTTAATCAGTTTAAAAAATAATGATATCTTTCTATATTTAGTAATAATTTAACCTCAAATTTATCATCTTACCCTTAATCTTAATGAAATGATTTGTAACTACACATGTTCCAAAAGTTTTTCTTTTCTTCTTATACTCCGTGTCCAGTCAAGCACGCTCATATAAAATGGGACGGAGGGAGTACTGTTTTGATTATAATTCTGAGTTATAGTTAAAACTTAAAATCGTGATACATGACGTTAACAGTACACTGAGATAATTGGGAAGAAAAATAGTTTACACCCGTAAGTAATGGAAGTATTTTTCTCCTTATGGTTCAAAATTAAATGTTGATTAAAAATTAAATAACAGAAAATGACTTATATCTGAAATATATTTCGCATTATATCCAGCACACCCTTAATGTAGGAAGCATATCATTACTACTTAGCAAAAGTTCTCAGTGGAAAAAGGTTTTTTTTTTTTTTTTTTTAAAGTTATGCAAAAGGGAGAGAATTAAAAGACAAAAATACCTGGAGTTCTTACAGCAATCTGCATAGCCTTTGATCTACAGTGATCAGTGTTGAGAGGGAGATCAATCACAATCTTTTTCTGTTACGACATATATGATTAATTAGAATAGAGATTATAACAATGGAAGAAAAGAGACAAACTAATAATAATTTTAAAGACTTAATTACCTTCATGTTCTTGTGAAATGGAGCTTAATTTTCTGGTAGTCAAAATGATAATGAAAGGACTTTATATATAAAGAGACTGGAATTGTCTATATAGGTGAAGGTGATGATTGCAATATCGTCATCTCATTCTTCTATGACAAAGACAGATACCGTGTTCATGTATTGTATACTTCGTAGTTCGTACTACTTACAATTATTTCTTCTTCAAAGACAAATATAATTTTATTTCATCTTCAAAAGATAATATCATAATGCTTGTAGCCATAATTACATGACTACCTCAACGTTCTACTAATTATAAAAAAATAAATTAACTCCCAAGTCTTCTTAATTAAGTTGTTAATCAGCTGGCACGGAACAAAATTGCATGATTTTTTGAAAATAAGGAAAAGAAAATAATGACAAATCACAAATTGACTAGCTTGGAGATAAAATTTGGTCGTCGTCTCACCTAATGAATTATAAATTATAATCAATGTTTTACATAATAAAAAATTTATAGTAGAAACTTCAAGTTTTCTTGAATCCCAACATCCATTTATCCTATATCCAATTATTATACACTGTACTTGTTTTCTATAAAATACTAGGTTGGTCCCAACATTTTAACCAACTGAAATTCTTAAATTAAAAGTAATAAATTAAAAGCAACTAGTGCATTTCTTAAATAATAATGTCTTGTGCCTTTTCACCTCCTCCTACTCCCACGATCTTTACTCTCGCAAATTATAATGACGTCTTTTATATCGACTGAATTGAATGTGCTGATAATGTTTTGCAAAGTATATCAAGATACATGTTTTGTAGAGAAAATTGATATAATACACACAGATACACATGTATATGTGTGTATATCTGGACGGGTTTTTGGGGTTAGCTCACACATGATCACGACCATAGCATATATATGTCACCCAGAGCATAAGAGTTTGCTTCTCCGAGCTCTGGCTACGGAGGAAGGAACCGAAAAGGTGTTAAAAAAAAATGGTTGACTTTGTACCTTTATCATTGAGACTCAAGTGAAGCCCGTTTACTTACAATTTTTTAATATTAAGCCATATGGAGAATGTGGTCAAACATCATAGAGTACATATTATTTGAATGTTTGCATATATGCATAAACATACATTTATTTGTATGTTTGTTAGCATACGTATATGAACTGCTCGTAATTATGAGAATGCCCATCCGACCAAATCTCGCTGTCAGACATGGGGTGTGACGTGCGCCTAACCCATACGCCCCATATATCACGTGTTGCGCTCTTATCCCCTTACTACTAAACCAAAGCCCGAGGACAACAACCAACGGGCCTTCACTTGAGCGTAAAATTAACAGATTATATATATCAGTTGATAAAAAACTGACTACGCAGAATGTAAAATCTCAAACTACTCATTCTTGATTGTTGATTAGTAAGCAGAATATTGAGCATGTAGTAGTGAAAGTACAACTCACATAACGTACAATAGTAAGCTGAATATCGAAAGTTTCTACATTGTACCCTGGATGAATAAGTGGGAAGTGGGGAGAATTACTTAACAGAAATTGACATAAATGAAACTAGCTACAATACCTGGAAATAAAATCATAAAATCATGGTTAAAGTAAATTGACTCTTACCAATTAAGCCAAGTTTTATTCTTGGAAACACCACTTAGAATGTATCAGAACACATCAAACTACAAAGAGTATCACAGCATATTGCCTAATCAAATTTCAAGAGCATTTTAAACTTTGTTACACATATTTCAATCTTAACTTTACAAAACATTCGTCTGCGATTAAGTTCTTTCAGTAAAACAAAGAGACAGACATGGGGAATAATAGTTAGTCAACAACAGATACTTGCATATTCATGTCTACTACTTCGCTTTAGACACATAATTTATACTTTTGTACCATGTTGCTCACCACAGTCTTCGATCGGGATCTTGAAGCTTCTGTCATAACCTCGAAATTCTGGACAGGCTCAGAAAATGAAGCTCTTTCAAAAGTTTCAAGTAAGCTCCCGGGGGCCTCTCGATCTTAGCCCTGTACATCAAAGAAACATGCTGCAGAGCTTGACGAACTGAAACTTCAACACCAATTTCCTCTCTTCTTCCAAAATTTTCTTGAATATAACTGAAATACGGCTTAAAGACCCTAACACATTCACTTTTATTGTCATGCGTTGCAGGTAAACCCGCATAACTCAGAAAACCATTCTTGTCACTAATATAAGTTGGAGAATTTCTCCGGCCAATCCAACTTAGTGGCTGCTGGAAGGAGTAAATAGGAGGACTTATGGAGTTGGGAACTTTTTGAAATTTCTGAGGTGGTGCATATAAATTGTGTTTGGGAACTTTTTGAAGTTTCTGAGATGGCTCATGTAAATTGCGTTTCTTTTGTTTTGTCATTGGCACATTCTTACGAGACAGGTCGAGTATAAACATGAAGGTCTGGCACTCACCCAGGTGAAAAGGCTCATCACATTTTGGACCATCTCCCTTTTTGTTGTTGTAACCAGGGTAATTTTCAGCCCTGAATTCTGCACATTCAATACAAATCAAGGAGTTTTCTTTTCCAAGTCTAACAAGATCCCAACGGTTGTATGTAGGAGTCGTTTTATGGGCAACATGAATTTGACCACCGACACGCAAGACGCAACATCTTTTTTGCACTCCAAAGGAAACTTCTCACAAGATTCCTGTGCATTCTGCATAAAAGAAAAAAACGCACGCAATACGTTGAGAAAATGCAATATCCAGTGCAAGAAAAGAACAATTAAGCAACTAACCTAGAGGACAAAAGTCAATACTTTCAGCAAACGGAATTTATTCTGTTCACAGTATGATCAAATTATTGGCCTAAATGAACCAAAAAAACTGCTCACAAAAGATGAACATAATTAAATCATTTTACAATCTTTGCTTGTCTTACATTGAAGAAAACAATTTTATCTTACAAGTCCTTTACAAACTCTAATTACATATCACTTGAGCAAATCTTCAGCATTAATATACTAAACACCGTACCCCATTCCTATCCTCATCCTCAGTGGTACTCGACACTCATTGTGTTCGACGCAAATTTAGTTATTCATGACAAAACTGGTAAAAATGTAGAAGCGAAGATCCCTATTATAAGTTACATATACGATACCCTGCAATCATTCAACGAGAATGGATGAGGGGCTCGTGAGTATTTATGCTAAATATGAGTTCTTGGCGTAGAGTCTAGCCACAAATTTAAAAACCTAAACCCACCTCTATCCACCCTCAATCTTCTACTCCCTTTCTTTAAAAGGGTTGTATCTGTAACTCGACTACTTCACCAGGTACCTACTAGTATAACCACGGGTGGAGCTAGCATGTCAGCCACGGGTTCGATCGACCCAGTAGCTTTGGCTCAAACACGGTATTTGTTTTGAGAATCCATTGAATATGAATAAATTATTAATTTTTATTTTGATGACAAGGGAACCCGCAGGCGCTACCTTCGGGTGCATACAGGGTAAACCCTACACCTAGTAACTTAAAAAGATTAGAATCTAGCTCCATAAGCTTCAAATCCTTGCTCCGGCTCTGAGTACAGCTACTAGTTAACTCTTTCCCCAGCGTTTTGTCTCTACTAGGATTTGAATCCTAAGGTGTGTTTGGTACGATGAAAAGTATTTTCTGCAAAAATTGAAAAATATTTTCCTCCATACCAAACACACCCCTAGTCTCCCATAGTTTTCATCCACTCCCTGGAGTTCAAACTCCACCTTCTACTCCTATACATGCTATTTTCCTCTAACACCAGAAAACAATTTGAAAAAGATATTTCTTAAATAGTTCAAATTTTCATGAAAAGCATGTTACATACAACACTACAAGCAGGGTTAAAATCACATAATAAAAATGTATCCAAAAAGATAAAAGTGGGAAACATACTGGATAAGATGTTTATTATGCTCACGGCCATGAAACCCTGCATGAGGAAAATTAAAAATTATCCGATCGAATTTCCGGTTACTTAGATCAGGATGATGCTGCATTTTAGTTGCATTCACACCATGCAAGATACTTCCTCCCAAAGATTTCAACTTTTCTAAGTTTGATTCTGCATTCTTGTACATTTTGATCACAACATCTATTACAACCAGAACCAAAAAGGGTAAAAATTAAACAGCAAAAAATTACAACAACAACAACAACAAACATACTCAGTATAATTCTATAAGTGACGTCTGGGAGGGTAGCGTGCGCACATTTCAAAGCAGTTTGAAAAAAAAAAAGAGAGAGGAGAAGCCATGACACAAAAAAAAAAAAATCGTTCAGTTCAAGTGTCGTAGTTTGACTTGACATAAAGTTGAAGAAATAAAAAGCAGCTTTTGAATATCTTGTGGTCATAATGTATTAAAAAGTCTTTTACATTTTGTGATTTAAAACTTACTAAATATAGAAAGATACACTTTTTTTTTTTGTACAAATCAAAAAACAAAAGTAAGATACTAAATTAGGACAGAGGGAGTACTAAAGAAAGCATGACAGAACATTCTTGAACAATAAAAATTAAATTTTGCAAAAACCCCATCATAAATTAAGCAAAATATAAGCAGCCAGAAAGAAAATAGAGTGAAAATGAGTACCATATGATTGAAGAGAGGAAGCAACAATGTTAGAAGCGTTGCCAAAAGAGTGAGCTAAACATAGAGAAAAAGAGAAATCTCCTTCACCAACTAATAGTATTTGATGATATGAAGAGTAATGTTGTATTCTTCATTGATCACTTTTTGTTTCTCAAAAGGACTTTTTTCTGCCATAGCTGCAATTCTCAAAAGGGACCTTTTTCTGGGACAGTTTATGTGCCCAAAAACTTAAAAAGGAAATAAAATTTGAATTTCTTGAATAAAATTACGGATTTGACATCACCACATAACGATTTATATGAGCTTTCTTCTTGTAGCCTCCGGGGGGTAATACAGGAATTACAAGGCTTTTCATTTGTGCTAATCGGGGCCCTTAGTTTCTTTTGGAAGGAAAGCAAATAAGAGTTTTCAATTATTGTCTATTTATTATGAAATAAAAACTATGAAGTAAATACACAGAAAAAATATGTAGAGAGAATATGTAGAGAGATATCAGATTATTTTCCTTCTGCTCTTTCAACATTGCATCTGTGCATCCTATTTATAGGAGCAACAGGACATGGGATATTTTGAGATATTTTGGGATATTTTTAGATATTTATAACTTAATGGATATCCACTATTTGGGATATTTATAACACTCCCCCTTGGATGTCCATTAATAGATGATGTACCTCGTTAAAACCTTATTAAAAAAAAAACCCTGTGGGAAAAAGTCCTAATGAAGGAAAAAGAGTGCACATATCTAGAAATACGCTTTGAGAGCTGCCTCATTAAAAACCTTACCAAGAAAACCCAATGGGACAAAACTTGATTAAGGAAAAAAGAGTACAACACGTATTTCACTCCCCCTGACGAAGACCAAGATTCAGATGTCGGAGTCTTCGCATTCCAATCTTGAATATCATCTTCTCAAGAGTTGAAGTTGGCAAATATTTAGTGAACAAATCTGCACGATTTGTCACTTGAACGGATTTGTTGCACATCAATATCACCATTCTTCTGGAGATCATGTGTGAAAAATAACTTTAGTGAAATGTGCTTTGTTCTATCTCCTTTTATGAAACCTCCTTTTAATTGAGCTATGCATGCAACATTATCTTCATATAGGTGTTTTTGTATCACACTTCAAGCCACATCTTTCTCTGATGAAATGTATCACTGATCTCAACCACACACATTCTCTACTTGCTTCATGAATAGCGATTATCTCAGCATGATTTGAAGAAGTAGCAACAATGGACTGCTTGGTCGATCGCCATGATATAGCAGTACCTCCATATGTAAACAGATAGCCTGTTTGAGATCGAGCTTTATGTGGATCAGATAAATAACCTGCATCTGCATAACCAACAAGATTCCGTTCCAATGTCTTCGTGTAGGATAAGAGCTATATCTTGCTAGCGAATTAACAGAGAACGCTAAGTCAGGTCTTGTAGCGTTAGCAAGATACATAAGTGCACCAATTGCACTAAGATATGGTACTTCAGGACCAAGAAGCTATTCATTTTCTTTTTGAGGTCGGAACAGATCTTTACTCACTTCAAGTGAGTGAACAACCATTGGAGTACTTAAAGGATGCGCATTGTCCATGTAAAATCATTTTAAAACCTTCTCAGTATAGGCAGATTGATGGATAAAGATCCCTTTTGCGAAATGTTCAATTTTCAGACCAAGACAGAGTTTTGTCTTTCCGAGATCTTTCATCTCAAATTCTTCCTTCAAATATTCAATCGCCTCTTGGAGCTCTTCTGGAGTTCCAATGAGATTTATGTCATCAACATAAACAACAAGTATAATGAACCCTGATTTTGTTTTCTTAATAAAAACACATAGACAAATGACATCATTTATATATCCTTCATTTATCAAGTACTCACTTAGGCGATTATACCACATGCGCCCTGAACCAAATATGAGGGGAGAATTTATCAAAATTTATTGATCTAAAGCATACAAGTGCTATTGTATGCAATATATTATATCTCAGACCAACATCTGAAACTCTGTTCTCATAAGCAATGGTTTAGCTATATTATGGAGGCATTTAATGCCAACCAACTTAGATATAAACCAGCATTTATCAAGATGATTGTCTTGATTACATATTCTGAAAATTGTGCTTCCAACTCAATCATTTTGAGCGAGCAACTTCGTAAATGTCAAACTTCCAGTTGACAATTAACATACCGTCTCATAGATGCATCTATTTAAGACATCACATTACAGGTGAAGGGGCCCACAATTGCAGAAGCATGCATTCTGGACTCTCTGTAGCATCCCTTCATGGGCAGATACTTGCTTTGGCAGCTTGCGTGCTATCAGTTCCTTATGATATTCCCAGGTATGTCCATTATCTAATAGAGTTTCATACATTCGAATATTTGACTAACTGTTATCTTAGGGAGTTCCTGGAAGTAGCAATACATAGCAGGAACGACAAGCAGCTTTTTTTTTTTTCTAAGAAAATGGTAACATGAAATGATAAGCAGCATTTTAACTTGTCAAAAGATAAAGTAAAATAAAATAAAATAAATTGAAACTTAAATAACGTTTGAGATGACCTGATTAATAGGGCCAGCAATATGATAAAATATTAATTTGATCAAGTTATGCTGGTCCATACTAACTGAGTATGTGTAGAGATCATGCTTAATGTTTTGAAATATTCTAGAAGACAGTTTCTTTCAAGCAATCTTTTACAGAAGCGTAGATAAATCTTGTTTATGGACTTTACATTCCTAAGTTATTAGCTTCCAGATAAGCCATGTGAAGCATCCTAGCAGCAGTGAATTTGTATGGTCTACTTCCTAGAGCCAACAACGTTTGGGACTGTGAATGATGGACTTTCATAATTTACCTATCAAAAGAAAAGAAAATAATAGGCATCTCATACTTGGTTGGTATTGTCTATCTAGTGCATTAAGTGCTTGAAGGAAGGATTGTTGCCTTAGAATGGAGTTACACAGAAATAAAAGATTGAGATAGGTATTCCTTCTAATTGGAAAGGGTTAACATAGGTTGTTTCTGCCTTTTGTATTTGCTAGTTTTGCACGGGCGTGCAACATAGTAATGCAATTTGAAAAACCGATGTTCTATTTCTAGTTGATTTATTAATATAATCAAGTAGCTGAAAAATTCAAACTTGTTATAAACTGCTTGTACATATTGTCCGCTTTGGCGCACCTCACGGCTTTAAAACGCGTATATAAGTAAAGGCTTCAGGCCCTGCTTATAAGCACGCACACAATCTCGTGTGCGAGCGATGTGGGAACTTCAAGTTCACAACACACCCCCTCATCGCGAGCATCGTGCTGATAACGTGTTATAAACAGCTTATACATATTGTCCGCTTTGGCGCACCTCACGGCTTTAAAACGCGTATATAAGTAAAGGCTTCAGGCCCTGCTTATAAGCACGCACACAATCTCGTGTGCGAGCGATGTGAATATAAAATAAAACTATGAAGTAAATACACAGAAGAAATATGTAGAGAGAATATGTAGAGAGATATCATATTATATTATTTCTGCTCTTTCAACATTGCATCTGTGCATCCTATTTATAGGAGCAACAGGACATGGGATATTTTGGGATATTTTGGGATATTTTGGGATATTTATATCTTAATGGATATCCACTACTTGGGATATTTATAACACTCCCCCTTGGATGTCCATTAATAGATGATGTACCTCGTTAAACCTTATTAAAAAAAAAAAACCCTGTGGGAAAAATTCCTAATGAAGGAAAAAGACTGCACATATCTAGAAATACGCTTTGAGAGCTGCCTCATTAAAAACCTTACCAAGAAAACCCAATGGGACAAAACTTGGTTAAGGAAAAAAGAGTACAACACGTATTTCACTCCCCCTGACGAAGACCAAGATTCAGATGTCGGAGTCTTCGCATTCCAATCTTGAATATCATCTTCTCAAGAGTTGAAGTTGGCAAATATTTAGTGAACAAATATGCAGGATTGTCACTTGAACGGATTTGTTGCACATCAATATCACCATTCTTCTGGAGATCATGTGTGAAAAATAAATTTGGTGAAATGTGCTTTGTTCTATCTCTTTTTATGAAACCTCCTTTTAATTGAGCTATGCATGCAGCATTATCTTCATATAATACTGTGGGCATTTTTGTATCACACTTCAAGCCACATCTTTCTCTGATGAAATGTATCACTGATCTCAACCACATACATTCTCTACTTGCTTCATGAATAGCGATTATCTCAGCATGATTTGAAGAAGTAGCAACAATGGACTGCTTGGTCGATCGCCATGATATAGCAGTACCTCCGCATGTAAACAGATAGCCCGTTTGAGATCGAGCTTTATGTGGATCAGATAAATAACCTGCATCTGCATAACCAACAAGATCTGTACTACCTTTGTTAGTATAAAACAGACCCATATCGCTAGTTCCCTTCAGATATCACAATATATGCTTAATCCCGTTCCAATGCCTCCGTGTAGGAGAAGAGCTATATATTGCTAGCAAATTAACAAAAAATGCTATGTCAGGTCTTGTAGCATTAGCAAGATACATAAGTGCACCTATTGCACTAAGATATGGTACTTCAGGACCAAGTAGCTCTTCGTTTTCTTCCTGAGGTCGGAACGGGTCTTTGCTCACTTCAAGTGAGCGAACAACCATAGGAGTACTTAAAGGATGCGCATTGTCCATGTAAAACCGATTTAAAACTTTCTCAGTATAGGCAGATTGATGTATAAAGATCTCTTTTGCGAAATGTTCAATTTGCAGACCAAGACAGAGTTTTGTCTTTCCGAGATCTTTCATCTCAAATTCTTTCTTCAAATATTCAATCGCCTTTTGGAGCTCTTCTGGAGTTCCAATGAGGTTTATGTCATCAACATAAACAGCAAGTATAATGAACCCTGATTTTGTTTTCTTAATAAAAACACATGGACAAACGACATCATTTATATATCCTTCATTTATCAAGTACTCACTTAGGCGATTATACCACATACGCCCTGATTGTTTTAAACCATATAATGATCTTTGTAATCTGATTGAATACATTTCCCGAGACTTTAAACCAAATGCTTCAGGCATTTTATATCCTTCAGGAATTTTCATATAAATTTCATCAAGTAAGCCACATAGGCCGCGACAACATCCATCAGTATAATTAATGTGACATCTTCTGTTGTTTGGACTGCTGGCCCAATAAACATTACGTTTACCAAGATGGATCATTTTACTTGGTAATTATTCTACGTCAACATGCTTTAAGAGACGTAGAAATCAAATCCTCACAACCTTATACAATATTGCGCGCTATATTGTATATTGTCGACAAGATATCATGTTGTATCGGTTCGCAATTCGACATAACTTACTGAGATCTCATCACTTCATTATTTTCAGGTACCTGAACCTCCTATAAGGTTTATGAAGTGTTATGTCGTAGCTCTTCAAGAGCACATTGCCTCCTTATTATGATCATTTGCTCCTCCCTTTTTCAAGGATTATTATATTTGGAACCGATTGGTCTACCATGCTCCATGCACGCTGTAGACTTTGTCCTTCAGGGACATTAAGAGCATTTTGCAGATGAAATATGTAATAGTTGGGTCAGCAAATGCTTCCAGCATTTGACTTGAATTATCTGAGGATCATACTGATGATAATTCACAACATATTTCTTAGCTGCTTATTCTCTCCCCCTTATTTTAGTGACATATGTCCCCATTTTCTTTGGGAAAATTCATCTGTGTGCATCATGGTATATCCATTAATCATATACCGCACATCAAATGCTAAAAGATGAAAATATCTAGTTCCTGACCCTGAACCAAATATGAGGGGAGAATTTATCAAAATTTATTGATCTGAAGCATACAAGTGTTGTTGTATGCAATATATCATATCTCAGACCAACATCTGAAACTCTGTTCTCATAAGCAATGGTTTAGCTGTATTATGGAGGCATCCAATGCCAAACCAACTTAGATATAAATCAGCATTATCAAGATGATTGTCTTGATTACATATTCTGGAAATTGTGCTTCCAACTCAATTATTTTGAGCAAGCAACTTTGTAAATGTCAAACTGCCAGTTGACAATAAACATACATGTGACTGCCTTAAATAGATGCATCTATTTAAGACATCACATTGCAGGTGAAGGGGCCCACATTCACCTTATATATTTTTCAGAATTTTGGGGATTCAGTCCCAACATTAGCTGGTTTAATCAACTTATTATGAGAACAAGCAACACAAACAAATTCTTGAAGAATCTTCTAGTTCTTCAATATGTTTTTAATACTCAATTAGCACATCAGATTTAAATCAGGACGATCAAAATGGTCTTGTCAAGTGTCAACTGATAAAATTATCTGTACCCGTAAACTTCAAGTTTACTATCACGAGTGCTATTTCTTTTAATAAACTTCTGGTTTACTATTGCATGAAATTATATATCAATAAACTTCTGGTTTATCGTGGTATGTGATCTTATCATGCTTGGGTAACATTTCACTTGTGTATTTCTTACCGGTAGTAACTTGAAGATATTTAATATTCCGATCATTTGTAGTCTCAATATGATAACCATTTTTATTGTTAGTAAACTTCAGGTCTACTATAGTGTTCCATCGTACCAATTAAGATCTACGATGAATGGTATTATCATATATAACATCTTCAAGAGACTTTAATTTATTTATCATGATCAAATATTATTTGGACACTGCTAGTGTCATGATACTTGTAAATAAATAACTAGCTCTTCTGGAGCCTTTGATCATTAATTTATATTACCAAATATTTCTTAAATACTTCTGGTACCATGAAGCAAATTTCGACACTACTGGTGTCACGAAATAAACATTGAATTCTAAACTTCAATATTTCAAACATCTCCTTCAGGGAGATTCATCATTAACATCTGAACATTTTGTATCAAAAAGGCAACCACATAGTTATTAATTCCTTCAGGGGAAAATTGTTATATCCCGTATTTTTGAACGTCAGATTATTTGCTGAGGTGGGGCCCACACATCGAGATTTTTTTGGGACATCTGAAAAGTCATATGAATCACATATGTGAAGTTAAACACAACTCAAGAAGGACCCTTGGGCCAAATCAAAGTGGAAGTCCTCCAAACGAATATTTTTAAGAAAACGTTTTCGGGTGATCTGACTTCTAGGGGCAAAAAAGGTATTATAAGTTTGGAATTTGGAAAATACCAAGAAATAGAAGTTGTAGATAATTGAATTAGCTTTCCAACCATAGGTCGTGGGTTCCCAGGTGACATCGGTACAAGGAGATATGGACGTTTTAAGGTCGAAAGGTCAGTGGGCTAGGCCCAACTCGGGATCAACCGAGTTGGCCCAAAAAAATAAAAAACGAATTAAGGCCCAAAGGAGAGGGGTGGCCGGCCATCTTATGGCCCAAGCCCACAAAATTAATAAATTTCCCATGTGATAATTAATATAAAGGATCATTAAATTGTCTTGAAACATTTAGAAGTTTCAAGACAATTGAGAAAGAGAGAAACAAGAGAAAGAAGAGCAAGAATAAGAAGGCCATTTTCGGCCAAGCTCTAGACCAAAAAAAAAAAAAATTTTTTTTTTTTTTTTTCAAAAATCATTTTCTACCAATTAAAGGGTCCTTTACAACTTGGTGTAATTATTTTGGAAGAAAGAACACTTGTTTCTTCAAGTTGACAACTTGGTCAAGTGAAGAAGATTGTAGAAAAAGGTAAGAATTAATCCCTTTTTATTATGTTATGAAGGTTGGTTTATGTTGTAGTATGTAGAAATGAGTAGAATTTATGGAAATATGGAAGTTTACAAAGTGGGTGTGCATATATGTAAGTGGACATATATGTATATTGTTGTATAAATAATATGAGTTGAATTTTATGTTGTATTCTAGTTGTGGTTATGGTGAAATTTATATTGGAAATGGAAGAAAATGGTTCAAGTTGGCATGGAAAATTATTGGGAATAGTTATAGGAAATTATATGATTTTAATGAAGTTTTTATGTAATTATAGAAGTGGAGTTTTAAATGTGAATTATTATGTTAGTTGGTGAATTTGGAAGGATAATAGTCCATATTGGCATGAAAGATTGGTTGTTAAGTGGTTATGAGAAGTTTTGTGATTTTATGGTAGATTTATGTAATTATGAAAATGAAATTATTAAGGTGCAAATTATGATTATGGTTGATGAAATTGGAAGATGGAAATATGTTATGAATATGTAGATTGAAGATTTGAAGTTTTGGATGGATTATGGTTTTGGTGGAAAGTTTGTATATTTTGTGTATCTTGTGAATATTTGGTAGAAATGATATGAAATGCTTCTGAATTAGATTGTAATGATCTTGATTAGTAATGAATGTAAAAACATTGAGATTGGTTTGGAAATGTGAAGTTGGAACGAAAGCTACTGCATTATGTTGGAAAGAAGACTAGTTGTGTTATATTGTGTTTTGTAGTCATGGTTGTTGTCATTGTGTTGATAGTTTGGCCGGGTTGAATTCCCGGATTGTTGTTGATTTAAAAATTGGCTAAGTTGAATTTTGGGGATGGTGTATTTATAGGGGAGATGCTGCCCAAATTTTTGTAGACAAGTATTGGTTAAGATTGAAATCTTAAAGCCTTACAATTAACATTTGGTAATTGTGACCAAATTGTAGATTTTGGCGAACTTGAAACTTGATTTTGGAGACGTGTATGAATCGGAAAAGGTATGTAAGGATTCACCCTTCCTTCTATGGCATGTCTTAAACGTAATAAGTTGGATACGAGCCTCGGGGACAACTCTATTCTCCGAAATCCGCACCCAAAGTTTCCCCTTTTTCATTCAGTAGAATTGAATTAAATATTGTATGAAATGTTGAAAAATTGCCTAAACATCTAGAACTTGCACAAATAGGACCCGACTACCTTAAAACTCTCACAAGTGACGTCATGAAATGTAACGTATGTAAATCGTGTACGCCACCTCATTTGACCCGAGGTGGGTCCGTTATTCCCGGATTTTCTTAATTGTTTCGTTTATCGAACGATAAGTATATGTACATGTATATGGGGAAGATTGGGAAAGAGAAGGCGCTATAGACGCATAGCCACCTGATCAGTTGGAGTATGGTACATGATATCGTCCCGGACGCGGGATATATGGTTAAATGGATCGGAGCCGACGCCTCGGCAATATGATATGTTCTATGTTATATATATATGAAAAGAAATTTTTTCCAAGAAAGCAAAGTATTATATGTATATGGATCGGGCTACACGTGCCGCAGCAATACGTTATAGTATATGCACATATGGATCGGGCTGCACGTTCCGCAGCGCTAAGCATGCATGGTATCCGCCAACGTGCACTTATATGTACAGGTTGTGTTTCTACTTCATGACATGCGCTATATCTCTTTTATGTTATTATTCATGCCTTACATACTCGGTGTCACACCCCATTTTAATCCGGGAGTTAGCGGAGTACAACATATTGGTGATTCCTATTTATTATTTTGTTTTAAGGAGTCGCCACCTAATTGATTTTAAGGTGAATTAGGGCACCTGATTATTAACTAAGGTGAAGCTAGCTAAACCTCTGTTAATAGTCTGCTTAACCAGTATGATTCTAGGTAAGGGCTCTATATTATCCTAAAGGGAAGGGGTTAGGCATCCTTTAGAATCCGTTAACTTACGGTTATCCGACCAAACTTAGGTTAATTAATTAGGGCTAAAGATGCAAATATAATATTTGAAATTAAATAAAATAACTTATAATACTGCTAAAGTTTTAAAGAAAATATAAACTGTTTGCTTAAGATAAGATTTAGAGAAAATATAATAATTTACATAAAAGAAGATTTTAAATGTCATTTCGAATAAAACTTATAAAATTGCTAAAAAAAGCTTTAAATAATGATGCTTCTTAAAATAAGATTTGCATGGAATATATAAATAGAAGAAGAGCGGGTTTGCACAGTATTTTAATAGACATTTGAAACAAACCAAATAGTAAGATATTAATAATTCTTTTCTTGCGATTTTAAGAGCATGAACAAATATAAGGTAGCTAATGTGAATCTTAAATAAACTTATATTATATCAACATGATGATGTAGAAATGCTTAGACTTATTTTTTGCTTAGAAGACAATTATGACGAAAAAAGGACATGAGTTTCCCTCTTTTTCATTAACTTTATTAATTATACTTAGCCAAAATGATGTATGATTGATTCCAAATTTGAAGAGTTATTTGCGAAAATATGCTTGAGTTTACATTTATGTAACAGTGGTGTTTTGGAAATCAAAATATGAATTTATGCCATCAATTATTCTAGAAGCAAATATCATATATTCTATGAATAATTTAATGTGGAGAGAAGAAAAAATGAAAAAAAACTTATGGGATTAGTTATTGGTTTTGTTTAAACTAACTACCCATTACTAAAACTAAGCCTACTAATTATTTAAGATTTATCTAAACTAAGAAAGCAAAATAAACAAAGAATTAGTTTGCATAATACAAATTTATATGCACAAAATAAAATAAGAGGGTAATAAGTATCAAATGGGCCAGCCCGTTTGGGCACTGCTGGACCCATTTTTCTGTTGGGCTTTGGCCCAGCAGTTTTCATATTGTTGGGCTGCTGCTGCTGTTCCTGTGCATTGGGCTTTGGCCCAGAATATTGTTTTCTATTGTTTGTTGCGGGCAGAACTGGATACGGAGGAGACGTCGTCGGGCTTTTAGCCCAACACAGAGCAGGAGAAGAACGAGTCCCTCGGACTCGTATGCGATGGTCATGCATGAAACGAAAAGGGAAAGGAGTTAGAACCAAAGGGGTACTTCAGAGGCTACCCTAAGGACATATCAAAACAGATATACCAAAGCAAACATAATGGACAGCTATGGCTATGATCAGAAGAATTTCCCAGACGTTTTATCATGGTTCAAGTATATAACCAGTGATCCGAGCACACTCCATTAACATGTAGACTTAATTCTGAATCAGAAGTGATCATACAAAGTAATCCATCATATGGAGAATTGAAACAGATGCACTAAATTAAGGGATATTGATATCATTTTGATATCCTCTGGAGAGATTTAGCAGCCACATATTAAAGACCGAGATTATTTATAATCTATAACTATTTCACAACTTGCAGCATGGACATGACTAGGCAAAGCAGATGCAAAACTAAAAAAATAAATACATACTCCTGAATGGACAGTTTCAAGCATATGCAAGTGAATTATCAAGAGGCAAGGACATTTTTCAACTATAGAGACTGTTTCATTACACTTTATTCGACACAGTTCATATATATACACCATGCTTTTAAGTCAACAGCTCCCATATTGAACTTAAAACATGTTTTTGATTCTGAACCCAAGCTTCAATTTGAACAATCAAACAGGGGCGCTTAATAAAATATCCATCTTGGCCTTGTAAACAAATCTTGCAAATGCATTTGAGCATATTATTTCTAGTTTAATGAATCTTTCAAAAACTCATCTTAAATGAACACATAGTACATTGGCAAAAAAAGGCAACAAATCTTAGATCAATTGAAGCTTATGCTTAAGTACACACTAGCTCACAATTCTGGCTAAACAGCTGACAATTTTTTATGATGGTAAAAAAAAAACATGTAACTCTCGCTAGTGATATTGATTAATTCATAAGTTGCATAATTTAATGAATCATACACAACCAATGATATGGGTATAATTAAACAAGTTGTGAGCTTTAGACATGCAAGATTAGACCATTCAAGTATGCTAATATGATCTTTGAAGATGACTTAGGCAGATAGCACCTCATTTTCAGGGGTTAATCTAAGTTCAACTAAACCCAGAGAAATTAATTCTGTCAGAAAGTTTACCAAATAATATAAGACTAAACATAGATAAAATGAACAGTAGGCAACTAGGATGAACATGCACAATCTACATTAGGTGTGACTAAGATTGGGCATGTACACAATTAGGCAACCAACAACTAGCTGAGCTTATCCAGTAAACTACAGATTCAATACTAAACAAATATGGCTAAATGAGCCTGATCAGGTACAAATTTAAATAGAAATGATCATATAGTACACAACTAACAGTTTTGTCAACAAAGGACTTTAAACAGTATTACAGGACTTAATAGGGCATTGGTGCAGGTTTGCAGACTATGAAGCAACACACCAATAAAAGAACCATTCAGTATATCAAACACATAGGTCACAAATGATCTTGAACTTGACTTAACAGATACGGACACATCTCAGATATTCAAAATCAGCTTGTACACTAATTAAAAGAAAACAGACAAAGGGTCGAGTGTGCTAATCATGATGCCAAGCAGGAAAGCTTATGTATTATCTAACATGTATTTAACTAAGCTGATCAAATCCAGCACCCATTAATCCAGGTTTGACATAAGCAATTTACAGGCATAACAAATTTAAAACCATATTAGCAGGATGGATAGGCTTCTGGAATATAAATGAACACAGAACTCATTAGATGTCATAATAGTGAAACGACAACCCCAGATTTTAGAGGGCAAGCAAGGATTGTCACCACCCTTCTAAACAGTATGTGGAAGCAAACAAAATAGGCATTATAATGGTCCTTATTAGATCCTAATCGGATGAGATAGAGTCTAACCAATCATAAAAAAACTAATGCACATAAACACGATTAACAGGTCTCCTAATCTGAACCTACACATGATTAATCTAATGACAATGCTAACAAACAAATATAAGCACCGGGTGAATCTAAACTTGTATATAAGGCTAACATGCTCCCAGAATTAAAACTAAACAGGATCGAACATGTTTAATTCGACCAGAATAACTAAAAAAACACAATTAAAATACGACTACGCAAACAAATCGACAAAATAGCTTAAAACACTCAAACGATTACTAAAGAACTTGAAGGAAGAGAATTCACCTTCTTCGGGTGCAGCGAAGTGGATGCGGGGTCTTCGATTCACACTCGAACACCTCGAATTTCCGAGTTTGTGTAGACTCGGATGCGAAACAGTAACAGAAACAACAAAAGAGACTAAAACAAACGATCCAACGCTTCGACTAAAAAAAAGTGAGCTGATATTTAGGGGGAATTGAGACGGCTAGAAAAACACTCTTTTTTTTTTAAAGGGGGTTTCAGCCACTGAAGAACTTATAATTTCAGGGGATTTTCGAATCCAAAAATTCTGTTCCTTTGAGATTTTCTTTCTTTGCGAGGCAATTTTTTTTTGGGGTTCTAGCACCTCCCCTTGAGGGATTTCCCCCTACCCTCTATTTATAGGGTTTTTTGCTTAAAAAGGAAAGAGGAGCGGGGAAGGGAAGTGCGGAGGTGGGGAATAGAAAGAGGTGGGAGACAGAGAGAGGAAAACAGGGAGAAGTGGGAGCGGAGAAGAAGGAGGGAAAGGGGGTGAGTGGGGAGCGGCGTGAGAGGCGGGAAAGAGGAGATAGCGGCTAGGGTTTTCAGGGGAGGAAAGAGATGGAGAGGAAAGGAAGAAGAAGAGGCGGAAGAGGAAAAAAATGAGGGAACCCTTTTTAGGGTTTCCCTTATTTTGATGAAAATATATCGGACCCGGTCCATTTGTGGACCGGGTCAATTTTAGACTGGGTTCTGAAAAGATGGACTAGTGAATTAAAACATGCACTGGTCTAAAAAAAAATTGAGATAAAAACATGGCCTAGTCCAAAAATATTAGGAATTAATCGGACTTTGATTTGAGGTCCGGTAAGTCCAAATACGGACTGAGTGCAAGAAATAGTTTGACTTCTAAATTTGAATAAGAGACACATTTTGATTAACGATGTACTAAGGGTGCCAAAATATCACCTAATACATAAATATGTAATTATAAAAAAGACCCGGGTAAAAATTATATGATGTCGCAAATGACCGTGCAATAATATTTAATAACAAACGCTATCATTAAAATGTGCGAAGTAAATGCGATGCGTATGCGGAAGTTGGTAGAAACGTTGAGAAATGCAAGTTTGAATAATACTAAATAATATCAGCAAATAAATAGCGGTAGTAATACTGCTAATAACAATAATGATAATGGTAATAATGATAATAGTGATAAAAAATAATAATAGATATAATAATAATAATAGTAATAACAAATATTGATAATTAAAAATGATAATAATTAATAATAATAAAGATGATAATAATTAATAATAAAATAATAATAATAAATAACAATTATTGATAGTGGCAAAATGTTAATAAATTAATAATAATAACAATAATAGTGGTAATAATAAGATAATAATGATAATAATAAGAAATAATAATGATGATAATAATAATAATAAATAAAAATTATTGATAAAACAATGATAATAATTAATAATAAAATAACGATGATAATGATGATTAATAATTGATAAAAAATAACGCTGATAATAATGATTAGTAATTAATAATAATAATAATAATAATAATAATAATAATAATAATGGAAATAACAAGAAATAATAATTAATGACAATTAGTAATAAAATGATAATTTAAGAATAATAATAACAATAATAATAATAATAATAGTAATAATTATAATAATAATAATAATAACTGCAGCGGAATAATAAAACGTGGGTGTTAATAAAAGACTAATAATTATAGTAAAATTTAAATGCATATTTTTTAATTTCTCAAAACACTAGAAGTATTAATAGGTATTTCGGGGGAGAGGCGGGACAAAATTGGGTGTCAACACTCGGTACATTACTCGTACTGACGTCCCTTCTTGTGGACGCTGCGTTTCATGCCACGCAGGTCAACAGGTAGACAGATTTGACTCTTAGAAGCTCCATCAGCAGTACTGTGGCAGCGCTCCAGTTGTTCCGGAGCCTCAGTTTCTTGGTACTACTTTTGTGTACATATTCGGGCACGGTAGAACCGGTCCTTCTTGTATATGTAGATGTACTTTGTTTAGAGGCTCGTAGACAGATATGTACAGTCAGATGTTTTGTACTTTTGTGGTCCTCGTCGTTGTATAATGTGCTAGCAAAGTTTATAAGTCCATGTCTACAATTATGCCATTAATGTTAGCGTTAAGCAACAGAAAAAAAAAGATACGGTATAGTCTATACGGCCCACCTAGTAGTAAAAGTACGATACGAGATAAGGGGTGCTCGGTACAAGTATCGGGTACCCGTCGCGGCCCCTAGTTGGGTCGTGACAAAAATACATTAATTGTTGTTTCCTTCGAGGAAATCAATAACAACTAACCATAATATATTAATGTGGTTATAGCAGAACCATTCTACTCTGCTCCCTTTTCCTTAGAATGATACTTTGATAAAATTATTTAAGATGTTTCTGCGTACGACAGGTACGTGTTGCTATGTCTTAATTTCATACCACCAAAATAACATGTATATTCCTTGTATTTTATCTCTCCAGGAGGCAGGTTGTGGTATTTCTTCATTCACTTCGGGGAATGAAACCTGATTGTTTAAATGTGCTTGAAATACGACGCTCATTAATAGCTCGTTATTTTGCTCAAACACAAGAAGACATTACTTCAGAGTATTTCTCAGATATTTTGGTAATTCTTTCTGCTTCAGGAGTAAAGTTTCAGAGTTTTACTGCTTCAGGAGTAAAGTTTCAAGTTTTACCACTTCGGGAGTAAAGCATATAATATTCAGAATATTTCTTCTCAATTATTCTACCTCTTCTAGAGATGGATCATGATATTTTCACAATCAAATGCACGTTTATATTTATAGGCTTTACTACATATTATCACATTCACTTCAGGGAATGGATCTGTCACGACCCGAATAGGGCCGCGACGGGCACCCGGGGCTAACCACCGAGCACCGCTCGTTCTAATACTCATCTTACTCATTTAATGCCCTTTTACCAATTTTATACACGAATTGTAGGAAAATCATATTTTATATAGAAACATAAATACTTATATACATTTGCCTCTCGGCCATCAAAATAATATATACATAATAATAACATCTTGTGAGACCATCTAACCCACACTGCGCGTCTACGAGCCTCTACTGACATATTATACATATAGACGGAACAAGACTCCGTCGTGCGCGAAATACATAAAAGAACCAAAGGAATAAACATAAGCACCTCCGAACAATGGAGTGCTCTCAATCAGCTGACAGCTACTAAGAATCTGGATCAAGCTCACCTCCCTGTCTACCTGTGGGCATGAACACAGCGTCCGAAGAAAACGGACGTCAGTACGAACATTGTACTGAGTATGAGAGGCATAAACAATGAAGAAAGACAGTGATAATATAATGTGAGCATCAATATGAAACATCTGAATCTGAATGACAATCATAAAAGAAGTAATGCATGTTGTCTTACTAAACATACTCATCATAATCTCATATATGCATAATATGCAAGCTGCCCGTCCATATCGGAACGGTGTGATAATCAATAACATTAGCCCGCGTCCAGGCCTCCCGCGTCCGGGGTACCATCTCATGCCGCCCACTAGTGGTGTCTGCCCATGCCAAAAGGTCATGGTGTATCCGTATAGCTGCCCGCCTTGGCGGTGACTGCCCGGCCAACTAGGCGCGGTGTAATATGATCATGACATGCTCATAAAAAAATACATGTAATAATATGCTTATCATAGTACATGCATAAGACTCAAGATCAACTATACTCTGTCGGGGTGGCGTAAGGTCGTGATCCCCCGATTTCATTATGGAGCAATTATTGACATTCTGCCTCACCTTGAAGGAATTAGTACATAAGGTGAGTGTAAGCAATAAATAGCATCATTATCAATATGGCATCATCATATCATATCTCTTATCTTATATAGACATTTATGGACTTAGGCTTCTAGCTTTCCGGAAAATAGGAACTCATGAAGAGGAAAAGAACTCATGCTATAGGATTCATGCCATTAGAAAGAAAGGACTAGCCTCACATACCTTTGTCGTTTAGCTATGTTATCGTTCACTTGCCCTCCCCCAATGTCACGTCGTTACCTTCACGGGAGAATTTGTATTAACATTAGTTAATCGACTATAAGAACGCGTCGTAAATTCTAGAGAAAATTGGGCAGCATTTCCCCTGTAAACTTAACAATCCTCGAAATTCCAACTTAGCCAAACATCAATCAAAATACCAACAACAACAATACCAACAATTTCATATCAAACTAGGATTAAATCCATTCTTAAATTACTCCCAAAACAGCCCAACATGCATTCGGATGCCAATGCTTGTATACACTTCTTTATTTTCGTATATCCATAATATAACAACAACAACTACCGCCAATCCCCCGACATTCCAGCCCACAAAATAGTCCATAACGACCATAAAACAGTCCCCAAAATATCATCGCAATACAACCACAAATATTATACCAAATAGCTCCAAAATACAGTCATAAAATAGCCACGAAAATTACATAAAACAGCCCCAAAATATTGTCACAAAACAGCCAAGAAAATTACATAAAACAACCTCAAATATCGGCACAAAACAGCCCGGTATACGCTTTGTATACAATATCTTTATACACTTTATTCTCTCAAATTCAAGAACAACAACTTATCAACAACATCAACAACAATATCAACAACCTCATATAGCAATATAAGCACCTAGAAATCTCTCAAAGTTCCAATAAAAAACAACCCTCAAGGCAACCATATCAACCAACTAATCTATGACTTCATAACATAATTCCCTTCACTTTAAACTAGGGAATTCTCCCATGAATAACTTAATTAACAAGAATAGAGTTTATTACATACCTTATTGCCCAGAAAACTCAACTAAAATCCTAGCTCCAAGCTTCAATAATCAGCCACACATCAAGCACCAAATACTATAATCCTTTCCTAACTAGTTTCCAATTTCCTAAGATGAAATCTTGCTTTGATTTGGAGGAATTCAACTTGAAAGATTTAGAGAGCTTTTAGGAGGGTTTGGGAGGGTTTAGAGAGAGTTTAGAGTGAGAGAGAGAGGTAGAAAATGAAAAAAATCAGATTTTTTTCCGGTTTTTAATTTCTGATTTTTACTGTTCACCGGATACTGTTCATCCGCGTCTACTATTCATCCGTGTCTACTGTTCACCCGCAGAATTATTTCATGGACTCAATTTTTTTTTTCTGAGGTGTAACATTCTTCCCCCCTTTGGGAACATTCGTCCTCGAATGTTAAACTATTCTGGATTCTACGAAATTTCGCCATATATTTTCCTTTAACTGACTCGGAGTACCATGACCACACTATTCTTGCTTACCTCTTACTCCTCTTTTTGAGTACCCACTTGGTTTCATCGGCGACGCATAAATACTTGCAAGTTACACAATCATTCTTGCATGATTCGTGTACATACATTTCTATACATATACAAGTATCTACATTCGTATTCATATTCGTATTCGTAATCGTACTCATTTACCCATCATTAGACTTATTTCTGCACAACTCTCACTCTTTGTTTTAGAGTCTATATCTGTCACATATTGGAGTCCATCATTTCAATCTCTATACTTATATTATCTTTACTCGCTTCCCCCCTTTTAGGGTTCTACTTGTACCATTCTCAAATCCCTCGTCTCACCTTCAAATCTTTACTTCATATATCCCTATTTCACTTACCACATAAGTCATTTCAGCAATGTGTTCACATTCATTATAGCCCTTCATATTCGTATCTCTATCTCCGTGATGATGTTATTTTATTTTGCTAATAAACTTATCGTATTTTACTCGTGCTTATACATCCAATCGCTACTCCAGTATCGTACTCTATTAGAGTTACACTTTCTCCTCCATGTCATGTTTTAGTGCTACTAATCTCCTTTGTTCACTCTATCATTTCTCTTTACCGTATCAATGTCGCTCTTATAACTGCCATTACTATCAATTCAATAGTATCTAACTCAACTCTTGTAGTCATTAACGATACTCCTAGCTTAATCTCATTCTGCCATTACTCTTTTGCACATCATCTTTTCTTGTTAGGACATATTACAAGCTTATATCTTATCTCCTTTGGATTCTAGGAAAATTTCGGCAGAATTTCCTCTATATTTCTTACTATCCCAAAACCTGCATGCAGGAAATACCAACAATGCCTCACAGGGCCAACATATATACATATATATATCATATCATAGCCACACAGGGCTCCCAATATCAACAACTGTATGGAAATAATGAACTTACCTCGTATGTCCAACTCAAACTGTACCTGTTATACTTTTCTGTTTTTTTTTCCTTTTAATCTTTGGCTGTATTTCAATCATACCTGCAACATTCATACCATATCTAACATATACCCTGCTTACTTATCTTTTTACTAATTTCTTCAGCTTCTTCTGTTCACACTTTGTAACTGAACTTATCATCAATATATATACATTCAATCCATTTTCTTACTATATTCATAATTACTAACCGTGATGATGACCAGTCGCCATTCCGTATATACAATTTCTGATAACGTAACCTCAATGAAATATTAATCTCTGTAATTTCCAGTAGCATTATTTGTCTTCTCTTGTCGACACCACTCTCTTGCTGAAATCAAATATCAGTATATAAGGGATACCATTTCCTATCTTTTGGCTCTATCGCACGATCTCTTAAGATAAAAGATGGTCATTTTTCCTAAATGCCCGGTAGCCTCCTGTTTATTGGTGCGGCGCGCTACACACCATAAACAAGACTCTACTAGACACGGCTCGTAGACACTTCCTAGGACGAACTGCTCTGATACCACTTTTGTCACGACCCGAATAGGGCCGCGACGGGCACCCGGGGCTAACCACCGAGCACCGCTCGTTCTAATACTCATCTTACTCATTTAATGCCCTTTTACCAATTTTATACACGAATTGTAGGAAAATCATATTTTATATAGAAACATAAATACTTATATACATTTGCCTCTCGGCCATCAAAATAATATATACATAATAATAACATCTTGTGAGACCATCTAACCCACACTGCGCGTCTACGAGCCTCTACTGACATATTATACATATAGACGGAACAAGACTCCGTCGTGCGCGAAATACATAAAGGAACCAAAGGAATAAACATAAGCACCTCCGAACAATGGAGTGCTCTCAATCAGCTGACAACTACTAAGAATCTGGATCAAGCTCACCTCCCTGTCTACCTGTGGGCATGAACACAGCGTCCGAAGAAAACGGACGTCAGTACGAACATTGTACTGAGTATGAGAGGCATAAACAATGAAGAAAGACGGTGATAATATAATGTGAGCATCAATATGAAACATCTGAATCTGAATGACAATCATAAAAGAAGTAATGCATGTTGTCTTACTAATCATACTCATCATAATCTCATATATGCATAATATGCAAGCTGCCCGTCCATATCGGAACGGTGTGATAATCAATAACATTAGCCCGCGTCCAGGCCTCCCGCGTCCGGGGTACCATCTCATGCCGCCCACTAGTGGTGTCTGCCCATGCCAAAAGGTCATGGTGTATCCGTATAGCTGCCCGCCTTGGCGGTGACTGCCCGGCCAACTAGGCGCGGTGTAATATGATCATGACATGCTCATAAAAAAATACATGTAATAATATGCTTATCATAGTACATGCATAAGACTCAAGATCAACTATACTCTGTCGGGGTGGCGTAAGGTCGTGATCCCCCGATTTCATTATGGAGCAATTATTGACATTCTGCCTCACCTTGAAGGAATTAGTACATAAGGTGAGTGTAAGCAATAAATAGCTTCATTATCAATATGGCATCATCATATCATATCTCTTATCTTATATAGACATTTATGGACTTAGGCTTCTAGCTTTCCGGAAAATAGGAACTCATGAAGAGGAAAAGAACTCATGCTATAGGATTCATGCCATTAGAAAGAAAGGACTAGCCTCACATACCTTTGTCGTTTAGCTATGTTATCGTTCACTTGCTCTCCCCCAATGTCACGTCGTTACCTTCACGGGAGAATTTGTATTAACATTAGTTAATCGACTATAAGAACGCGTCGTAAATTCTAGAGAAAATTGGGCAGCATTTCCCCTGTAAACTTAACAATCCTCGAAATTCCAACTTAGCCAAACATCAATCAAAATACCAACAACAACAATACCAACAATTTCATATCAAACTAGGATTAAATCCATTCTTAAATTACTCCCAAAACAGCCCAACATGCATTCGGATGCCAATGCTTGTATACACTTCTTTATTTTCGTATATCCATAATATAACAACAACAACTACCGCCAATCCCCCGATATTCCAGCCCACAAAATAGTCCATAACGACCATAAAACAGTCCCCAAAATATCATCGCAATACAACCACAAATATTATACCAAATAGCTCCAAAATACAGTCATAAAATAGCCACGAAAATTACATAAAACAACCCCAAAATATTGTCACAAAACAGCCACGAAAATTACATAAAACAACCTCAAATATCGGCACAAAACAGCCCGGTATACGCTTTGTATACAATATCTTTATACACTTTATTCTCTCAAATTCAAGAACAACAACTTATCAACAACATCAACAACAATATCAACAACCTCATATAGCAATATAAGCACCTAGAAATCTCTCAAAGTTCCAATAAAAAACAACCCTCAAGGCAACCATATCAACCAACTAATCTATGACTTCATAACATAATTCCCTTCACTTTAAACTAGGGAATTCTCCCATGAATAACTTAATTAACAAGAATAGAGTTTATTACATACCTTATTGCCCAGAAAACTCAACTAAAATCCTAGCTCCAAGCTTCAATAATCAGCCACACATCAAGCACCAAATACTATAATCCTTTCCTAACTAGTTTCCAATTTCCTAAGATGAAATCTTGCTTTGATTTGGAGGAATTCAACTTGAAAGATTTAGAGAGCTTTTAGGAGGGTTTGGGAGGGTTTAGAGAGAGTTTAGAGTGAGAGAGAGAGGTAGAAAATGAAAAAAATCAGATTTTTTTCCGGTTTTTAATTTCTGATTTTTACTGTTCACCGGATACTGTTCATCCGCGTCTACTATTCATCCGTGTCTACTGTTCACCCGCAGAATTATTTCATGGACTCAATTTTTTTTTTCTGAGGTGTAACAGGATCTATATTTATAGCTTATATCAAAAGTTCTCATTCTTCAGAAATGGAACATAATCATCTGAACGTGCAGGCCTTAAGCATATCAAATTGTGATAGCTTAGAATTTCTTTTAAGATATTGCTACTCTAGGAGCAAATCAAGGCATACATATGATGTAGAGAATTTTTCTGTAACACATATTCAATTGTGGCCATAACAATACATAGAAAATATTGTCACTTTTCGGTGACCTTTCATTTTGCTATTAAGGGATATGAAATTAACATCATAATCCCTCTTAAAATATTGTTCTTCTGGAACCAAAGACATATAAATAGCCAAGCGAACCATTGAGCTCCCCGAGAACAAACAAATCATAAAGTGAATACCATCAAATTTGTTGAATTCTCATCCGTACATAAAAGAACAACGTGTGGGTATTATCACTTGATTATCATATAGACATGGATTATGTACTGCCATAGCTATGCTTATTATGATTACTATACTTACTTGCATAGTAATCCACATGATTCAACTTAATTGAATAAATCACTTACCTTGATGTTGTATTTAATTTGAAATAATTAAACCTGGACAGCGAAGAGGTTCTGCACCTGGTGCCAATTTTCATGTTTGGAGGTTATTGACTCAGTTGGTTAGAGCATCGTGCTGATAACGTGTTATGAAATAAAAACTATAAAGTAAATACACAGAAGAAATATGTAGAGAGAATATGTAGAGAGATATCAGATTATTTTCCTTCTGCTCTTGCAACATTGCATCTGTGCATCCTATTTATAGGAGCAACAGGACATAGGATATTTTGAGATATTTTGAGATATTTTAGGATATTTTTGGATATTTATAACTTAATGGATATCCACTATTTGGGATATTTATAACACTATTGAAGTATTGATGCAATTTATGAAACTCCCCACCTCATAATCAAAACTAATTTATGTCCAATCGATAATAAAAGTTTGAAAAAATTTCAGAGACCTTCACGTTTCGCTTCGTTTCAGTGACATTCTCACGTTTGTAATATTACAACTGTCTCTCTTATTTTAAATTTTTTATAAAAATAATTTTATTTTATTTATTATTAATAAAAAAATAATATATCTGAACTGATTTGGCTCCTAGGATCATGCTCTTTCCGCAAGCTTACTCTACCAAAATCTGCATCGGTGCTTCATCTTCTCCGGCGAAATCCATTGTCCAGCAACACATCATGCGATACTGTGATGGGTTGTTGTATATCTCAACTTCTTTCCTTTTCCCCTTCTCTTTCTCCCCTACAATAATCAAACAAAATTCAAGAAACCCCCATTTACCCTTTTCTGTCATTTTTGCTTCTACTTTTACATACAAACAAGAACAACCACATGCAATATTCCTGAGTTGGGTCTGTAGAGACCATTATTCAGCTACTACTAAGGTGGTAGAGATAAATCATACTAATCAATAATGGGTTGTTGTATTTTTCAACTGGCAGCAAAAAATGCATTTTTTCCTCCATCACTAGCTACATACCAAGTCAAGAAAAGGGATGATGGAAAGCTTGTTGCTGTTTCAACTACTTCATCTATGCCTATTTGTGGTGCTGCAGATGCCCAAATCTTAATGTGCTTTTGGTTGACACTAAAAGGGGAAACAAGATTGTAGCTTTTTACTTGAAAAATCAATATGCTAAGCTTACTGTTTTTTACTCTCATTGAATGAGTTCTCTGCCCTCGAAGAACAGGTACTATAATATTCCTTTATTTACTGGTTGTGCCAAGAAATAGCTTCAGACGTAGATTATGCAAATTGTGCTCCTTATCGAATAATCGCAACTGAAAATTCACATTTTCTCTCGGATGCCAGCACTTTATGTTTATACAAAATTAGTGCCTTTTGATCTACTTTACCTGATTTAGAAAATAAAAGTGCATGATCTTAGGGAGGGCAAATCAGTCTAAATATATTATTTTTTTATTAGTAATAAATAAAATAAAATAGTTGTTACAAAAAAATTAAAATAGGGGAGGTAGCCGTAATATTGCAAACATGAGGGAGGTCACTTAAATGAAGTGAAATGTGAGGGGAGGTCTCTGAAATTTTCCCTAAAAATTTTACACAATTAATATTGAAGCAAGACGGTAAATTCAAAATCAATCTTTATAAAAGTCTTTGCTGTAAATTATATATAAAAAAAGTGTACAATTAGTTTAATAACCACTATTTAAAATATAATAAAAATTTATAGAATATCTAAATTTTAATTTCAAAATTAAATTTTAGATAAGGTGTCAAGTTACATGGGCTATTGTAGTTAGTTTGAAGTTAGAATCGGACAAGCCTACCTTTTTTTTGGTAATTAAATGATTTTATTAATCACCAAGGGTATAATTACAAAACTACAGCAGATGCATCTCAGACATGTTGTCTTATTAGGAATCTCTCTAGTAAACTCTATACAAGTAATCTCAGCAACACATTTATCTCTCTATGGAACTCTTCTAGGCCAGTAGCACCCTCTATTGGGGTCGATTTACCCAGAAGCTCCAGTATATAACCTGTATACAAACAAAAACCTATACTACTCTAACTGAACTCAGTCAAAATGTTAACTTCTGCATCAGTTTACTGGTTCCCGCTTTAGCTCTTATATTGTAGGTACAGGCTATAAGCCTTCCTATGGTGTCTATACTCCTACTTTGTTTCTCAAAGATACGTAAGTTTCTCTCAGTCCATATCCCATGAATGACTTCTGCACACACACCATTTTGAACATAGCTGCAGCTTGTGTTTTTCCCTTAGCATGGTGAAGCATCCATTGAAAATGTTGGTCCCAAGAGGTAGCCCTGTATGGCTGCCTTTGCATCCATATTAACAATCGTCCCAAACACCTTAAGTGAAAGCACATTCAGCAAACAAATGATTTTTGTTTTTCAGGCTTCATCTTGCACAATACACATGTTATATCCACTTGCATACCCCATTTAGCTAGCGTATCACCTTGTGCATTCTGTCATGGAAGTGAAACCACATAGTGAACGCTGCCTTAGGCCTAGCCTCATTTTCTAATAGAACACATTTCCAGGGGACTCTAGCATGTTGTCCCATCAGCTTGAGATAGATTTGTCTGATCAGGCTCGTAGAAGCCTGCCACACCAATTGACTTTGATCCACTACTGCTCTAGCCTCTATAATCTTGCTCAGCATCCAAGAGGATTGTTTTGGTATAGCCATAGTATCCAGTGGTTGCCTTTTTATGTAGAAAGCATGTACCTTCAAACCTAATATTTAAACTTTTTTTTTTGGTGCGGATTGCCCTTCAAACACACTAGTCTTTACTTTTTGCCCCTCAAATTGCTAGTCTTTAATTTTTGTCCTCCGCTTAAAAAGTGGCTGAAAATATCTCGAGGTTCTAGGTTCAACTCCCGCTCAGTAAAAAAAAATAAAAAATCGCAAGACAAGGTTTTCACGAAACCTCTGCCTTAAGGCCTAACATTTGCCCCAAAATTAGGCCTATTTGGGCAAAAGCTAGGCCTTAACGTAGAAGTTTGGCTTAAGGCCTAATTTGGGGCAGAAGTTTGCCTTAAGGCCTAGCTTTTCCCCAAATAGGCCTAATTTTGCTACGAAACTCTGTCTTGCGATTTTTTTTTTTTACTGAGCCGGCATTCGAACCCAGAACCTCGGGGTTTTAGGCTAAGGTAAAAAATGAAAGATCAATAATTTGAGGGGCATAAATTGAAGACCACCCCCGAATAAGTACAATCGTGCAAATTGTCCATATTTGAACTTCGAATAACAGTTCAAACTTCAGACCTTTAATTTTGCCAGTTCACAAATTCAAACCTCCGGCTGAAGTTAAAAAACTTAAAGCCCAAAGATTTGAAGTTGGAATTAACCAAGCCTAAATTCAAACTTCAGGTCTAAAATTTGCCGTCATTTAGTTTGGAAGTTTTATATCGAATCTAATTTTTTGAAAATATCCATTGCAAATTACTCTTTTTGTTTCAATTTATCCGAACCTTTTCAGAGTATGAGTGACAAACTTTATAACTTTGACTGTAAATTTTGACATAGGGATAAGACATAATTGCGTCCGATTAATGTTCAGAGGAATCGTTCCCTGATTGAAAACTTGGAAACAAAACTGTGTAATTGAATTTCCCACAATGTTCCAATATTTCTGATAAAAAGAAGGATGAAATCAATCCGGACCTTGTGACTTAAAAGGAAAAAAAAACTGCTTTTGCCACCTCACTTGCTGTTAATGGTGCATCTACGTGGAAGCGATCTATTCGGGTAAAAATGTTAGATGCTGGTTCTAGATTATCCCACAAAGATGATGAATGCATAGTTGTAAACATTTGTTGATAATAGTTAAAAATGTGCTCCAAAATTTGCTTGGGTTCAGTGATCCATTGGTCCGCATCATTCTTTAAAAAAAAAAAAAAACTTATTATGTCTCCTTCTATTAGTAGCCGTATGATGAAAAAATCTCGTGTTCGCATCCCTATCATTCAACCTCATAACCCTACACCGAAGATATCTTCTTCCATCTTAAGTATATTATTGTACTCTAAGATCAAGGACTGCTCTAAATTTTGGGGGAAAGTGTGGTGTGGTGAATTTTGTATTCCATTCAGTCTAGCAAGGATGCGTTTCTTCTTTTGAAAAATATCTCCAAAAACACGATTCGTCCAAGTCAAAATTGAGTTGGTAAATATAGTGGTAGCTTTTTCAAAGTCCCTATTTTCCCAACTGAAGGCGACTACATTAATAAAACCAGGATGCCTACACCAAAGTGTCTTTAGGTTAAAAGACTTATGGTAAGGGGTCGTGGATTTTGGGATCAATTCCAATAGTAATGGATTATGATCAGAAAAGGTTCTGGGGAGATGAATAACCGATGCACGAGGGAATAAATAAGCCAATCATTATTACAAAAGACCCTATCTAACCTTTCAATTATTCGGCTTCTAGTTAGTTTCCTCTTATTGGACCATGTATATTTACCACCATTGTACCCTAGATCTAACAGATGACATTTATTTATTTGCTCCCATAGGTATGAGACATGTTTCTTATTTGGTCTATTCCCACCAAATTTTTCAATCCCAATAAACACATCATTAAAATCCCCACCTATCAACCATGGTCCTGCAAAATTTCTATTTAAGGATGCTAGATTTTCCCACATTGTATATCTATTGTTTTTATCAGTACTAGCATATATAGATGTAAATAACCAAGTTTTATGTGTAGACAATACCTCGATAATAGCACTGATTTCCTGCTCCCTACGCACAAAGCTGTGAACATTCACTAAGTCGTGATCCCAAAGAACTACCAAACCCCCAGATTGACCCGTAGCAGGAACTTCAATTGATTCAGTGAATCCAAACTCATTTAATAGTTCAACATGGTTTGTCATCCTAGTTTCCAATAATGTCACCAACTCACCATGCATGGTCTATGAGTATCCATCAGGTCTCTAAAACTGGAGACCTACCAAAGAACTACCAAACCCCAAGATTGACCCGTAGCAGGAACTTCAATTGATTCAGTGAATCCAAACTCATTTAATAGTTCAACAGGGTTTGTCATCCTAGTTTCCAATAATGTCACCAACTCACCATGCATGGTCTATGAGTATCCATCAGGTCTCTAAAACTAGCGCGAAAATTATCAATGTTCCTTCCCCTGATGATCCAAATAAAAACATTAGTGGCTTGATTCATTGCTGGGGGTGGTGGTGGATGAATTCCATTCTCCATTATCCCACTTGGGGTTGGAGTATTATATATTCCTGAGCTTGGGAACTAAGATCATGACCTTTTCCCCCACTGTGGGATCTTGTGGGGGACGCATATCTAAAGTGTTGCTGATCAATTGGGTGGACACTCCAGGATCTACTTTTGATCCTGTATGTTGCTGAATATGAATATTTTGAGACCGTCCAGTGGAGAGGTTTCCATTATTGGTTCTTCCATAGGGATGATAGGTCCCTCCAGTATTTCCATGGGTTTCTCTCATGGTAGGGGAATTTCTGGAGCGTTTGGGGTTGGAGGGGGAATTGGGTTCACTGGAGGAGCAAGTGGTTGGTTGGTTTGAGGGGTTTTGTTGGCCGTGGGATCCCAAGGAATAGGATTCATGCTTGTTAGTGCTGTAGGTGGGAAGAATGGCAAGTCTGTTGCCATGTTCTGGGTTTGTATGGGCAGAAGGTTCCAATTTCCCCTCATGGTTTCCACAAAGTTCGAGTTCATCGCAGGGGCTATGGGGTGGAGAATATTGTTGAGCCAAACATGGTTGAAGTAATTGCTCATTGCATATTTCAGACTCTCTGATATTAGTTGCGCTAGATAATGGGGGTTCTACAGTACCATTATTGTTTCCCTGCCCTCCACTATCATAGTAATATTGACTGCATGGCCTGGTAGACCCAGCTCCAACCATGTGACTGGTTCGTGCTGGAGGTGGAAGGGGTTGGACATAGTACACAGGTGGTTGTGGAAGGTGAGGGGGTAGTGGTGGTTGATTTGCCATTGGGTTTCTGAGTTGACGATGAACCTGTAATAGTCTGTATCGTCTCCTTGTTGAGATGAGAATTCTGGGCATGGTGAGAAGTATTTATGTTTGATGAGGACTTTTTAAGTGTTGGGGTGTTGGCATTAAGATTTGAAGAAGCAGAGGTAGTATCTAAAGTAATTATGGGCAAATCAGTTAGCATGTCTTTTGTATGGGGTAGCGTCTGATTTATAGTCATTGAGTGAGATGAGTGATGAGTGTTAATATGACCATCTAAGTTATCCCAATTATTGATGTTGGTCATTAGCAGTAATAAGGCTATCGCATTTGTTGGTCATATAAAGTGTATGTATATCCAAATTTCTATTGGGATTTGTTGGATTAATTACCGTATTATCTCCTGTAATAGATTCAGAGATATGCATGGCTTGCGAGGTGTCTGTTTCTAAGCCATCCATGTTGTTGGTATATGTGTCTAATTGGGGGCACAGCTTATTATCTAAAACCAATAGCTCATTATCAAGCGTAGAAAAAGGGTTAGAAAGTGGTAACTGATTTTCCACTGAAGTTTTAGTAGGAGTAACCGTAGTTGTTTTAGTTGAATGATACTCATTATTAGTAGGTGGTTTTTTATTTTTATACTTGAAGAATTGTGTATCTAAATACGTACCTGTGTTGGAATCAAATATTTTTGCAGTGATACCTGTCTCCTTGTCATTGGTTGTTTTTGAAGAGTAAGTCCTGGTAGAACTTTGCAGCGATTTTGAAGGAAAGTCAACTATCTTCCATTCCACTTTGTCTTGCTCTTAAGTTCTGCTTGATGTAAGCCATCTCCTTCAGTCCCAACCGAGTCTTTTTTTACCGAACATTGACTCGTAGGATGACCCAAAAAACCACGGTTAGTGCAAAGTAATTTCTCCCCTTCATACAAGATATGTTGTCGATGGGATCCAATATATATGAGACTTGATTGCTTTGTTCATCGGTAACTCAACACATTGTCTTGCATATCTACCACGGAGGGTAGCAGGAGTACAAGCATCGATCCTCAATAATTTACTGATTTTGCCTCCAATTTTTTGTAAGATAATCGCATCATAAAACACTGTGGGTAACTGGGGCAAAAGTACCCATACCGATGTATACTGTTGTTCTTAGAAAATCATTCATAATGACAGTGGATTCAAGAATTGGTTTCTTTTTGTCTAACTCCTATTTTTTTTTAAATGAAATTTATCACGAACCAATAATATACTCTTTTCTTTTTTCTCTCAAGCATGCATCCAAAAATTCAGTATCATTTCTAGTAAAGTTCTAAAAGCTGAACTTTTACAGTATATCATGTGCAAGGTTTATTATCAACAAATGAATTAAAGAAGCCATTTAAAAAAAAAACAAAAAAAAGGAAAAGGGATGAACAGAATATAACAACCAAAATAAAAAAGTTAACATGTGGATGTGATGGCCATTTATCTTAGTAATCCAACTACCCATAAAATTTCTTATAGAAGGAGAATTTGAAGAAAAAAGAAGGCAACATTGATTTTTAAATATCCAATTACAATAAATTTTGAAGGCGATCCACGTTGATGTTGATGTTGAACCAAACCACAGTTTGTGAAGAATTCAAAGAGCAGAATAAGTTGATCCATTTTCTTATTTTATTTTATATTTCTTTATTTATTGTGTAGACATTTATATATTGATTTATATCCTTTGTTCAAGTAGTACAGTCTACTATTGTTTAAAATTGGATAAGAAAATAAATGACTTGTTGATTCCACAGGCTACTTCTACCTCACCTTGAAAAGGTGTCTGACTCTTATTTCATTGGCTTCTCAATCCTTCTTTTATTTAATTTTCCCTTCTTTTTTTTTTTCTCCCCACAAGATTAAAGAGATTTTCCTATTATTATTTTTACTAGTTTTGTAATCAAATCCTAAGATCCATTTGGCCATTTATGTAATAGACTAGTGCTGCTATAAATAGTGACATTTAGAGATATTTTCATTAGTTCGCTTTTGGATGAGGAAGGGTTTTACTCCTTTGGTGTGTGTTTTAGGGATTTGTCCCATGCATCTGTTAGGAACTTCTTTGGATTCATTGATTTATGCATTCCATGTATGAGTTCTTTCTTTTTTTCCTCGGTTTTTGCTTTTTTTTTTTTTTTTTTTTTTTTTTTTTTTTTTTTTTTGTGTGTGTAATTTTCTGATTCAGAAAATTAGTGCAATAAACGAGATAACAAGCAATTAGAAGGAATGATGGATAATTCTATAACTAAAATAGCAATTAATCATAGAATGAATCTAAGTAAGAAGAGGAAGAACTCATACATCGATTTACCTAATTATCCAGAAGCTAGCTAATGGGACATAATGAAAATGTCCCATAAGTGTCATTCTTTTTTGAAGAAGATGTGATTGGTATGGAGTAAGATATTTTGTAAAATATACGTTCTCTAGTGAAATTAGTTTTTAATGTTTAATTGCTTTAACTTGATGAAGCGGTACATGTTATCTTAAAGGAAAGTAAAATAGGAAAGTAAAATATTTACATTATATGATTATTAGAAAATCGCTAATTTCTAACGAATTCGTTGAAATTTGACTCGTTGGTGACATTTCCAACGAGTTCTTTATAAAGAATATGAATTACGTCGCGCGGTGAACACATATCATTTTCCTCTATAACTATCTTTAACTTTCGCTCCATATAACTTGTTTTGGATAAACTATTAGTACCAAAAAACTATCACAAAAACACGACCCACACACGACAATCGACATACCCTTTTGGCTTCTCCCATTCTACTATTATTATTAGTTTAAGTTAATTTCCTACTTTATTATGCAACGAACCACCAAAAAGTGATCTAGAAAATATTTTTCTACGATAAAACATTTTCCCATAAGATATTTTCCATGATAAACAATTTACATCACCCCTGAAGGCAGAAGCACACACTAAATGTCAGTATGTCACAATGAAAATAGCTATCTGCTTTTAACATCCAGCCTAGCTAGTTTTGGTTTGTGAAAGTTCCATCGTATTTCATCAGATTCCTGAATTAGGAAAAGGTACAAGGTAAAAACAAAAATCATTAAATCCTCTATTGGAGACATATGTAAATACATAGTTTTTAGATTGATTTGTTACAAAATAAAATCTACTTAAGAAGGGATATTTTGACTAATTAGCCTAGAATTAGTGGAAGGTACGTACTAACTAAGATGCTATGGAAGAAGTTCTCCTTCGTCAACTAACGCTGAGACCATATTAATGATTATCATAGGTCGAATAGAGGTGAAAGACTAAGTTGTGCACTCAAAATGCTTTTAAAGTTCAAATGGATTACTAACTTAAATGATAAAAATATCGAAAGGATTTAAAAATGCTCCTAACGAATTAAAAATGGTTTCAAATTGCCTTCCAATTCCACCGATTGAACCTTAATTGCTGGGGTCTTTAAAAAATAGATTTGCGCTTATGGGTTGGATTGTGAATGACTCGGGTCTAGTCACATGTGGACCAATAAAATAATAATTCCACATATTTAACTAAAAAGCTCATATATTCCTCACGTTAAAAGAGGAGCAATTTTAAACTTCAATTTAACAGTAAGGGCAATTAAGATCCAATAGGTGAAAAGAAAACAATTTTAAATCATTTCCAATACATTAGGGACATTTTTTGCAATATTGGTTTTTTATTACTCGTATAAGAAAATTTAGTCTTCACATTATTTAATACATTTATTTGTTACCTGCTTAATTAGTTATGGGGGATTATTTTGTACATACATTATACATACGAGTCCGACACTTTTGTAACCCAAAAAAAAAATTGGAACCAAACTAACCCATTAAAAAAAAAAAAAGAACCAAACTAGGCTTCACGCACAGATTCTGTGCGTGAAACCCTTGCCTAAAAACCCGACCCAACCTTTATTCTTTCTCTTCTCTTTATCAAAAATTAAGGTTTTTTGCGTACTTTGACCGAAGATTAGTCACGTTTCAAAACACCGGAATATAAATATTTTATATAGAAATTAATATATTTTTTAGTGTGAAATAATATCGGTTCATTACATTAAGTATACATATACATTTTGATTGTCGTTTTAGGGGTTGTAAAGTGCTCCGAAGTACGTTTGAAAACTTGTTATATTTAGGTTTAAGTATCATATTTTATAGGGTGCGGATTCTTTTATGTCTTTTTTATTTTGTTATTGTATTGTGTAATCCTCACTTTTTGAATGTGCAAAAATAAATATAATATTTAAAAATAATTCATCCAATACGTGAGGTTCATAATAATTGAAAAATATTTCATTCAATTAGCAACGAAATACATCATTAAATTACAATAGACTTAAAAAAAAATCAAGTTCTAGACACTCTTCTACTTCCAGATGTGCTGCCACCACGAGAGCTTTTGTCACGACCCAGCCCCGTGGGCCGCGACTGGTGCCCTAATTGGACACCCAAACCCATTCGCTTACCAAATCAACATATCAAAAATTTATTCAAATTTAGCATACGTCTTTTGAACAGATACTGAAAACAGATATCATCTTAAGCGGTCACCCGTACCGAAATATCATATCAAAAACCGGTAGGCTGGCGGAATATACATCGCCCGAATACACATACATTTACAAACATAAGGGCCGTTTTGGCCATAATAGCAAATGGGGCCGCTTAAGGCACAAATCACAAACATAATCGAACAAACGTGACCCATGACCCACATATATGACTACAGGCCTTTACAAACCATAACAGAAACATATGACGGAACAGGGCCCCGCCGTACCCAAATAGCCATATATACAGAACATGTATAACAGAAGATATGTACCAAAAATATGAGCTCCGGATCAAAAGGAGTACTCCAAATAGCAGAATAAGTATCCTACACTGGCGGGTCACCTGAACGAACGTCTGTACCTGCGGGCATGAAACGCAGCCCCCGAAGAAAGGGGGTCAGTACGAAATATGTACTGAGTATGTAAAGCATGAAGTACAGTAATCCGAATCATAACTGAAGTGAGAAGTACAGAAAATGGATACAGAATTAGTATATCGAAACCTGTGCTGAAAATATAATTAATGCAAATAAAATCATGCATAAGGCTCAGGAATGTGGTCACCACTCCGACGCTGGTGCCACAACACAGCATAACTCCAGAAGGTTTCAAATCTCTGTACAACCCCGTACATAACACATCATCACAACAAATCATAAGCCATATCACAGCATAACTCCATAAACGGAACCCGGCCCTATGGCGAGGTCTCGGGAACCGTAACACAGCATACTGCCGAATATATCATAGTGCGCACGATCACAAAACCGGCCCGGGATCCGGCGAACGATGTAATAGTAGTATGCACGAGCGGAGTAGTGCGGAAATCATATGCATATAAGTAAATAAATTCTGAGACTCGATAAATAAATATGTATATACCGATATCAGGAAGCTCAAAAACAGGTATCGGGTCAATCGGAATTAGGATACAAAAATTACGAGCTTTTGAAGTTCGGAACCTTCTGAAAATATTCCACAAGCCATATTTAGAAATTCAAGTAGCAAACATATTAGGTAGCTTTCAAATATCATTATGGATCAAACCAAATGGAGACTTTGGAACCATATATATGTACCAAAATATTTATCAAAGACTTACGTCATATCAATTTTCTTTCAAACACATTCGGAAATATACCAACGAGGACTTTCGAACATCATATATACATATCAAACCGCATGGAATACTTACGGAAATCAAAGACATCGGCCATCCTAGTGGCGCTAAGAATAGAATTTTCTTTAGAAGCATACGTATACATTATTTGTTCATTCCATAAAGGTCATGCCAAAAGAAGGGAAGGTAAACTCTGCATACCTCAATTCCTTCATGGGCTAACGAGAGTGCCACGAGTCCCAGATGACCCAACGAACATTAATCTACACCATATAAATCTTTTACGTCACAATCGAACCGAAATTTCAAGAATTGGGTCACTACTACATTTCACCGAATGTCTACTGGGCTTAAAGCTTAACTACGTTCAACAGTGATCTTTCAACACTTAATACCCATTATGCTTTCCAACATAAGATACCATTTTTAGATATATAGCAATCTGTTTCATCATCTAGGAGCCAAACAATTTACTCCAACCCATAACTCAGCAGTTCAAATTATTTCTCCTTTTAAGAACCCAAATCATTAATACCCATTGCAATAGCTGGTATAAAACTCAAATCAAATATTTCAAATACTTATCCATAATCATATTTGAGAGTAGGGTAGAGAATTTACTTCTTGGGGTTCCAACACTAAGATTAAACTTTGAAACTAACTCTTGAAGATTTCTTCTGGTTGTTGTCATTCCTTGAGGTTGTTCCCACGGATAGCCCTCCTATTTTTCACGTCACCACGAGCTTGGAAATAATAAGAGTAGCTGCTGCGTTATTTCATAGAAAATGGCCAAAACAGAGGGCCGTTCTCCTTCTAAGAAGGACAAAATGAGGCTTGGATACATCTTTGTGTTCACTGAAATGGTCTATTTTCCTCTATGTATAGCCCATGTTTATCTCTATGTATATATGTGCCTTTGGGCAACCACTTAATTGCTGGCACCACTTGAAGAGTGCACAGCTAAATTACTTCCAAGTGTACAAAGTTTGGCCTTTTTAAATGATTAAAACATTAACCTTGTCCCTTTTCCTTTATGCCACCGTTTATATACTTTGAGCCAATGACCACTTTCACCAATATTCCTCATTCTTGGATTTATTAATCAATACTTGTGTAATATTAAATCATACACGAATGCTACAAAATTTGTAATTAAAAATTCTAAAATGTGATTGACATCTCCCCATTTGATCGGTTACACACATAATTGATTTCTTGATCTCAATTCACTTTAATCACAATTTTTTTTAATACACTTCATATAATCATTGCCATGATTATGTGACATAGCACTAGTCCATAGTCCCTTTTGATACACATAAAATATTATTTTCAGTCACCGTGGTCACACTTGTTAAGTCCTAAATTATTTTGGGACCTCAAACTCTTTGTACACCGAGCTCTCGATTTTCATCCTTAAATATCATCGAATTCTCCGGGCTCGAGTAATTTTGCTCATATTGGACGATTAAATTTTTCCATTCCAACAATACGGGATATTATAGCTAGGACCGTATTTCGTCAAATAAGTTTCGAACCTCGACAAAATTTATTTTCTTAGATTTGTTTAACTTCATAACGCATTTGTGCCATTACTCTAACCACCTATAAGCTTGGGGAATAACCTCGTTTCCATTACTAATTTTATTTAACTCGCACGCTTTCCATTGCATGAAAACACGAGATGTAACAACCCGTAATAAAATTTAATAACGGTGTTGTATATATGTTCATTGAATAACGTTGCTGCAAAGGTTACGAAAAATTTCTAAGCTAGATGAAGCTCTATAGGTTGCTATTCACGTTTGTATCAAGAAAAATCATTTAAAAAAATGAAACATCAAATGTCATAAGTACTTAATGGACCGTGGGGTCTATTCTTTTATCTAGGAATTGTGAATTGGACACCTCCTAAGAGTAAGAAAACAGATCACTTAATATATAAAGGTGACTCATGTCCTCACTTTTCTATAGATTATCCACGTGTAAAGCTTGTCTCCATTAATTATCTAGTAACATTACTTTCCTCCTGTTTCTTGTTCCCCTACACCCTAAAAAATTTAACTAATTACACACATAATTAATTCTTGGTCTCAATTTACTTAAATAATGAATCACTTCTAACACACTTCGTATACTCATTATCATGATCTCGTAATATAATACTAGTCCATAGCCTCTTTTGTCATACACAATACTTTCCAGTCACCGTCGTCATACTTCAGAGTCTTAAATCATTTCGGGACTCCGCATTTTTATACAGCGAGCCCTTTATTTGTATACTTTAATATGACAAAATTATCCAAAGATCGGGTCTACTTAAATATGTCGAGCAGTTCGAGCTATAGCTCGAAACTCGAGGTATTACATTGATGAAACTTGCCCTCCTTCGCTTAACCTCTAACCTTCATGACACTTACTTACTTATAATCTCAAAAGTAATCTTGTCTTGAACTCATATCAATTAACTTACAACAAATCCAACGTACAAAAGTACGGGATGTAACATCCTTCCCCCCTTTAGAACATTCGTCCTCGAATGTTAAACTAGTCCCATAGGGTCTTACGAAAATTTCGGGGGAATCTCTTTTATTGCTATCACATGTAGTCTCTTTCTTAGCATACCAATATTCTTGTACAACTTGTATAAAATATATCCAATCTTAGTCGTAGTCTTTCCTTCTCTTGGTTCATTCTGCTTTTCATATCTCATCCTCCTTTTATTTCTAGAAAAATTTTGACAGAGTTTCCTTTGTATTTCTTACTATCCCAAAACCTGCACGCAGGAAATACCAACAATGCCTCACAGGGCCAACATATATATGTATACATTATATCGTATCATAGCTGCACAGGGCTCCCAATTTCAAGTAAAAGTATAAAGATGGCGAAACTTACTTCACATATCACACCCCGAGACGTACCTGATCCTTAACGATCTGTCCAGTTATACCTTCCTATCTACCTTTCCTTTCATTCCTCAACTTTACTTTCAATCATACTTCAATATTTTTACCTTATTCGACATGCGCCTTTCACACCGTTGCTTACCTGTGTTCTTTGTAACTTCCAATATCATCAGTCACTTTCGTCGGGCGATGCCGTTCTTCAGCTGAAATCGAGGGTTAGTATAAGGAATTTCATTTCCTATGGCTGGGCTCTATCGCACGATCTTAGATATGAAAGAAAGGTAACATCCTAAATGTCCTGTAGCCTCCTGTTTATAGATGTTGTGCACAACACACCGATAAACAAGACTCTACTAGACACGGCCTGTAGACATTCCGAGGACAAACCGCTCTGATACCACTTTTGTCACGACCCAGCCCCGTGGGCCGCGACTGGTGCCCTAATTGGACACCCAAACCCATTCGCTTACCAAATCAACATATAAAAAATTTATTCAAATTTAGCATACGTCTTTTGAACAGATACTGAAAACAGATATCATCTTAAGCGGTCACCCGTACCGAAATATCATATCAAAAACCGGTAGGCTGGCGGAATATACATCGCCCGAATACACATACATTTACAAACATAAGGGCCGTTTTGGCCATAATAGCAAATGGGGCCGCTTAAGGCACAAATCACAAACATAATCGAACAAACGTGACCCATGACCCACATATATGACTACAGGCCTTTACAAACCATAACAGAAACATATGACGGAACAGGGCCCCGCCGTACCCAAATAGCCATATATACAGAACATGTATAACAGAAGATATGTACCAAAAATATGAGCTCCGGATCAAAAGGAGTACTCCAAATAGCAGAATAAGTATCCTACACTGGCGGGTCACCTGAACGAACGTCTGTACCTTCGGGCATGAAACGCAGCCCCCGAAGAAAGGGGGTCAGTACGAAATATGTACTGAGTATGTAAAGCATGAAGTACAGTAATCCGAATCATAACTGAAGTGAGAAGTACAGAAAATGGATACAGAATTAGTATATCGAAACCTGTGCTGAAAATATAATTAATGCAAATAAAATCATGCATAAGGCTCAGGAATGTGGTCACCACTCCGACGCTGGTGCCACAACACAGCATAACTCCAGAAGGTTTCAAATCTCTGTACAACCCCGTACATAACACATCATCACAACAAATCATAAGCCATATCACAGCATAACTCCATAAACGGAACCCGGCCCTATGGCGAGGTCTCGGGAACCGTAACACAGCATACTGCCGAATATATCATAGTGCGCACGATCACAAAACCGGCCCGGGATCCGGCGAACGATGTAATAGTAGTATGCACGAGCGGAGTAGTGCGGAAATCATATGCATATAAGTAAATAAATTCTGAGACTCGATAAATAAATATGTATATACCGATATCAGGAAGCTCAAAAACAGGTATCGGGTCAATCGGAATTAGGATACAAAAATTACGAGCTTTTGAAGTTCGGAACCTTCTGAAAATATTCCACAAGCCATATTTAGAAATTCAAGTAGCAAACATATTAGGTAGCTTTCAAATATCATTATGGATCAAACCAAATGGAGACTTTGGAACCATATATATGTACCAAAATATTTATCAAAGACTTACGTCATATCAATTTTCTTTCAAACACATTCGGAAATATACCAACGAGGACTTTCGAACATCATATATACATATCAAACCGCATGGAATACTTACGGAAATCAAAGACATCGGCCATCCTAGTGGCGCTAAGAATAGAATTTTCTTTAGAAGCATACGTATACATTATTTGTTCATTCCATAAAGGTCATGCCAAAAGAAGGGAAGGTAAACTCTGCATACCTCAATTCCTTCATGGGCTAACGAGAGTGCCACGAGTCCCAGATGACCCAACGAACATTAATCTACACCATATAAATCTTTTACGTCACAATCGAACCGAAATTTCAAGAATTGGGTCACTACTACATTTCACCGAATATCTACTGGGCTTAAAGCTTAACTACGTTCAACAGTGATCTTTCAACACTTAATACCCATTATGCTTTCCAACATAAGATACCATTTTTAGATATATAGCAATCTGTTTCATCATCTAGGAGCCAAACAATTTACTCCAACCCATAACTCAGCAGTTCAAATTATTTCTCCTTTTAAGAACCCAAATCATTAATACCCATTGCAATAGCTGGTATAAAACTCAAATCAAATATTTCAAATACTTATCCATAATCATATTTGAGAGTAGGGTAGAGAATTTACTTCTTGGGGTTCCAACACTAAGATTAAACTTTGAAACTAACTCTTGAAGATTTCTTCTGGTTGTTGTCATTCCTTGAGGTTGTTCCCACAGATAGCCCTCCTATTTTTCACGTCACCACGAGCTTGGAAATAATAAGAGTAGCTGCTGCGTTATTTCATAGAAAATGGCCAAAACAGAGGGCCGTTCTCCTTCTAAGAAGGACAAAATGAGGCTTGGATACATCTTTGTGTTCACTGAAATGGTCTATTTTCCTCTATGTATAGCCCATGTTTATCTCTATGTATATATGTGCCTTTGGGCAACCACTTAATTGCTGGCACCACTTGAAGAGTGCACAGCTAAATTACTTCCAAGTGTACAAAGTTTGGCCTTTTTAAATGATTAAAACATTAACCTTGTCCCTTTTCCTTTATGCCACCGTTTATATACTTTGAGCCAATGACCACTTTCACCAATATTCCTCATTCTTGGATTTATTAATCAATACTTGTGTAATATTAAATCATACACGAATGCTACAAAATTTGTAATTAAAAATTCTAAAATGTGATTGACATCTCCCCATTTGATCGGTTACACACATAATTGATTTCTTGATCTCAATTCACTTTAATCACAATTTTTTTTAATACACTTCATATAATCATTGCCATGATTATGTGACATAGCACTAGTCCATAGTCCCTTTTGATACACATAAAATATTATTTTCAGTCACCGTGGTCACACTTGTTAAGTCCTAAATTATTTTGGGACCTCAAACTCTTTGTACACCGAGCTCTCGATTTTCATCCTTAAATATCATCGAATTCTCCGGGCTCGAGTAATTTTGCTCATATTGGACGATTAAATTTTTCCATTCCAACAATACGGGATATTATAGCTAGGACCGTATTTCGTCAAATAAGTTTCGAACCTCGACAAAATTTATTTTCTTAGATTTGTTTAACTTCATAACGCATCTGTGCCATTACTCTAACCACCTATAAGCTTGGGGAATAACCTCGTTTCCATTACTAATTTTATTTAACTCGCACGCTTTCCATTGCATGAAAACACGAGATGTAACAACCCGTAATAAAATTTAATAACGGTGTTGTATATATGTTCATTGAATAACGTTGCTGCAAAGGTTACGAAAAATTTCTAAGCTAGATGAAGCTCTATAGGTTGCTATTCACGTTTTTATCAAGAAAAATCATTTAAAAAAATGAAACATCAAATGTCATAAGTACTTAATGGACCGTGGGGTCCATTCTTTTATCTAGGAATTGTGAATTGGACACCTCCTAAGAGTAAGAAAACAGATCACTTAATATATAAAGGTGACTCATGTCCTCACTTTTCTATAGATTATCCACGTGTAAAGCTTGTCTCCATTAATTATCTAGTAACATTACTTTCCTCCTGTTTCTTGTTCCCCTACACCCTAAAAAATTTAACTAATTACACACATAATTAATTCTTGGTCTCAATTTACTTAAATAATGAATCACTTCTAACACACTTCGTATACTCATTATCATGATCTCGTAATATAATACTAGTCCATAGCCTCTTTTGTCATACACAATACTTTCCAGTCACCGTCGTCATACTTCAGAGTCTTAAATCATTTCGGGACTCCGCATTTTTATACAGCGAGCCCTTTATTTGTATACTTTAATATGACAAAATTATCCAAAGATCGGGTCTACTTAAATATGTCGAGCAGTTCGAGCTATAGCTCGAAACTCGAGGTATTACATTGATGAAACTTGCCCTCCTTCGCTTAACCTCTAACCTTCATGACACTTACTTACTTATAATCTCAAAAGTAATCTTGTCTTGAACTCATATCAATTAACTTACAACAAATCCAACGTACAAAAGTACGGGATGTAACAGTTTTGCCCACATGAACGCTTATCATGCACAAATTACATGTCGAGCACTTGCGAGAGTCAGTCTTTTCGCAAACGTCCATTTGATTGTGATAACGGGTTAGCTTGTTTTTTCCCAATTTACAGATATGGTTCTTGTTCGCAATCATAGAAAACGGCGCGGCTGGACAATAAGCTTGATCACCAAGGGGACCGAATTGGCCGAATATGCTTTAAGGTATTTTACGACCTTATATTCCTCCGCCACATAATCATTTACATTTCTGGCCATTCTCTCAAAGCACCTGACTGCATGAGAACATGACATGTGGTACGTTTGCCACTTACCACAAGTGCATGATTGTGTATGCTCAGTAACGATATGTTTGTTTCCTCCTTTGCCATCGCAATAACCCGTTCTAACTTCATACACTCGTTGAACGACGTCATACTCGGTCATTTGGTGACCCTCTGCCTTTCTTTTGTAGCGCTCCATTTTTTTGTAGGGCTTTGGCATCCATGTTCCCTCGTCGGCTAATATAGCTATGGCCTGCCTTGTCCTATCCGCAAATCGCTCCACGACCTGCCTGAAAGTTAGTCTTACCTTTGCGGTGACAGGTAGTCCTCGAGCAGATTTGAGGAGTCCATTGAAAGACTCTGAGCTGTTCGTTGTGAGCATGCCCCATCTCCTTCCTCCATCAGCATAAAGAGTCCATTTTTCAACTTCTAATTTCACCAACCAAACATATGCCTCTTCACTCACTCCCCTTAGCAGCTCCATTTTTGCAGCCCATTTTCTTTGTTGATGCAGCATCGCAGCCCCCCACATCAATTTGTTTACAGTGCCATTTCCAAACTTTGTTTGCAAATTAGCCTTTAAGTGTCTTAAGCAATATCGATGGTAAGCATGTGGAGGCTTCTACCCTTCCAGAGTATGCATATTGTGCAATATGCCTTTATGACGATCCGATAGGACACATATGCCCTGACGACCCTTAATAACATGAGTTTGTAGATGAGTCAAGAACATCCCTCATGTCTCGTTGCTCTCGTTGGCGGCAAGTGCGAAAGCAAGAGGGAATATTGACCCATTGGCATCCATACCTACTGCAATTAGGAGCTTAATGTCATATCGGCCATACACATGGGTCCCATCTATCGATATCACATTTTTACAGTAAGCAAAACCATCAATACTTGGTTTGAATGCCCAAAAGACGAAGTCGAAAATTCTGCCCTCTAAAAGCCACCACTGTACAACAGTGCTAGGATTAGCATGTTGTAGAACCGCCATATACCCCGGTAACGCCTGAAAAGAGGATTCCCAAGTTCCAAAGATCGTTTCAAAAGCATGTCGATGCCCGAGAAGTCCCTTTCTCTTATTTATCATTTTACCATATTTTGAGTGGACCATGCCAATACAAGTTTTGATAGGCATCCTGCATAAGTTTAAACAAACAACATTTAGCAATGATATTTCAATTGCTATAAGATATATAATGTAAACGGTCAGATAAATTACCTTGGAGTTTCCTCAATTTGTTTAAGTAACACATGAGCAATCATGTTTATATCTAGATTACAATGATCTGCTCGACTTTGTCCCATATCACAAGTGTGCTTCGGGTAGAATATTGTGATTTCCCACAAACCATCTGGCTTAGCAATTCCCCGAAGCAACCACCGACAGCCTTGAGTATGTCACCTACAAATTAGCCTCCATACCGATCTGTTTAAGTCATCAACCTTAAACTCCCTCATACCCTGTACACAATACATTCTGACAGCCCGTTGCAACATCTTTTTTTATGTGAACTGCATTCCCTTTGCAATGACGCATTGATCAGCCATGGGATTTTTTGGTTCAATCCACGTTTTTTGGTGACTGTGATAATCATCTCTTGTAAAGACAAATGCATCCTCACGACCTTGGAGACTGTCAAGATATGGAATATAGTCAGAATGCCATTGCATTGAGCTGTCACGAATTGGGTTTTCGGCCATCGGAGGTGGTACGTGGTGTTGAGTTGGTTCTGGTTGGTTTTGGGGACTACAATGCGTATCTTCATCCCCTTCACTATCTTTATCATCAGTTACCTCTGCATTATTAGCTGGTTCATCGCCATCACTCTCTGATGTATCCATACAACTTGGACAATCAGCGCCATCTAAGAAAGGCCTTCTCCTGCACGATAAAAAACATATGTTAAATTCCAAATTCACAAATATATATATTTAGCATCTAGGTGATGAACCTACACATACTGATTATGAGCATGGTGTGGAGAATGATCCTCCTACACGATAAAAAGCATATGTTAAATTCCAAATTCACAAATATATATATTTAGCATCTAGGTGATGAACCTACACATACTGATTATGAGCATGGTGTGGAGAATGATCAACTCCACCAAACTGAGAGGACTGCCTTGCATCCACAGTTGGTACCACTGACGAGTTTTGATAATAATCAGCTGCACCGAACTGGGAATTATTATAATAATCAGCTCCACTGAACTGAGAATTATTGTAATAATCCGCTCCAATGGACTGAGAGTTCTGATAATAATGACTTGCTCCACTAAATTAAGATGACTGCCCAATATTACTCGTATCAGTTCTATAACCCCTACAAAGATTTAAAAATGGTTATTTATCAATACATACAATAAACACGTGCTACTGCACAAAATAATAATATAAGAATGCATATTTACCAAATTTGATTAAATTGTTGGGTAAAATTTTCCAGCGGCACCTGGCCACTCAAAATACCCCTGTAAGAACTAAAATCTCCATACGTGTTAGCTTGACTGGGCTGTTGTTGCGGGACCTCTCTGGGTATCTTTTCAACATATATCTCCAGAACATTAAGGATGACTAAATGTTTTAATTCTTCTGGCGCATTCAAATAATCCCCTAAAGAATCATCATCATTGATATAATGCCTACCATAAAGCACTATACCATTGGAAACTGATTGTGGATATCTGCCCGTTATAGAGATTTCATACTCATTTGGACTAATCTTCATTTTTTCACATATGTAAGTGACTAGTGATTCATAAGACATTTCAAGTGGACATTTAACATGAACGTTTGGTCTTTTATTGTAACGAACTGTACTATTGTCATCAAGGTTAATACCATCCCAATATATTGAAACGTTAACTGGTGGAATATCTTTAGCCATTTTTTGTATGACTTAAGATAGGTTTTTTTGAATGACTTAAGAGACTTAAACTTATGAAATTGATGAGTTTTTACCTCGTCCAACATTCTTCTTAAATAGATTCATATTCACCCCTATTGCGCACAAGAACAGTGCGTAATATGAATTTAATTCAAATAAACGGTCAAAAATTCAGCATTGGGTTGTCCAATCGATCCTTTAGGTGTCTATCCAAAACTAAATTTTTAAAATTCGCTGCCACCGTTTTATCCACGTGAATGCTATCTTCCCACCGAAAGTATTTGCAACCGCCCATATCCTATAAACATTACAAGGAAAGCAGTTTTTTAAAGTAAAATATATGGATAACGTGAAAAAAAAACACTAAAAAATATAAAAACACTTACTTCGGGCACTTTACAACGCCAAAAAGGGCGACCCGGATTATCTTGGGTCTTTGATGTTTTTAGTTTACAGTAATAACTGCATTTGCAAATATCGGGTTGCATAGCAAACATTGAAGTTTCAAAACTTTGAGACATGTTTTTGGAAGTGCAAAAGTGTGTTGAAAGGGTGAAGATGGAGAAAATGAAAGAGGAGAAAGAATAAAGGTTGGGTCAGGTTTTTAGGCAAGGGTTTCACGCACAGAATCTGTGCGTGAAAGGACCAAACTTAAAAAGTTACATTTTGGTCCTTTCACGCATAGATTCTGTGCATGAAGCCTAGTTTGTTTTTTTTTTTTTTTAATGGGTTAGTTTGGTTCCAAATTTTTTTTTCCGAGTTACAAAAGTGCCGGACTCTTATACATACGCGATAAAATGTGAAATATACGTATTAACAGTATTCGAATAAGAGTTAAACTAACAACTCCTACATAACAATCTCTGCATATCTCATTTCCTCTTGTTATTCACCATATAACATGAATTCTCACATTATTATCAACTGCACAAATTAAATTAAACATCATATTATAATTAATTCATGTATAACTAGTACGTGAACAAAATTAAACAGACTCTCGGTAAACAATTTGATAAAGATAAATGTTCATGTCATGGAATCAAGAACTAATAAACATCTTGAATGAGCAAATTAAAACATATTGGAGATATATATATATATATATATATATATATATATATATATATATATATATATCATCACATAATGGAGCAAGTTGGATTATATGGATCATAAACGGGTTGGCATATTGGATAGAACTGCGGCACACATGGATTGCATGTTGGAGGACAAGGTTTTTTATCTTCCGTTTTATTCGGGTCGGGCTTCTCATCGGGTTTCACTTCTTCAATAATCACAATTCGAGAACACTTGAATTTCCTTCTTATGCAATGCATCAACTTGAAAAAATCGACTCCTATTCCAATCACCACCAAATGGCTTTTTTCCATGTCTATGTTCACTGATATTACCCCTGCATATCAATCAACAACTCCAAACGCATTATTCTGTTATTATAATGAGGGTATTTCAATGTATTTGATGTGACGAAAGTTATTTTTCCGAACATGCATATTTCTCGAAAAAAAAAAAAGTTCTTTAAGGATGGGTAATAGTACAATTAGCAAACTAATTACTCCATCCGACTCAATTTATGTGACACTCTTGTCCTTTTAATCAGTTTAAAAAATAATGATATCTTTCTATATTTAGTAATAATTTAACCTCAAATTTATCATCTTACCCTTAATCTTAATGAAATGATTTGTAACTACACATGTTCCAAAAGTTTTTCTTTTCTTCTTATACTCCGTGTCCAGTCAAGCACGCTCATATAAAATGGGACGGAGGGAGTACTGTTTTGATTATAATTCTGAGTTATAGTTAAAACTTAAAATCGTGATACATGACGTTAACAGTACACTGAGATAATTGGGAAGAAAAATAGTTTACACCCGTAAGTAATGGAAGTATTTTTCTCCTTATGGTTCAAAATTAAATGTTGATTAAAAATTAAATAACAGAAAATGACTTATATCTGAAATATATTTCGCATTATATCCAGCACACCCTTAATGTAGGAAGCATATCATTACTACTTAGCAAAAGTTCTCAGTGGAAAAAGGTTTTTTTTTTTTTTTTTTTAAAGTTATGCAAAAGGGAGAGAATTAAAAGACAAAAATACCTGGAGTTCTTACAGCAATCTGCATAGCCTTTGATCTACAGTGATCAGTGTTGAGAGGGAGATCAATCACAATCTTTTTCTGTTACGACATATATGATTAATTAGAATAGAGATTATAACAATGGAAGAAAAGAGACAAACTAATAATAATTTTAAAGACTTAATTACCTTCATGTTCTTGTGAAATGGAGCTTAATTTTCTGGTAGTCAAAATGATAATGAAAGGACTTTATATATAAAGAGACTGGAATTGTCTATATAGGTGAAGGTGATGATTGCAATATCGTCATCTCATTCTTCTATGACAAAGACAGATACCGTGTTCATGTATTGTATACTTCGTAGTTCGTACTACTTACAATTATTTCTTCTTCAAAGACAAATATAATTTTATTTCATCTTCAAAAGATAATATCATAATGCTTGTAGCCATAATTACATGACTACCTCAACGTTCTACTAATTATAAAAAAATAAATTAACTCCCAAGTCTTCTTAATTAAGTTGTTAATCAGCTGGCACGGAACAAAATTGCATGATTTTTTGAAAATAAGGAAAAGAAAATAATGACAAATCACAAATTGACTAGCTTGGAGATAAAATTTGGTCGTCGTCTCACCTAATGAATTATAAATTATAATCAATGTTTTACATAATAAAAAATTTATAGTAGAAACTTCAAGTTTTCTTGAATCCCAACATCCATTTATCCTATATCCAATTATTATACACTGTACTTGTTTTCTATAAAATACTAGGTTGGTCCCAACATTTTAACCAACTGAAATTCTTAAATTAAAAGTAATAAATTAAAAGCAACTAGTGCATTTCTTAAATAATAATGTCTTGTGCCTTTTCACCTCCTCCTACTCCCACGATCTTTACTCTCGCAAATTATAATGACGTCTTTTATATCGACTGAATTGAATGTGCTGATAATGTTTTGCAAAGTATATCAAGATACATGTTTTGTAGAGAAAATTGATATAATACACACAGATACACATGTATATGTGTGTATATCTGGACGGGTTTTTGGGGTTAGCTCACACATGATCACGACCATAGCATATATATGTCACCCAGAGCATAAGAGTTTGCTTCTCCGAGCTCTGGCTACGGAGGAAGGAACCGAAAAGGTGTTAAAAAAAAATGGTTGACTTTGTACCTTTATCATTGAGACTCAAGTGAAGCCCGTTTACTTACAATTTTTTAATATTAAGCCATATGGAGAATGTGGTCAAACATCATAGAGTACATATTATTTGAATGTTTGCATATATGCATAAACATACATTTATTTGTATGTTTGTTAGCATACGTATATGAACTGCTCGTAATTATGAGAATGCCCATCCGACCAAATCTCACTGTCAGACATGGGGTGTGACGTGCGCCTAACCCATACGCCCCATACATCACGTGTTGCGCTCTTATCCCCTTACTACTAAACCAAAGCCCGAGGACAACAACCAACGGGCCTTCACTTGAGCGTAAAATTAACAGATTATATATATCAGTTGATAAAAAACTGACTACGCAGAATGTAAAATCTCAAACTACTCATTCTTGATTGTTGATTAGTAAGCAGAATATTGAGCATGTAGTAGTGAAAGTACAATTCACATAACGTACAATAGTAAGCTGAATATCGAAAGTTTCTACATTGTACCCTGGATGAATAAGTGGGAAGTGGGGAGAATTACTTAACAGAAATTGACATAAATGAAACTAGCTACAATACCTGGAAATAAAATCATAAAATCATGGTTAAAGTAAATTGACTCTTACCAATTAAGCCAAGTTTTATTCTTGGAAACACCACTTAGAATGTATCAGAACACATCAAACTACAAAGAGTATCACAGCATATTGCCTAATCAAATTTCAAGAGCATTTTAAACTTTGTTACACATATTTCAATCTTAACTTTACAAAACATTCGTCTGCGATTAAGTTCTTTCAGTAAAACAAAGAGACAGACATGGGGAATAATAGTTAGTCAACAACAGATACTTGCATATTCATGTCTACTAATTCGCTTTAGACACATAATTTATACTTTTGTACCATGTTGCTCACCACAGTCTTCGATCGGGATCTTGAAGCTTCTGTCGTAACCTCGAAATTCTGGACAGGCTCAGAAAATGAAGCTCTTTCAAAAGTTTCAAGTAAGCTCCCGGGGGCCTCTCGATCTTAGCCCTGTACATCAAAGAAGCATGCTGCAGAGCTTGACGAACTGAAACTTCAACACCAATTTCCTCTCTTCTTCCAAAATTTTCTTGAATATAACTGAAATACGGCTTAAAGACCCTAACACATTCACTTTTATTGTCATGCGTTGCAGGTAAACCCGCATAACTCAGAAAACCATTCTTGTCACTAACATAAGTTGGAGAATTTCTCCGGCCAATCCAACTTAGTGGCTGCTGGAAGGAGTAAATAGGAGGACTTATGGAGTTGGGAACTTTTTGAAATTTCTGAGGTGGTGCATATAAATTGTGTTTGGGAACTTTTTGAAGTTTCTGAGATGGCTCATGTAAATTGCGTTTCTTTTGTTTTGTCATTGGCACATTCTTACGAGACAGGTCGAGTATAAACATGAAGGTCTGGCACTCACCCAGATGAAAAGGCTCATCACATTTTGGACCATCTCCCATTTTGTTGTTGTAACCAGGGTAATTTTCAGCCCTGAATTCTGCACATTCAATACAACTCAAGGAGTTTTCTATTCCAAGTCCAACAAGATCCCAACGGTGGTATGTAGGAGTCGTTTTATGGGCAACATGAATTTGACCATCGAGTCGCAACATGTTTTTTGCACTCCAAAGAAAACTTCTCACAAGATTCCTGTGCATTCTGCATAAAAGAAAAAACGCACACAATATGTTGAAAAAATGCAAAATGCAGTGCAAGAAAAGAACAATTAAGCAACTAACCTAGAGGACAAAAGTCAATACTTTCAGCAAATAATACAGAAATTGTTCCCTTCCCAGTACGATCAAAATATTGGCCTAAATGAGCCAAAAAAACTGGTCACTAAAGATGGACATAACTAAACTATTTTACAATCTTTGCTTGTCTTAGATTGAATAAAACAACGTTGTCTTACAAGTATTTACAAACTCTAACTACATATCACTTGAGCAAATCTTCACGATTGATATCCTAAACACCCTACCCCATTCCTATCCTCATCCTCAGTGGTACTCGACACTCATTGTGTTTGAAGCAAATTTAGTTGTTAATTACAAAACTGGTAAAAATGCATAAGCGAAGATCCCTTATATAATTCTTACATGTAGGATACCCCACAGTCATTCAATGAGAATGGATAAGAGGCTGTAAGTATTTATACTAAATATGAGTTGTTGGCACAGAGTCGAGCCACATACTTAAAAACCTAAATCCATATCCACCCTCAATCTTCTACTCCCTTTCTTTTCTTTGAAAGACAGCAACTCGACTCTTTCACCAGGTACCTACTAATACAACCAAGGGAGGAGCTAGCATGTCCGCTGCAGGTTCGGCCGGACCCAGCAGCATTGGCTCAAACAATGATTTGTCTTGAAAATCCATTGAATAATAGTAACAAATTACTAATATAGAACCTAGTAACTTTTCAAAAAAAAAAAAAAAAGGAATCCAGAACTCAAAAGCTTCAAATCGTGGCTACGCCTTTGCTATTTCTCCTAACATTTTTGTCCATACTAGGATTTGAATCATAGTTTTCATCCACTCCCTTGAGTTCAAACTCCACCTTCTACTCCTATACATGCTACTTTCCTCTAACACCACAAAACAATATGAAAAAGATATTTCTTAAATAGTTCAAATTTCCATGAAAAGCATGTTACATACAACACTACAAGCAGAGTTAAAATCACATAATAAAAATGTATCCAGAAAGATAAAAAGTGATTATTATCCTCACTGCCATGAAACCCTGCATGAGGAAAGTTATAAATTATCCGATCGAAATTTCCAGTTACTGAGAGCAGGATGATGCTGCATTTTAGTTGCATCCACACCATGCAAGATAACTTCCTCCCAAAGATTTCAACTTTTCTAAGTTTGATTTTCCATTCTTGTACATTTTGATCACCTCATCTATTACAACCAGAACCAAAAAGGGCAAAATTAAACAGCAAAAAATTACAACAACAAACATACTCAGTATAATTCTATAAGTGGCGTCTGGGGAGGGTAGCGTTTGCACATTTCAAAGCAGTTTGGAAAAAATAAACAAGAGAGAAAAACCATGACACAGAGGAAAAAAAAAAACCCTTCCGTCCCAATTTAAGTGTCTTAATTTGACTTGACATAAAATTTAAGAAATAAAAAGCAGCTTTTGAATCTTGTGTGTTAAAAATGTATATAATATATTAAAATATCCTTGGCATATTGTGATTTTAAACTTGCTAAATATAGAAAGATACATTTTTTGGGGGACAAACCAAAATGAGAAAGCATGAAAAAGTATTCTTGAACAATAAAAAAGAAAGTAAGATACTAATTAGGCCCCGTTTGTCTACATATACAAAAAATATTTCACCTTTTTTAAAATTTTGAAGTTGGAGTTGTGGTTATGTTTGGTCATAATTTTTGAAATTGTAGCTTTTGGTAAAATATAGTTGTAAAAAAATGAAAAAGTGAATTTTTTTAAAAAATAAACTTTTTGAGTTTTTGGTATTTCGGAATATTATATTCAGAATTTTTCTGGCCAAATGCTGATTTCGGAAAAAAGTAAAAAAAATTCGGAATAAAGTGAATAATTAAACGGGGGCTAAATTAGGACGGAGGAAGTACTGAAGAAAGCATGACAAAGCATTCTTGTACAATAAAAATTGGATTTTGCAAAAATCCCATCATAAATTAAGCAAAATAAAAGCAACCCAGAAAGAAAATAGAGTGAAAATGAGTACCATATGATTGTAAAGAGGAAGCAACAATATTAGAAGCGTTGCCAAAAGAGTGAGCTAAACAGAGAGAAAAAGAGAAATCTCCTTCACCAACTAATAGTATTTGATGATATGAAGAGTAATGTTGTATTCTTTTCTCTTCTTCTCTTCATTGATCACTTTTTGGTTCTCAAAGAGACTTTTTTCTGCCATAGCTGTAATTCTAAAAAGGGACTGTTTATGTGCCCAAAAACTTAAAAAGGAAATAAAATTTAAATTTCTTGAATAAAATTACGGATTTGACATCACCACATAACGATTTATATGAGCGTTGTTTCTCGTAGCCTCCGGGGGCAATACAGGAATTACAAGATTCTTCATTTGGCTAATCGGGGCCCTCAGTTTCTTTTGGAAGGAAAGCAAAAGGAGTTTTCAATTATCGTCTATTGAAGTATTGATGCATTTTATGAAACTCACCAGTCACCACGTCATAATCAAAACTAATTTATGTCCAATCGATAATAAAAGTTTTGCACAATTAATATTGAAGCAGGACGATAAATTCAAAATCAATCTTTATAAAAGTCTTTCTTCTAAATTATTTTAAAAAAAAAAAGAAAAAAGTGTACAAGTAGCTTAATAGTCACTATTTAAAATATAATAAAAATTTATAGAATATCTAAATTTTTTAATTATTTTCAAAATTAAATTTCAGATCTAAGTGTCAAGTTACATGGGCTATTGTTGTAGAATCGGACAAGCCTACCTTCAAACCTAATGTTTAAACTTTTTTTTTTTGTGCGGATCGTCCGTCAAACACTCTAGTCTTTAATTTTTGTCCTTCGTTTAAAAAAGTGACTGATAATATCCATAAGTTTTGGATTCGAACTCCTGCTCAGACAAAAACAAAAAGAATAATTTTGCAAGACAAGACTTTCTCGAAACCCTTGCCTTAAAGCCTAACATTTCCCCAAAATTAGGTCTTTTTTGGGCAAAAGGCCTAAGTTTGGGCAAAAGTTTGCCTTAAGGCCTAAGTTTGGGCAAAAGTTTGCCTTAAGGCCTAACTTTTGCTAAATAGGCTTAATTTTGCTACAAAACTCTGACTTATGATTTTTTTTAACTAAACCGAGATTAAAATCCAAAACCTCGAGGTATTAAGCGAAGGCAGAACATTAAAGACCAGCAATTTGAGGGGCTAAAAGTAAAGACCACCCGCGAGGACAATCGTGCAAATTGTCCATATTTAAACTTCGAATAAACCTTTAATTTGGCCAGTTGACAAATTCAAACCTCGGCTGTAGTTAAAAAACTTAAAGCCCAAAGATTTGAAGTTGGAATTAGCCAAGCCTAAATTCAAACCTTAGGTCTAGATTTTGCCCTCATCTAGTTTAGAAGTTTTATATCGAATCTCAATTTTTTGAAAAATATCCATTGCAAATTACTCTCGTTGTTTCAATTTATGCTAACCTTTCGGAGTACGACGGTCAAACTTTATAGCTTTAACAGTAAATTTTTACATAGATTTCTTAATTTTGACATAATTCAAATTATTTAGAAGAAATATAAGAAAAATATTGTCAAAAAACCACCTCGTAGATCACCCAAATAATAATAGGTTCCCATAAATTGAAAAGAGAATATTATGTAAAAATCAAATTCATAAGTCTTTGCAGGAAAAGTAGGAAGTGTATTGGTGTTGCAGGGAGTTTCAAGTTAATTTGGGCCTCAGAAAAGCTCACAAATCTCATATTCCTGGGCTGCATTTTATTTGATTTCCGGGTCATTAGCACTTATTCCCAATTTTGTGTTTGATCTTTAATTTTTGTCCCTCATAACTAATAACTTTTTGTGGACATAAGTTTATATTTTTACATCATAATATCTCATAAGTTATGACCGCATTACTTTTTGTCCTTAAAGAACTTATGTTCCACTAGATATAAGTTCAATTGCTAAAGAGCAAAAATTAAATACCAACCCGTTTGACCGCCATCAATAAAGGATAAAATGAGATTATCAAGTAAGTTAAGGAAAAATGGAAAAGAAAAATGACATAATATTCCATCACACCAAATCAATTATTAATAATAATTATGGACATTATAATACAATGCAATGAATTAAAATTGGGTGTCTTTCACATCATGAGGCAATTCTCATAATCGGGTGGGCATACTGGATAAAACTGCACACATGGGCTTGGAGGGCATATTGGCCTTGGAGGGCATATTGGAGGGCAACATGGTTTCGGATCAGGTTTGGGTTTCGGATCAGGTTTGGGTTTCGTTTCGGGTTTCACTTCTCCAATACTCACAATGCGAGCACAATTAAATTTCTTCTTTATGCATTTCATCAACTTGAAGAAATCAACCCCTACTCCAATTACCACCAAATGCCCTTTTTCCTTGTCTGTATTCACTGATATTACCCCTGCAAATTAATATAATTAATTCTAGAAGCGGCGAATTCAGGATTTAAAAAAAGGGTGCATTATTATAAAAAGACAAATTTAAATTTAAATTTGACGAATTCACCCTCTATATTCTTATCATTAAATTTATTACACTCTTAAAAGTATAGGTACAATTTTTTTATAATTTTATTCTTAAAGACTTTTCACATATGCTGAAAATGTTTGGATTTTTGCTGTACCCTTTACTGTTGTGAGTGGATTTTGAAAAAATAAACCAACTAAAGAAAAAAAATAATAATTATAAAATAACAAGGACATGGGAATTGAACCATCAACCTCAATGCCAAGGTGCACCCAATAACAATTATATTAAAATCAGTGTGTGTTTGGTACGACGGAAGTCACTATTCAATTTTTCTTAAAATCATATTACTATTTAACTGATATTTAAGCATAATTATCATTCTTTCTTATTAGAAAATTTGTTTGGAAAACAATCTAATTGGCTAATATTATTATCAATCTATTGTAAATATAATTTTTTGGAAAAGAACATAAAAAACACTCTCCAAAATAAGTGATATAGCTTTGATAATATACTCTAATTCTAAAGGAAAACGCCTTATGCCCAAAAATGAGGATAGTCATTTTCTTCTTTTGTTGGATAAAGTGTTTTCCCGGTAGAATATTTTCTCAGAACCAAAACACAAGAAGCTATATAGTAAAACATTTTTCTGGAAAAATTTTAAGCGTTAATAGGCATAAATACCTGCACATCTTACAGCAATCTGCATAGCCTTTGAGATACAGTCATCAGTGCTGAGAGTGAGGTCGATCACAATCTTTTTCTATATATATGACATTAATGATTAATAAGAAATTTAAGAGAGGGACAGAAAATCAAGGGATAAACAGAAGACAAATTAAGGGATTAATTACCTTCATGTTCTTCTGAAATGGAGCTAATTTCTGGCAGAAACAATGATAATAAAAGGACTTTATATGTAAAGGGCCTGAATCGGTCTATATATATAGGTGATGATTGTTATGAGTACCGTGTTCATATATTATACAATACTACTGTATAGTACGACTACCTAACTTTTTTTTTTGTCTCCTTCAAAACATAATACGAGTAATATATTACAACTAAAAGTAAATCAACGCTCAAGTCTTCTGAATTAAGTTGTTAATTTGCTGCCACTGGAGACAAGTCGGATAATATACTGGAAAAAACAAAAAGAAATAGACAACTGAATGATATTCAGTTGGGGTGAAAAATATTTACATTCCAAACTTTATTTTAGGAATAAAACTCCCCTCCAACATTGAAGTTATTCCCCCTCATATCTAAACTAAGTTTTAACATCTCTCTCTCTACTTTTCAAATATCATGATATTCTTCTCTTCTCTGGTAAGTATTATTGATCTACCTATATTAATAAGTAAGTATTACATTGAGAGGAAATTGAAAATGGTAAAGGCAAAATTTGTACTCCCTCTGTTTCAATTTATGTGAATCTATTTTTTTTTTTAGTCTGTGCCAAAATGAATGACCTTTTTCCTAATTTGGAAATAAATTCACTTTATGAAATGATTTACAATCACACAAATATTCAAGACTTATTTTGAACCACAAGTTTCAAAAGTCTTCACTCTTTTTTAAATGTCGTGCTCAGTCAAATGAGTTCACATAAATTGAAACGGATGAAGTATAAGATAGAGAGGGATCGAACAATGTCAATTTTCATATTTGAAGAGAAGTTAATTTTTAAAGTAAAATTAGAAGGCGTAAGTTGTTTTCACCCTTTTTGTTGGAGCTGAAATTTATCAGTCGTTGTCTCACCTAATGACTTATAGCCAATAGTAATTTACTTATAAGTCATCGAGAGAGAAAAAATATTTATAGAAACGCCTAACTTTGCTCTAATCAATATCCACTTGTCAAATTATTATATTGTACTAGTTTCTAAATACTAGGTTTATTTACTTTGATGGTCCCAACATGCCAGACAACTTGGTTTCCACAATAATTGTACTAGTTTCTAGAATACTAGGTTTATTTACTTTGATGGTCCCAACATGCCAGACAAATTGGTTTCCATAATAATTGTACTAGTTTCCAGAATACTAGGTTTATTTGAATACGTAGTACTCGTTGACCCTTAGAGAGAAGACGAAATGACTATGTAAAAATAATAAATTTAAAGCAACTACTGCAATTTTTAAATCATATTTATGGCCTCATGGGTTTTCTCGATTTTTGTTTTTATTACTTATAATTTTTGGCAGGTTAAACTGTTTTGGATTTTTTTTTTTTAAGGGAAACAAGCTCATTAAATATTAGGAAATCAATTTTTAGGTGAGACCAGAAAAAATAAATTTCATATGTGATATTTTACGTTGATTGCCTCTTTCTCATCCTAACCCCACTTACAGCGGCAATGAAGTTATAAAGATTGTCATAAGCAAAATCAAAATATAAAGAAGTAATCATACGAAGAATTTAAGGGGATTATTCAACATATAGTGTATATAACTAAATAGAAAAAAATTATCAATCTAAACAAAGCAATTTTAAGCAAAGAGATGTCAATTGACACAAATGGTATAAATAAGAGTGTTTTATTTTTACTTTTTTTTATTTTTTTTGTTTTTAGTTTTTAGTTTTTTGTAAGAAAACATAAATATTGTCCCAAAAACGTTTACATATAATCTAGACAAACACCGTAGGGTGGAGTTGGGTGAGGGTGAAGGAGTGGGGAGGTGAGGGGAGGGGTGAAGAGGAGACAATCATGCAGATTTATATTGTTTTTTACAATTTTTGCATGTTGCCTATAATGCACACTTGCTATAAAAGTTACTTGGCTTTTAAGCGACGTTACAGTGTGAATTTTATTTATACCGTAATGTTTACTAGTTAAACTTAATTACTAGTAAAATCTCTTTTTCCTGCTTATAAAATGCATAATCGCGTTTAACTCAAGTCTGATTACAGAACTAGTGAAAACAACTAGCAAAACATTCTTTGATCATTCTGATCGTTTCATGGGTTTTTCTTTTTCTGCCATAAGATTTCAAGTTATTGTGTTTTTTCCCTTTCATGCGCATGAAAGTAAGCAGGTGTACATGGCATTTGGTAAATAATGAAATAAGTGACTAACAATCAAACAGCCAGGGTCTCAACATATATTTTTCTTATAACCAAGAAATTTCCGAGCGCCAGAGCAATGGACCCATTTCTCTATCCTTCTTTATCTAAATACCAAACTTTTGTCAACAGGGTTCGAACCCTGATGTGCACTTAAAATCAAGACATCACGTGGTGCGTTTTTACCGCTGGGTGAATCAATCAAACGTATCTTAAGCGAAGAAAGAACATTTAACACATGTACCCCATAAAATTACAATAAGTATAGTATATGTTATACCCCATTTTAACCGGGTTAAAGTAGAAGTATAACATATTGCAGATTCCTATTGGTTTTGTTTATTTTAAGGAGTCGCCACCTAATTATTTATGGTGAATTAGGACACCTACATTTGTTAAAGTTATTTTAAAGTTAACTCTGTTTTAAAAGTCTGCGAAACTTAAGATTCTAGGTTCTTGAGTTCAACTAATCTAGAGGGAAGGTATTAGGCATCCTCTAAATTCCATTAATAATGGTTAACCGACCGGACTCAAATTTAATTGGGCTAAGAATGTAGATGTAATATTTTATAATATTTTTTATAAGTATTTCTAAGGTTATAATAGAAATATAAACGTGCTATTTTAAATAAAACTTGTAGAATTAGTTCAAAAGGCTGAGTATGAGTGTAAAGATGCTTAAAATCAAAGTATCGAGAGAAAATGATTGCCTAAAATAAACTAGGAGAGAAGTGTTAATTTATACTGTTTAAATTAATTAAAGTAACTGATACTAAAAAAAACTTCTATTGCTGGGTTGAAAAGTGGAAAAGTTTCAGATTTGGGTGAATTAAAGAATTCAAATACATTTTCGTATGAAGAAACGGATAGTGTTTAAAACAAGCTAAGCCACAATTTTTTATTTTTTATTTTAAACAGAAGGACGGATTCGTCAATTATTCTTGTAATCTTTGAAGGAAAATATTAACGATTCTTGGCTGGAAATTAAGATACTATCTACAGTGGCATGAATTATAAGAATTCTTTATCCTAAAGAAAACTAATAAGAAGTGAGGGATTGCTGAGATAGCTCCTAAAATAGATGTCATAAAACAAAGACTCTACATGGCTAATTACGGATCTTAAATCATTAACTAGAGACGAACACCTATTAAATAACTGGTTTATCTTTACTAAACACCATGTTCGGGAATGCTAACTAAAATATCAAAGAGATAAAACAGGTAAGAGAATAAATTAAGATGCAAAGGATAAAGTGATGCAGCAACTTTTGCTACTCTCTTTTGCGCTACTGCCCGGATGATTTGAAAGAGAGGGCGAGAAAACATAAGAGCATATGACAGTTCGACGTTAATCCTCAAAATAAATTCTTCACAACTCTCGTAAGCGGTGTCGTTGAGTCTCGAAGCGAAACTCTTCGGTTCCGGTGTTCATGCAAAACAAAGAAAAGAAAATGAAGGAATTAGTAAAGGGACCAAGTCATTAGTAGGTATGGAGATAGGACTAAAGGTGAAAGCTGTTACAAATGATTCTGGATAACACATCGACTATAAATTTTAGGCTAAAATATACTCACTACGAGTTAGAAACTTGGAGACATTGTTTATTAACAAACTAATCCAAATCTTAGCAGAAACATAATGACCACAGGAGAACAAAAGAGAGGGAAAGAAACCAGAGAACTAAATCGTGCTTCTTAATTAGCGTTTCGGGGCAGAAAACCAAAAGTCAGGTACACACGTGCTTTATAATTCCATTGCAACTTAAGCAGAAAATAGACAAAAAAAAAAAGCAACAAACAACCTAAGTCCTACGTAACTAAAGCAAGATAAGAATCTTCAGCATGAATCCATAAACTATCTAACATATGCAGAGTAAGCTAATTACTTAATTTCAAACAAGATTAAAACTAAACTCTATACTGATGACAGAACTAGAAAAATGGGTAGAATAAATCAAGACATGGATGAACATCGTTCCCTGTGGACAGTAACTGAAGAAGAATTTCTAATGAAGTAGCAATCATGAAATGTCCACTCTTACTCACAACACCAAAGATCTGGAATAAACATATCGTGTATCTCTTTTCTTCACAATGCAAAACGAAAGAAACTAAGGGCAAGCCACAGAATCATAAATGTATCGGAAACTACAATGGAAGAAGAAGGGACGGTTGACTTACTTAATCAAACACATACTAAATCACAACTAAAAAAAAATGAACAGGTTCAGGATTGTGCAACACCTAACCAAACAAGTTCCGTTACACATAGCATAAACAACCTCAGTTAAAACAAATACAGCAGAATTTATTTTTTTAAGAGAATAACCCCTGTAAACAAAGTTGCAGGCAGGTTTTAGTAGCATACTCATTAATGCAAAACATCATTCTTTGGGCTAGATTTCATCCATTTTTAGACAGCATTCAAGTAGACACCTGTTTAATCTGTCAATCGTTCGAAATAGCAAAGCAACTAAAACAAGACCAAACCTCACGATTAACCAGGCACACTCCTCGGGTTAGGCCATTTAAGCTTATAGCAAGTTCAAACATATGTCCGGATAATGGGCAGTAGCACATAAGTGATGACTAAGCTTACAGCGGAGGCATTACACAGCATAAGTTTAACTTTTAAAGGGCAACCCGTGAACTAGCCTTAACCAAATCAACATTGTGGGATTCCAGATTACCATGGGTATGTCTAGCAAACTGCTTCAGGAACAATTGAAGTAAATTCATAGAGACACCCCTCTAACTCAACTGAACCACTGATCGAGTTTAAATCAAAGAGTTCTACAGGTTTTCCAACTTTAAACTAGACAATGTTAACCTGAATAACTTATACGATAATCAAGTTTTAGATTTAAACTAACACTCATGTCCATACTGATTTTGTTTAGCTACATAATTGTACAACATAGAGGTAGACAGCAGTAACATGACACAAGTTATATGGACACCAGCTATGTTAACTAGGCATCATGAACACATGAAAGTATCGACTGAAAATAGACACTATCAACATAGTCATCCAACATAAGCATACAGATACTCCAGGGCTAGCATTACCTTATACTAAGGCATGATCACTAAACTAAACAAAAGCCTAAATACTATGCACGGGACTGAACTAATCTACTAATAAAATGGCCATGATAAAACAAAGTCCAGCAAGCAGAGCGCAAGAGCACAAAGAGGAAAGTGAGAAAAAAAAATACAGAAAACATAAAAGGGAGTAGAGTATTAAGCGACACAAAGCATATGAACACTCCCAAACATTTGTCGAACACTCATACTTTAGACGATATACATCCTGAAAAGATGGCCTTAAATTTAAACGAATAAATATGATTCTACAGCATTCGAGAATACAAATCCCATAAGCAGAATTTCCTCGTAATACTCCGACAACATGGTTCAAACATAATGAGAAACCAGATTCTGAATTAACCAAACTAAAACAAATTAGCAATCATGTTTCAACTATTATTTATTTCATTTTGCCACAACTCAAACGGAAGACAGAATTAATTATCATTTCAAACTAAGGTTAACTAGACTAGACTCATACAAATTGGAATGAAATCTGGGAGAAGAACTTCACATTCAGAAACTCCACAAAACAGAGCTAGACATAATCTGGTTTATTAAAGCCTTCATAAAATATATCTAAATATTAACAAACGGTAAAAACTAAAACGCGAACCTTAATGTCTACTTATCATTCGTCAACTACAGCTACTACGCGAAAAGAAATGCAAACAAATTTCGAATCACAAATGGCAACAGCAAGATATTAAACATGATTTTTTCATACTAACACAATTTTAACAGAACGATGAGTCGAAATGGCATCAAATTTTACCTGTTGGTGATGCAGTGAAATGGGGCGTCGGGTCTACGATCTACACTCGATCTTAAAGTAACAAGCCGAAAGAGTAAAATGACTTAATTTTCAAATGGGTGTTCCCAAGTATAGTGATTGAAAAAATGTAAAATAATTAGGAATGGTTAAAGTGGCTGCCAAAGAACTGAAACAGAACAGAATTCGAACAAAGTCCAGATTTAGAGTAGTAAAAAAAAAAGATATGAACATGTTGAGCCCCCCTTTCAAGATTCAATTCGCCATATATTTATAGGGCTTCGTTTGGTTTAAGAAAAGAGAGGGAGGAGCGTATGAGAGAGAGGAGTGAGGACAGGGGAGAGTGGAGACGACAGGGAATATGGAAGAGATAGGTGTGGGGGACAAGGGGAAGTGGAGAGGAGCGTGGGTTGAAGAAAGAGAGAGAGGTGGAAGTGGAGGGGGCGGCTGAAGAAGAGGAGAAAGAGAAAGAGAAAGAGATTAGGGCTCTTTTTGGTGTGGATGATGAATAAGTGAAGTGGGTCGGGTCGGGTGTGATAAGGTGTGGGCTGGTTCAATTCCAAAATGGGCTACCCGTTTGGGTTGGGTTTAACATGAATTAGGGGTCTGATTTTGGACCAATATCTTCCTTTAATTAATCCTCTTTGGGCTTCTTAGTGATTAATTTGTACAATGCACTATGTGAAAAACAATTAGTAATTAATATGTGGAAAGTAAGGATTTAATAAAGTATAATTAATTTAACGAGTACAAAATCCGAAAATAAAATGATGACGAGCTATAAAAATTAGTAGTGTTGACAGTAAAATAGTGAAAATGAAAGTAACAATATTAATAGTAGTAGTAAAAAAAAAATAGTGAAGGTAAAGTGTTTAGCTCGTCAGTAAATTTAGAAGCCCGAGTAAATAAAATTAAATAAAGGGGGGACAAAATTGGGTGTCAACAGTATACATGAACAGAATACATATATCAGTTGATAACAACTGACTAAGCAGAATGTAAAATCTCAGACTTCTCATGATCTTGATTGTTGACTTTATAAGCATCATATCGAACATGTATTTCTTAAAGTATAACTCACAGAACGTACTATAGTATAGAATGTTTCTAAAAATGAAACTACCATATCTTGGAAATGAACTCATAAAATCTTGGTTAAAGTACATAGACCCTTGCCACTAAGCTTTCTTGGCCGCACAGAGCAAGTAATAAACACAATTTGGAATGTATTAGAACACATCAAACTACATTTAGTAACTTAGTATCAAGCATATTACCTAGTCAAAAATCAAATTTCTATAGCATTTCAAACTAAGTCGCCCATAATTCAACCATATGGAACAAGCTCTTCAGAAAACATTTGTTTGTGATCAAGTTGTTCCAGTAAAATTAAGAGAGAGACATGGAGAATAACAGTAATAGTTAGTTAACAACAACTACTTGCATATGCATATTTAGTTCAGTCAGACCTCTCATAAACCGTCATTCTCTATAACAACATTTCACTATAACATCCATGTTTCATGTGGAACCGATCTTTCATGTTATGTTACATTATATATTTTCTATAACATCACTTCGCTATAGCAGCCCAAAAATATTGGAACAGGCAACATTATTATAGAGAAGTTTGACTATATCCACATAATCTATAGGTAATATCCCATACGCTGTTGCTCAAACACCCTTTGATCAAGATCTTGCAGCTTCTGTTTTAACCCCAATATTCTTGACCGGCTCCAAAAATGAAGCTCGTCCAGAACTTTCAAGTAATCTTCAGAGGGCCTCCCAGTCTCAGCAATGAACATTAAAGCACCACGTTGTATAGCTTGACGAACGGAAAATTCAACATCAACGTCCTCTCTTCCAAATGTTTCTTGAATATAACTGAAATACCCCTTGAACATCTTAAAAAAATCACTTCTGGATCATGCGTTGCTGGTAAACTGGCATAACTTGGAAAACCATTCATGTCGTTGACGTAAGTTGGAGAATTTCTAGTGTCGATCCAACTTAGTTTCTGCTGGACGGAGTAAACTGGAGGACTTACAGAGTTGGGAATTTCTTGAAATTTTTAAAGTGGTGCATGTAAATAGCGTTGCTTTGGTTTTGTTCTTGGAAAATTCTTACGAGATGGGTTTAATATAAGGCAAAAGTCATAGATAGCCCCCTAAACTTTGCCACATTTTCCTCTGGGCTACCTAAACCGAGGGTTATACCTATTGGTTACCTAAACCAGTCTAAATTGATCCTATTGGGTACCTTTTGCCTATGTGGCGCTTACGTGGCACAGCAATTGATTACACTCGTTATTGGGGTGACACCCCTTTCATCCTTAAATTTTTTTTTTTTGGTTAAAACTTTACTTCTTTTAAATAAAATTTAATAGATAAATTAATAAAAAAAAATAACCCACCTCCCTCCTCCCCCTAGCCGCACCCCACTGTACGTTTTTCTCTTCTTCTTCAGTGTGTTCAGTTCTCTTCATCTTCTTCTTCTTCTTCCTTTTTTTTTTCTCTTCTTCCTCTTCATTATAGCAATTCATTTAACCCACCTCCCCCCGCCCCAGCCGCACCCCACTGTACGTTCTTTTTTTTCTCTTCTTCTTCATTGTGTTCAGTTCTCTTCATCTTCTTCTTCCTTTTTTTTTCTCTTCTTCCTCTTCATTATAACAATTCATTTCTTTTAATTATTTATATAAAATTAATTTGTGAATTGGATGTTATTTCTTACCATCATTTTTTTTGTCCTTTTTAGATCTGAAAAGTAACATTACCATCTTGTTCACCGGAAAAAATGGAGATTTACCATTACTATGACTCTTTTTTTTCATCTCACCTTTCATTAAAGGTTGGTGGGTCTTATAAAGACATTGATAGACCTAAATAAGAGAGGAAAAAGGAAATAAATTATTGGTTGGGTGGGGGACGGCGGTTGGGGGTGGTGGTGCGGCGGCCAGTGGTGAGGGAGCGGTGGCGAAAGGGAGGAAAATTGGGGTGGTTGTATAATTTATTTTTTAATTATTATGATGGACCCCCCCCCCCCAACCGCCACGTGTCATGTTTTTATTTGACAAAATTGCCACGTCACGGAGAGTGTAATACACTCTCCTAATTTTACTGATTATTGTGAAAAAAATACCCAATAGGATCGAATTTGGATTGGTCTAGATACTCAATAGGTACAACCCTCGGTTTAGATATCTCAGAGAAAAATGTGGCACAGTTTAGGAGGCTATCTATGACTTTTGCCTTAATATAAACTTGAAGGTACTGCACTCACCGAGATGAAAAGGTTCATCACATTTTGAACCAGCTCCTCTTTTATTGTTGTGACCGGGGTAGTTTTCAATCTTGAATTCAGCACATTCGATACAAAACAAGGAGTGTTTTGATGCAAGTCCAACAAGATCCCAAAGGTCGTATGGAGGAGTCGTTTTATGGGTAACATGAATTTGACCATCAACTGGCAACATTCTTTTGGCACTCCCAAAAAAACTTTCCACAAGATTCCTATGCATTCTGCACAAAGGAGAAGGCACGCAATACATTGAGAAAATGCAAAATCCAGAGCAATAAAAGCCAATTAAGCAACTAGTCTAGAGGACAAAAACCAATACTTTCAGCATATGGAATTAATTCCCTTCTCAGTATGATCAAAATTGGAATGAATGAGCCAAAAGAAACGGTCACAAAGTGCTGGACACAACAACAAGAGTGTTTGGTAGGTTTTGTTGATGAAAAACACATTTCACAATATTTGCTTGCTTGGATTGAAGAAAACAACTTTGTCTTTTAAGGGTATGAGTCCTATACAAACTCTAACTCATTCTCGCGAATCCTCATCCTCAATGGTACTCCACACTCATTGTCTTTTGACTCGAATTTAGTTGTTATAAAAATGTTTTAAAATATATGTATATTTATACTAAATATAAGTTGTGTGTGCATGTGTGCAAAGTAGAGGCACTAATTTAAGAACCTAAATCCACCTGTATCATCCTCCTCCTCCTTCTACTCCTTTTCTTCAAGGTTGGGGTTCATGCCATGGGCGGAGCCACCTTCGACGAAGGGTGGTCAAGTGCACACCCTTCGTCGGAAAATTACGCTGTATACATAGGTTAAATGTTAGCTACAATGAGTATCTATTCAATTTTGCACACCCTTAACACAAGTAAGAAGAAAATTTGCACACCCTTCATCAAATTCCTAGCTCCGCCACTGACTTCATGCAACTTGACTATTTCACCAGTATCTCTGCTACGCGTTAAGTAACTCTGACCACCAAAGCGGAGCATATGAGAAGAAAACTACCTAACTCTTTTGTCTCTTCAGGGATTCAAATCGCGATTTCCATAATTTTCATCCACTTTATTGACTGCTAGGCTACACCTTAGGTTCAAACTCCTCCATCTACTCCTATACATGATACCTTCCTCTTAACACGGAAATAATCTAAAAATATATATTTCTTTCATTTAGTTCAACAATTCCAGATAACAATCTTACATACATCCAAGCTTGAAAATCCAAACCTCGTTCGCCAGGTTGAAATCTTTTTATGTATATCACATGGTATATACAATGTTAAAAATCTTTTTATGAGTAAATGTTGAACCACTTTTATGAAAATCTTGTCTCTTCCACTGCATACAGATTATAGGTAGAATTCAAACCACATGATAGAGAAGGTATCGCTTGCTGCTCTTCATTTTGATAGGAGTAGGTGCTTGCACAAACAACAACAACATACCCAGTGTAATTCCACAAGTGGGGTCTGGGGAGAGTAGATTGTACGCAGACCTTACCCCTATCTTGGAAGGTAGGGAGGCTATTTTCGAAAGACCCTCGGCTCAAGAAAAAACAGAACAAAAGGTCAAATAATTGACGAAAGCGTATCCATCATATACAAGGTTATAAAATCTTTCCATACATATATATACAGTAAATGTTGAACCCCTTTACGGAAATCTTGCCTCCCCCATTGCATACATCATATAAGTAAAATTTTAAAAAAGAGGGAACCGTACTGGATAAGATGATTATTATCTTCACTGCCATAAAACCCTGCATGAGGAAAGTTATAAATAATGCGATCGAAATTCCTGGTTCTAAGATCACAATGACGCTGCATTTTAGTAGCATCCACACCATGCAATATACTTCCTCCCAAAGATTTCAACTTTTCTAAGTTCGATTGTCCATTCTTGTACATTTTGATCACCTCATCTATAAACAAAAAAGGGCAAAAAGTAAACAACAACAAAAAAATTAAATTTTGCTAAAACCCCATCATAGATTAAGTAAAATAAAAGAAACTCAGAAAGAAAACAGAGTGAAATGGGAAATGTAACAACAAAAGATTAAATTTTGAGGGAAAAAAAAACCCATTATAGATTAAAGTATAGCAAGAAAACAAAGATTAAATTTTGCGAAAAACCCATTATAGATTAAGTAAAATAAAAAGCACCCCAGAAAGAAAACAGAGTGAAAAGGGGAAAAATGAAACAACAAACGACTAAATTTGGGGGGAAAAAAACCCATTATAGATTAAAGTAAAGCAAGAAAACAAAGATTAAATTTTGAAAAAAAAAAACCATTATAGAATAAGTAAAATAAAAGCAACCTAGAAAGAAAACAGAGTGAAAATGGGAAAAATGAAACAGCTAAATTTTGGATTTTGAAAATTTCCCATTCTTGATTTCTTGTACATTTTGATCACCTCATATGTAAACAAAAAAGGGCAAAAATTTTTACAAAACCCCATTATAGCATTATAGATTAAGCAAAATATAAGCAGGCCAGAAAGAATTAGAGTGAAAATGAGTACCATATGCAGTGGCGGAGCCAGGATTTTCATCCAGGGGTTCAAAAATTCTAAAAGGTAAATATACGAAGAAGTCAGGGGGTTCAACATCTATTATATATACATAATAAAATAATTTTAACTTTAAAAATATACTGTAATTTTTTGCCGAGGGGTTCGGAACCCCCTGGACATACGCTGGCTCCGCCCCTGACCATATGATCGAAGAGAGGAAGCAACAATGTTAGAAGTGTTGCCAAAAGAGTGAGAAAAAAAAAGAAATCTCCTTCACCAACTAATGGTATTTGATGATATGAAGAATAATGTTGTATTATTTTCTCTTCTTCATCTTCTTGATTGATCACTTTTAAGGGACTTTTTCCTGCCATAGCTGCAATTCTCAAAAGGGACCTTTTTCTGGGACTGTTTATGTGCCCAAAAACTTAAAAAGGAAATAAAATTTGAATTTCTTGAATAAAATTACGGATTTGACATCACCACATAACGATTTGTATGAGCATTTCTTCTTGAAATTTTGGAGTTGGAGTTGGAGTTAAAGTTGTGTTTGGCCATATTTTTTGAAATTGTAGCTTTTGGTAAAATGTAGCCGTAAAAAAATGAAAAAAATAATTTTTTTGAGTTTTTGGTATTCTAGAATACAACTTCAAGTTATATTCGGAATTTTCATGGCCAAATGCTGATTCCGGAAAAAAGTAAAAAAAAATTGGAATAAAGTGAATAATTCTTATATCCAAACGGGGGCTAAATTAGGACGGAGGAAGTACTAAAGAAAGCATGACAAAGCATTCTTGAACAATAAAAATTGGATTTTGCAAAAACCCCATCATAAATTAAGCAAAATAAAGCAACCCAGAAAGAAAATAGAGTGAATATGAGTACCATATGATCGAAGAGAGGAAGCAACAATATTAGAAGCGTTGCCAAAAGAGTGAGAAAAAGAGAAATCTCCTTCACCAACTAATAGTATTTGATGATATGAAGAGTAATGTTCTATTCTTTTCTCTTCTTCTTCATTGATCACTTTTTGGTTCTCAAAATGACTTTTATCTGCCATAGCTGCAATTCTCAAAAGGGACTTTTATTACTCCCTCCCTCTCGTAATAAGTGTCACCCTAGCCAAAAACACGCATATTAAGAAACCAATAATGCAATGTAAAGTTTACTAAACTACCCCTATATAATAAAAATAAATTATTTTCCCTTTTGATTAGAGCATGCATGAAAAGTAAGGCTTTTAACATTGGGAATCTAATAATATCAAGTTTCTATGTGTTTTTTGTCTTGAATACATAAATTTGTCAGTTTTTGTCTAAGGGCAAAGTAGAAAAAAACTTGTCAATATATGCATTGATTTCCTAAGGTGACACTTATTATGAGACAAAAAAATTTGACTAAGGTGACACTTATTGTGGGATGGAGGAAGTACTGTTTATGTGCCCAAAAACTTATAAAGGAAATAAAATTTGAATTTCTTGAATATAATTACGAATTTGACATCACCACATAACGATTTATATGAGCGTTGCTTTTTCAAGATGTACCATGATCTTAAGGAGATATATTGGTGGAATGACATGAAGAAGAATATATCATATTTTGTAGTTAAGTGTCTGAATTGTCAGCAAGTGAAAGTCGAACACCAGAGGTCTGGTGGCTTGGCTCAGAATATTGATATTCCTGTCTGGAATGGGAAATGATCAACATAGACTTTGTATCAGGTCTACCTCGTTCAGCTAAGAGCCATATCTCTATTTGGGTAATCGTTGACCGATTCACTAAGTCGGCGCACTTTTTGCCAGTCAAGACTACAGATTCAGCAGAAGATTACGCCAAGTTGTATGTTAATGAAATTGTCAAATTGCATGGGACCCCAGTGTCCAATATTTCAGATCGTGGTGCTCAGTTCACAGTGAACTCTTGGAAATCCTTTCAGAACGGATTGGGTACCAAGGTGAACCTCAGCACAGCTTTTCATCCGCAGACAGATGGTCAGGCAGAGCACACTATTCAGACTCTTGAGGACATGTTGAGAGCATGTGTCCTACATTTCAAAGGTAATTAAGATGATCACTTACCGCTCATTGAGTTTTCTTATAATAAAAGTTATCATCCTAGCATTGGGATGACACCGTTTGAAGCTCTGTATGGGCGAAGGTGTAGATCACCAATTGGTTGGTTTGAAGTTGGTGAAGCAGAGTTGTTAGGACCATATTTTAGATGATGAGATAATGCAACACTATGCCGGCACTTTTAATGAATTGATGATGACGATGATTAAACACAGGTCCCCGAAAATCCCATAGGAGATACAGATCCTGCACAATCACATACACAAGACAAACTGCCAAAAACTCGTAGGCCAACTGCTAGAATTTGGAAATTTATGACTAAAGATAAGGAAAGACAAATAGCTACATGTGATATATGTAAACAAGAATTTATTTTTAGGCAACAAACTAGTAAGGATAGTGGAACGGGTTCACTAATGGGTCATATGAGATCTAAACATAGGGATGTTTGGGGAGAGAAAACGGGTTCAAATGTGGGGGAGAGAGGGGGGTATTCAACAAACAGTAGACCCACGAACCAGTAGAAATTTTAGCTATGACAAGAAAAAAGACCATATAGAAATAGCTAAAATGGTTGCTTTTGATGCTCTACCATTTTCCTTTCCTTCGGGTTTGGGGTTTGTTACTTATATTCAACGTTGTTATAATCCGTTGTTTGAGGGTATTCCTAGAAGTACTTGTAGATCGGATATCATAGATTTATATAAAAAATATAGATTTTATTTGCGTCATGTATTTAATTCTTTAAATTGTAGTGTTTCTCTTACCGCCGATTTGGGTCTTAGTGTTAACAAGTTAGATTTTTTTTGCTATTACATGTCATTGGGTTGATGATAATTGGGTGATGCAAAAAAGAATTATAGCTTTTTTACATGATGAAGGGAAAGTTCGTCATGACGGAAAATTTTTAGCGGATTCAATGTCAACTATTATGAAATTTTTTAACATTTATAGAAAAACACTTTGTATTGCTTTAGATAATGCTTCTAATAATACAAAGGCGGTTGGTCTTTTAAAAAGGGAATTAAACCCTCCGCTAAAAAATATTTTTCATGCGAGATGTAGTGTCACATTTTAAACTTGATTGTTAGAGATGGTCTTGACTATCTCGAAGATTCTATTCAAAAAGTTAGAAATGCGGTTGCTTTTCCTTTTTGTAATTCTAATAAGCAAAAACTGAGAGATTTTAAGAATTCTTGTGTGCAAAATGGCCTTAGACCTAGGAAAATTCAAGTAGAAGTTGACACTAAGTGGAATTACACTTGCATTATGTTACAACAAGCATATGATTATAGGATTTCCATACAATAAGTTCACAACCATTTTAATACGGATAGTGATGATTGGATAAATATTAACGATTGGGAAGATGTTAACGAATGTATTAACTTTTACAAAAAAATTATAATGCAACTCTTGCTTTTTCTAGATAATTCTCTCCCACAGTAACCGAAATTTTAGCCTACTTAACGGAAATAGCTGGAGTTTTACATGAGGATAAGATAAATCCGGTTATCAATTGGCTATTTTTTCTATGACAACAAAATTTAAGAAGTAGTTTTTTCCCATCCCAACTTTATTTATATTGGATTCTCTTTTAAATCCTTGTTTTAAAATGTCTTATACTAGAGGATTGGTTGGTCAAATTTATAACTATTTAAAAATTGACGAGAGAGTTGAACCATCTTTACATGACGCCAAGCTCGCGATTGATGCCGAGTTTAGAAAAGTTTTTAGTCATTATTCTAATTTGGAAGAAAGTGCTACATCCGTTGCTCCACGTCCTACTACTTAAAGTAGCAAAAAGGGCTTGTCGGGTCTGTCGAATTTAAAAGTTTTACATTCACATCCAGCTCCTGCTCATAATGCAAACTTTGATGAATATCACCTTTATTTGATGCAGCCAAATGTGGATATCAGCCAACTAGATGATTTGGACGTCTTAGCATAGTGGAAGAAATACAAGGCGAGTTATCCGGCACTTTCAAGAATGGCTCGAGATATTCTTACTGTTCAAATATCAACTGTGGCTTCGGAAAGTGCATTTAGCCAAGGAAGACAATAAATTGGAGACCATAGACACTCATTATTCGAATTTAGCTTGCAAGTACTAGTTTGCATTCGCGATTGGATTAGATCGGAGCGACGCAACCAAAACTTAGAAGCAGTGGAAGGCGAACAGGAAGAGATTGAAGATTTGATAGCAAGTGGAATAGACCAAATAGATGTCACGGGTACCCGGGGCTAGCCACCGAGCACCACTCGTTCTAAAACTCATCTTACTCATTTAATGCCCTTTTACCAATTTTATACACGAATTGTAGGAAAATCATATTTTATATAGAAACATAAATACTTATATACATTTGCCTCTCGGCCATCAAAATAATATACACATAATAATAACATCTTGTGAGACCATCTGACCCACACTGCGTATCTACGAGCCTCTACTGACATACTAAACATATAGACGGAACAAGACTCCGTCGTGCCCAAAATATGCATATATACCAAAAGAACAATCATAAGCACCTCCGGACAATGGAGTGCTCTCAATCAGCTGACAGCTACTAAGGGTCTGGACCAAGCTCACCTCTCTATCTACCTGTGGGCATGAACACAGCGTCCAAAGAAAACGGACGTCAGTAAGAACATTGTACTGAGTATGAGAGGCATAAATAATAAAGAAAGACAGTGTTAATATAATGTGGACATCAATATGAAACATCTAAATCTGAATGACAATCATAAAAGAAGTAATGCATGCTGTCTTACTCATACTCATCATAATCTCATATATGCATAATATGCAAGCTGCCCATCCATATCGGAACGGTGTGATAATCAATAACATTAGCCCGCGTCCGGGGTACCATCTCATGCCACCCACTAGTGGTGTCTGCCCATGCCAAAAGGTCATGGTGTATCCGTATAGCTGCCCGCCTTGGCAGTGACTGCCCGGCCAACTAGGCGCGGTGTAATATGATCATGACATGCTCATCAAAAATACTTTTAATAATATGCTTATCATAGTACATGCATAAGACTCAAGATCAACTATACTCTGTCGGGGTGGCGTAAGGTCGTGATCCCCCGATTTGATTATGGAGCAATTATTGACATTCTGCCTCACCTTGAAGGAATTAGTACATAAGGTGAGTGTAAGAAATAAATAGCATCATTATCAATATGGCATCATCATATCATATCTCTTATCTCTTATCTTATATAGACATTTATGGACTTGGGCTTCTAGCTTTCCGGAAAATAAGAACTCATGAAGAGGAAAAAAACTTATGCTATAGGATTCATGCCATTAGAAAGAAAGGACTAGCCTCACATACCTTTGTCGTTTAGCTATGTTATCATTCACTTGATCTCCCCCAATGTCACGTCGTTACCTTCACGGGAGAATTTGTATTAACATTAGTTAATCGACTATAAGAACGCGTCGTAAATTCTAGAGAAAATTGGGCAGCATTTCCCCTGTAAACTTAACAATCCTCGAAATTCCAACTTAGCCAAACATCAATCAAAATACCAACAACAATAATACCAACAATTTCATACCAAACTAGGATTAAATCCATTCTTAGATTACTCCCAAAACAGCCTAATATACATTCAGATGCCAATACTTGTATACACTTCTTTATTTCTGTATATCCATAATATAACAACAACAACTACAGCCAATCCTCCGATATTCCAGCCCACAAAACAGTCCATAACGACCAGAAAACAGTCCCCAAAATATCATCGCAAAACAGCCACAAATATTATACCAAACAGCTCCAAAATATAGTCACAAAATAACCACGAAAATTACATAAAACAGCTCCAAAATATTATCACAAAACAGCCACGAAAATTACATAAAACAGCCACGAAATATTGTCATAAAATAGCCACGAAAATTACATAAAACAGCCCCAAATATCGGCACAAAACAGCCCGGTATACGCTTTATATACAATATCTTTATACACTTTATTCTCCCAAATTCAAGAACAACAACTTATCAAGAACAACAACTTATCAACAACATCAACAACAATATCAACAACCTCATATAGCAATATAAGCACCTTGAAATCTCTCAAAGTTCCAATAAAAAAACAACCCTCAAGGCAACCATATCAACCAACTAATCTATGACTTCATAACATAATTCCCTTCACTTTAAACTAGGGAATTCTCCCATGAATAACTTAATTAACAAGAATAGAGTATATTACGTACCTTATTACCCAGAAAACTCAACTAAAATCCTAGCTCCAAGCTTCAATAATCAGGCACACATCAAGCACCAAATACTATAATCCTTTCCTAACTAGTTTCCAATTTCCTAAGATGAAATCTTGCTTTGATTTGGAGGAATTCAACTTGAAAGATTTAGAGAGCTTTTAGGAGGGTTTGGGAGGGTTTAGAGAGAGTTTAGAGTGAGAGAGAGAGAGAGGTAGAAAATGAAAAAAAATCAGATTTTTCGGTTTTTACTTTCCAGATTTTTACTGTTCACCGAGTACTGTTCATCCGCGTCTACTGTTCACCCGCAGAATTATTTCATGGACTCAATTTTTTTTTCTGAGGTGTAACAATAGAAGACTTTGAAGATATCTCAATGACCGCATATAATATTGCGGATATTAGCCAAATGATTGACACTTTTTGATTTTATTCTTGTATTACTTTTTTACAACTCATGTATTATTTGCAAGTTAAAAAAAACTACAACTTGCAAATAAATGTTATTCATGAATGAATAAAATATATGGCTCATTGAACTTTCTTCTATTTACTTGTGTTCATATTTTTACTTATATTAAGTTAGAAATATACCTAAAATATACTAAGAATATACTTATAATATATATATATATTATAAGTAGCTAAGCCTATAAGTTAAGTTTTTTTAAAAGTTTATAAATTTCTATTTTATAACTTAAGTATATTTATATTATAAGTATATTCTTAGTATATTTTAGGTATATCTAGCATAAATATACTTAAGTTATAAATAGAAAGTTATAAACTTAGAAAAAACTTAACTTATAAATAACTTAAGTTATAATACATATAACTTAAACATATATATATTATAAGCAGCTAAGCATATAAGTTAAGTTTTTTCTAAGTTTATAAATTTCTATTTTATAACTTAAGTATATTTATATTATAAGTATATTTCCGGTTCCGGTTTCCAAAAAAAAAAGTGTACAAGTAGTTTAATAACCACTATTTAAAATATAATAAAATTTTATAGAATATCTAAATTTTAATTATTTTCAAAATTAAATTTTAGATCATGAGTCAAGTCACACGGGCTATTGTTGTTAGTCTGAAGTTAGAAGGGCAACTTACATAGATAACTATCTTTTAGGAGCAATTAACTATGCATAACTATATGACGAAATACACTCAACTACAAGGAGAAAAAGTTAGGAAAAATATTTAAGAAAATAAATGTGGTTGGCTGGGTTCTAACTTAGGCGGGCAGGGACAAACCCCACACCCAATAATCACTCCAGCGACGACCGCTTGATGTATTTTGGTATAGCTATGAGTGGTAATATATAAAATTACTGTAGCTACTAAATATAAATAAATTAAAAGGTAGTTATTATCAATAATTACCTCTTGGAGGTAGCTATGCCAAGTAATTATTCCAAGTTAGAACCGGACAAGCCTACCTTCAAACCTAATAGTTAAACAATTTTTTGTGCGGATTGTCCTTCAAACTCACTAGTCTTTAATTTTTGCCCCTCAAATTGCTGGTCTTTAATTTTTGTCCTTCACTTAAAAAAGTGGCTGAAAATATCTCGAGGTTCTAGGTTCAAACCCATGTTCAGTAAAAAAAAAAAAAAGAATTATGCAAGACGACGCTTTCGCGAAACCTCTGCCTTAAGGCCTAACATTTGCCACAAAATTAAGCCTATTTGAGCAAAATTTAGGCCTTAAGGTAGATGTTTGCCTTAAGGCCTAACTTTTGCTGAATAAGCCTGATTTTGCTATGAAACTCTGCCTTGTGATTTTTTTTTATTGAGCCGGGATTTAACTCCAGAACCTCGGGATATTAGGCGAAGGTAAAAAAATTAAAGACCAGCAATTTGAGGGACAAAAATTAAAGACCAGCCCCAAATAAGGACGATCGTGCAAATTGTCCATATTTAAACTTCGAATAACAATTCAAACTTCAGACCTTTAATTTGGCCAGTTCACAAATTCAAACCTCTGGCTGAAGTTAAAAAATTTAAAGTCCAAAGATTTGAAGTTGGAATTAACCAAGCCTAAATTCAAACCTAAGGTCTAAAATTTTCCCTCATCTAGTTTAGAAGTTTTATATCGAATCTCAATTTTTTGAAAAATATCCACTGCAAATTACTCTTTGTTTTAATTTATGTGAACCTTTTCGGAGTATGAGGGTCAAACTTTATAACTTTGACCGTAAATTTCTTAAGTTTGTAACAATAAAATTTATACATTTGGAAATTACATTACAAGTACTATAAGTTAAGCTAATTTATAGTTCAAATTATTTAGAAGAAATATAAAAAAAATGTTGTCAAAAAACCACCTCGTAGACTACCCAAATAGTAATAAGTTCACATAAATTGAAACAGAGAGAATATTATGTAAAAATCAAATTCCATAAGTCTTTGCAGGAAAAGGAGGAAGTGTATTGGTGTTGCAGGGAGTTTCAAGTCAATTTGGGCCTCAGAAAAGCTCACAAAATCTCATATTCCTGGGCTGCATTTTATTTGATTTCCTGGTCATTAGCACTTATTCCCTATTTTGTGTTTGATCTTTAATTTTTGTCGCTCATAACAAATAATTTTTTGTGGACATAAGTTTATATTTTTGCATCATAATATCTCACAAGTTATGATCGCATTACTTTTTGCCCTTAAAGAACTTATGTCCCACTAAACATAAATTCGATTGCTAAAGAGCAAAAATTAAATACTAGCCCGTTCCACTGACATCAAAATGAGATTATTAAGTAAGTAAAGGAAAAGTGGAAAAGAAAAATAACATAATATTCTATCACACCAAATCAATTATTAATAATAATTATGGATTTTATAATACAATGCAATAAATTAAAATTGGGTGCCTTTCACATAATGAGGCAATTTTGATTGTGAGAATCATAATCGGGTCGGCATACTGGATAATACTGCACACATGGGCTTGGAGGGCATATTAGAGGGCAACATGGGTTCGGATCTGGGTCGGGTTTCTTTTCGGGTTTCACTTCTTCAACACTCACAATGCGAGCACAACTGAATTTCTTCTTTATGCATTTCATCAACTTGAAAAAATCAACCCCTACTCCAATCACCACCAAATGCCCCTTTTCCTTGTCTGTGTTCACTCATATTACCCCTGCAAATTAATGTATTCACTATTACTGATAGCAGCGGTGAATTCAGAATTTTAAAAACGGTGTATTATTGTGGAAAAAAAAAACGAATTTAAAATTTAAATTTGACGTGTTCAACCTTTATATTCTTATCATTAAACTTATCACACTTTTAAACATATAGGTTCAATTTAAATTCTAGTGGCTTTTTACATATGCCGAAAGTATTTGGATTTATGCTATATCCTTTACTATATATTACGAGTGGAATTTTAAAAGAAATAAACCAAATAAAGAAAAAAAAAACTTAATTATAGAATAACATGGACATGGGAGTTGAACCATCAACCTCAAATGTCAAGGTGCACCCAATAACAATTACACACAATTACTGTTTGAAATCGGATCAATATATTTTAAAGTAATTTTTAGAGAATATAACATTAATATACATGGTCTAGGAAGGGAATTAACATAGGCGCCCGCGAAGCCACACTCCTCCCCTTGGATACGCTTCTAAGTTCAGTGTTAATTTCTTGCATATTTTGTTCCCATAGAGATCGTGGATTCATCATCATTAGAATCATCTTGTGTTTGGTACGATAGAAGTCACTTGTTCATTTTTTTTTTAAGATTGATCACTTATTTTTGGATTTGGAGTTCGAGAATTTGGATAGACGGTTAGTAGGTAGTTAAGTTTTGTCGCGCTGTGTGTGAGAGATGTGGGGGGTTAGCCTTTCCATCTCCTTTTCTTAGTTGTAGTACTTTGATATTGCATATATCATTATCTTTATGTGTGTATTACTATGTTGCGTCATTTGTTTTGTATTTTGATATGTTGCTTGCAATCCTGCATTGACTACGTTTCTTTTGAGCCGAGGGTCTATCGGAAACTGCCTCGATCTCTACTTCTGCCTTGATAATTCTCAATAAAGGGGGAATAATGTCGTCAATTTTCATAGTTGAACAGAATTTTTTATTTTTAAAGTAAAATTAGAAGGCGTAAATTATTTTCACCCTCTCTGTTGGACATCAAACTTATTAGTCGTTGTCTCACCTAAACCATATAGTGAGAAAAAACAAACTTCAACTTTGCTCTAATCCCAGTATCCACTCGTCAAATATTACTATATTTGTTTCTAAAACACCAGGTTTATGTACTATGATGGCCCCAGCATCCCAAACAACTTGGTTTCCTATATGGGGTTACGTAGTATTCGTTGACCCTTAGATAGAAGAAGAAATGACAATGTAAAAATAATAAATTAAAAGCAATTACTGAAAAATTTCAAATCATAATTGTAGCCTTATGGGTGTGTTTGGTATGTGGAAAACATATTCTCGAAAATATTTTTAAATTTTTTAAATTTTGGCTGGTTAAAAAGTTTTTTTTCCTAGAAAACAAGTTCATTAAAAATTAGGAAAATAGTTTTCAGGTGCGAGTAGGAAAAACAAATTATGTAAGTATCTTATTACATTAGCGAAGTTAGAAATGTCACTAAGGGAAATGAGAAGAAGTGATCGTACAAAAAATTCAAGGAGATATTCAGCATATAGTATATATACCTAAATGAAAAAATTACCGATCTAAATAGTGCATTTTTTCAGCAAAGTAGTGGTTATTGACACAAATGGTATAATCAAGTGTAATATTTTAAACTTATTTTTTTATTTTTGGTAAGAAAACATAAAATATTGTCCCAACAACATTTATATACAATCTAAACAAATACCATATGATGGAGTGGGGCAGGGGTGAAGGAGTTGGGAGGTGAGGGGAGGAGGTGAAGAGGAGACAATCAACGTAGAATTCCCGGTAGGATTTCATGTTTGCATGTTGCCTATAATGCACACTCGCTATAAAAGTTACCTATAATTGGCTTTTAAGCAACGTTATAGTGTAAATTTTTTTATACTATAATATTGTATATTAGTTAAAAACTAGTAAACTCTCTGTTTCGCTGCCTATAAAATGCATAATCGCGTTTAACTCAATTTGATTGCAGAACTAGTGAAAACAACTAGCAAACATTCTTTGATCATTCTGATCGTTTCATGGTTTTTTCAGTTTCTTCCATAAGCATTCAAGTTTATTGTATTTTGTCCCTTTCATACGCATGCATTCAAGCAAGTGTTTTGGGTAAATAATGAAATAAGTGACTAACAAGCAAACATATCTTCTTCTTATAACAATAAATTTCAGCGGGTCAATAGCTTACAGTTTGTAACTTCATAAATGATGGACCTGCCCATCTATCATTCTCCACTTAAATATCAAACTTATATATGTCTACTGGTTATATATTCAAACTAGTGATGCGTGTCCGACCCATACATCACTTGTTGCATTTTTACCACTAGACCAAATCATTGGGGCGACAATCAAACGTATCTTGAGCAAAGAAATATCATTTAACTCGTCATGTACCACATAAACTTGCAATAAGTATAGTATAAATCAACAACAAATATTAGTTGATAACAATTGACTAAGCAGAATGAAGAGTCTCAAACTATTCATTCTTGATTGTTGATTTACTACTTCTTTGTATTGTTGCTACATATGGTTTCATAATGTATCGTATTGTATTGCATTGCAATAACTATCCAAACAATAGATACAATAGGTAAGCAGCATGTCGAACGTGTATTTGTTAAAGTATAGCTCACAGAACGACGTACTATAGTATAGAATTTTTTCGAGAAAAGGCCATAAATAGTCCCTTATCTATAGGAGTAGGTCTAAAATGGTCCCTTAACTATATACTTACCGGTTTTAGTCCTTTAACTATTTAAAAACTTATCAAATTTGGTCTCCATCTATTTTTTTATACAAACAGTGTACAAACTCATAAACCTTCGTGACATTAATCGTTAAACCATTCCTCAGACCTATATTTCTCTCTCCCTGCTTCTTTTTCCTCAAGTTCATTCTTTAACCTCAACTTTTTTCCTCAAGTTCTCTCTCGCGTTTCGTAACCGACGGACTGCGTCGGTTAAAACCGACCCAGTCCGTCTGATTTAAAAAAAAAAAAAAAAAAATCGACGGTCTCACGTCGGGTTTTTTTTTTTTTTTTTTTTTTTGAAAATTAAAGAATGAAATGTAGGAACTTGGAGTCAAACCCGGCTATGTTCCTTGGCATTAAAGGGCTTTACCACTAGACCACTGATATTTTTTGTTCATATACTTACATTGATTTAATTTATACTATTTTTTCACTCTAAAAACCGACGAACTCCGTCTCCGTCGGTTTTTTTATAAAAAAATTAAAAATAAAAATAAAAAACCGACGGACTCCATCAGTTTATTTTAGAAAATAATATAACAAATAATTATATTTTTTCGCGCATTTTTGTGCAAAAAATAATCGACGCAATCCGTCGGTTTTCTTAAAAAAAATATTTAAAATATTATTGAAAAAACCAACAGAGTCTGTCCGTCTTTCCGTCGGTTTTTTCCATCGGTTTTTTTTCTGTCGATTTTTAAAAGTTTTTTTTAAAAAAAAAAAAACAAGAGGAGCTTGAGGAAAAAGAATCAGGGAGAGAGAAATATAGGCCTGAGGAATGGTTTAATGATTAATCTGACGAAGGTTTATGAGTTTGTACACTGTTTGTATAAAAAAAAAGACGGAGACCAAATTTGATAAGTTTTTTGATAGTTAAAGGACTAAAACCGGTAAGTGTATAGTTAAGGGACCATTTTAGACCTACTCCCATAGATAAGGGACTATTTATGGCCTTTTTTCGAATTTTTTCTATAAAATGAAACTACCATATCTTGGAAATGAACTCATAAAATTCTGGTTAAAGTACATAGACCGTTGCCACTAACGCTTTCTTGGCAACACACAGCAAGTAATAAACACAATTTATAGAATGTATTAGTACAGATTAAACTACAATTAGTAACTTAGTGCCAAGCATATTACCTAGTCAAAATCAAATTTCTATATCATCTCAAAGATATATAGTCGCTCATAATTCAACCATATCAAACAAACCCTCCAGAAAATATTGGTTTGTGATTACCTTCTTCCCGTAGAACTAGAGAGAGACATGGAGAATAACAGTTGATAGTTAGTTAACAACTACTTGCATATGCATATCTAGTACAATTAGACCTCTCATTAACGGTCATTCTCTATAACATTCATGTTTTCTATGGAACCGATCTTTCATGTTATGTTATATTATATATTTTCTATAACATCATTTCGTTATAGCAGCTCAAAAATATCGGAACAGACGACGTTATTATAGAGAGGTTCGACTATATTCACATAATCTATAGGTAATATCCCATACCCTGTTGTTCAAACACCCTTCGATCAAGATCTTGCAGCTTCTGTTGTAACCCCAGAATTCTTGACCGGCTCCAAAAATGAAGCTCTTCCAGAACTTTCAAGTAATCTTCACGGGGCCTCCCAGTCTCAGCACTGAACATTAAAGCACCACGATGTATAGCTTGACGAACTGAAAATTCAACACCAACGTCCTCTCTTCCAAATGTTTCTTGAATATTACTGAAATACCCCTTGAAGATCTTAAAAAAATCACTTCTGGGATCATGCGTTGCAGGTAAACTGGCATAACTTGGAAAACCATTCATGTTGTTGACATAAGTTGGAGAATTTCTACTGTCAATCCAACTTATTTGCTGCTGGACGGAGTAAATTGGAGGACTTATGGGGTTGGCAATTTTATGAAAATTCTGAGATGGTGCATGTAAATGGCGTTTCTGTTGTTTTGTTCTTGGCACATTCTTACGAGACGGGTTGAATATAAACTTGAAGGTACTGCACTCACCGAGATGAAAAGGCTCATCACATTTTGAACCAGCTCCTCTTTTATTTTTGTAGCCAGGGTAGTTTTCAATCTTGAATTCAGCACATTCGATCCAAATCAAGCAGTTTTCTGATGCAAGTCCATCAAGATCCCAAAGGTCGAATGGAGGAGTCGTTTTATGGGTAACATGAATTTGACCATCAACTCGCAACATTCTTTTGGCACTCCCGAAAAAACTTCCCACAAGATTCTTATGCATTCTGCACAAAGGAAAAAAGGCACGCAATACATTGAGAAAATGCAAAATCCAGTGCAAGAAATTAAAAGGCCAATTAAGCAACTAGCCTAGAGGACAAAAGCCAATACTTTCAGCATACAGAATTTATTCCCTTCCTAGTATGATCAAAATTGGCCTGAACAAGCCCCCCCCCCCCCCCCCCCCCCCAAAAAAAAAAAAAAAAACTGGTCATAAAGAGATGGACATATCTAACAAGAGTGTTTGGTAGGTTATGTTCATGAAAACATTTTACAATATTTGCTTGCTTGGATTGAAGAAAACAACTTTGCTTTTTAAGGGTATAAGTCCTCTACAAACTCTGAACTCATTCTCGCGAATATCCACTATTGAACTACTAAACACCCTACTCCATCCATTCCTATCCTCATCCTCAATGGTACTCCACACTCATTGTCTTTGACTCGAATTTAGTTGTTACAGAACTATTAAAAATATATATTTGAACTAGATATAAGTTGTGGGTGCAGAGTAGAGGCACTAATTTGAAAACCTAAATCCACCTCTATCCATCCTCCTCCTTCTACTCCTTTCATTTAAGGTCGGTGTTCATGCAACTAGACTATTTCACTAGGTAACTCTGACCACCAAAACTTAGTAAATGAGAGGAAAACTACTTAACCTTTTTGTCTCTTAAGGGTTTCAAATTGTGGTTTCCATAGTTTTCACCCACTTTAGGTTCAAACTCCACCTTCTACTCCTATACATCCTACCTTCCTCTAACACGAAAATAATTTGAAAAAGTATATTTGTTTATATAGTTCAACAATCCCATGGAAAAATGTTACATACATCCAAGGGCGAAACTAGAGGGGTGGAAGGGGGTACGTCCGGACCTCATTCGACAGGTTAAAAATCTTTTTATGTATCATCACACGGTATATACAAGGTTAAGGGAAATCTTAGTAGCTCACTTGGTAGGCTGTCTAAACTTTCACCACCTTGGTAAGAGTTTGATTGCCCCACCTTGTACTCCCTCGCCATTTCCCCTTCCCCTTCCCCTAATTTTTTTTTCTTTTAAAAATAAATTATATACAAGGTTAAAAATCTTTTTATGTATATAAAATAAATGTTCTTCCCCATTTGTGAAAATCTTGCCCCACTGCATACATCATATAAGTAGAATTTAAACCACGTAATAGAAAAAGCATCCATCATATACAAGGTTATAAAATCTTTTATATATCGAACCCCTTAGTGAAAATCTTGTCTCTGCCACCGCATACATCATATAAGTAAAATTTTAAAAAAGAGGGAACCGTACTGGATAAGATGATTATTATCTTCTCTGCCATAAAACCCTGCATGAGGAAAGTTATAAATAATCCGATCGAATTTCCTGTTACAAAGATCACAATGACGCTGCATTTTAGTAGCATCCACACCATGCAATATACTTCCTCCCAAAGATTTCAACTTTTCTAAGTTTGATTTTCCATTCTTGTACATTTTGATCACCTCATCTATAAACAAAAAAGAGCAAAACGTAAACAAACAAAAAAATTGCTAAAACCCCATCATAGATTAAGTAAAATAAAAGAAAACAGAGTGAAATGGGAAAAATGTAACAACAAAAGATTAAATTTTGAAAAAAAAAAAAAACAATATAGATTAAAGTATAGCAAGAAAACAAAGATTAAATTTTGCAAAAAACCCATCATAGATTAAGTAAAATAAAAGCACCCCAGAAAGAAAACAGGGTGAAAATGGGAAAAATGTAACAACAAAAGATTTTTTTTTTTTTCAAAAAAACCCATTATAGATTAAAGTAAAGCAAGAAAACAAATATTAAATTTTGCAAAAAACCCATTATAGAATAAGTAAAATACAAGCAACCAAGAAAGAAAACAGAGTGAAAATGGGAAAAATGAAACAGCAAAATTTTGGATTTTGAAAATTTCCCATTCTTGATTTTTCTTGTACATTTTGATCACCTCATATGTAAACAAAAGAGGGCAAAATTTTTTACAAAACCCCATTATAGCATTATAGATTAAGCAAAATAAAAGCAACCTAGAAAGAAAAAAGAGTGAAAATGAGTACCATATGAGTCAAGAGAGGAAGCAACAATGTTAGAAGCGTTGCCAAAAGAGTGAGCTAAACAAAGAGAAAAAGAGAAATCTTCTTCACCAACTAATAGTATTTGATGATATGAAGAATAATGTTGAATTATTTTCTCTTCTTCTTCATCATCTTCATTGATTACTATTGGGTCTAGTTCGGCCATTGCTCTGTAATTTTTTTTTTCGTTTTTTTTTTTTTGTTTTTGAGTATGATTTGATTCTACTCTGTTTATGTACTAATCCAAAACCGGAAAAAAAAAATTGAATTTGTGGAAGAAGGATTGGTATTGAATTGAATTACGAATTTGGCACCACAATTTAACGTTTTAAATGAGAGTTGCTTTGTGTTGAACTTAGGGGGCAAAATGGGAATCACAGGATTTTTCGTGTACTCTCTGTTGGTCGAGTTCTCTTTTAGCTTGTCTTGGAAGGTAAAATAAAACATGAAATTTTCAATTATTTATGGAATTAAAATATTCAATTGATTTTGAGGCTTATGATAATTTTTATTTAGTTTTATATACCAAATTTCTCGAGAGATTTTTACAATATCATTTTTTCTTACTAGTATTCGTACCCGCGCGATATGCGAAAAATATTAAATAACATAATTATGACAAATTATAATATGGCTTGTTTAAGTACATTGAATCAAATTACTTTAACAAAATTTCAATAATCATCTTATTTCTTAATGCAATGTACTTAATAACAAAAATTCTATGAAATTAGAAAAGATGGATGATATATAGTGCTACAATATCATGTTAGTTCCTTTAATAGATATAGAATTTATTTTAGTCCTTTAATAATTCTTTTATTATTTTTATTAAGTCTTTTGCTCAAAATTATATCATAGTTTCTATTGGCGAATATCATTCTCTCCCCCCCCCCCCCCCCCCCCTCCCCCACACACACACCCCACCACTCTTTCAATTTTACTTTTAAAAATCAATTTTAAACTGACACCCCTCCTCTTCCCCCCTCACCCCCACCCCCAATCCGGGCCCAACCTTCTGTCTCAATTGAATCTTTTAAGTACCTTTTCTAAATTATTAACCTTTTTGTTTTTGGATATTATGATACTTTTTCTCTTTCTAACATATATTATGTATATTTATTGAACAAATAAATCTTATTTATAAAGTAAAAGTGTAAAAAATGATTGTTAAACATAGATAAGTTTGAAAACTGAGAACAATAATATTTTATTTTAATTAGAATAAGTTAACATGTGTGGAAGATTCTTCTTAACTCAAACTAAGTTCTTTAAAAATTTCGGAATTTAAAGTTTCAACTTTTTTAAGTACAAATTTTAGCAATAAAATTAGTCTATTCGAGTGGAATGACATTAACTTAAATACATTATGGTTTGAGCAGACATGGAAGGAGCTATGTATTCTAGAAAAATTGCTAAAGGTATATATATACTTTATGGTATAGGATCATATAACTATGATTGATCCTACCAACTAATAAGTCTTAATTTTAGTAACGACTAAAAAAATAATGGTCAAATCAAAATACAAATGAATCCAAAATTATTTAAAAGTATCCAAGTCAAATAACAATATGATAATTTTGATTTTGATTTTCACCATTTTCTTTTCATACCATTGTTATCCTTACACAATTGTTTTCTTTCTTAAATAACTACGTAGCAAAGAAAATTATAAACTTTATTTTATTTACCTTTCATATTTTCTAAAAGCTAAACTACTTGTAAAGATAAGAACTTTTTTTATCCTCTAATTTTTTATATGCGTTTGACGATAGTGTTATCACTTCAATCGTGAATTTTAATCATTTTTTTATGACATGGGAACCGGCAGCCGCTACCCTTCGAATGCGCACAGGTTAAAACCAGTTTTTAACCATTGACCATCATATTACCCTTAGATATTCTTTGCATGCATAAATTATTTTAAAAAAAAAAAAAAAAAACATTTGCTATTTCATGAGAAGCGAAGAATATGCCCTCCTTTTGCATGATTCTGCAGCTTCTTATTTATTTATTTGTTATAAAGCGATAAAATTATTAAAATACAATACAAATAAAGTTGTAACTTTTTCATTAATTGCTACCAATATATTGACAAATAATATTTCCAATGGACATTTAGCGATGAGCTAGCTCAAGTGCATTCCAAAAGATCATAATACATTTTCAATTACATTCGATCCATCTTCTTTTGTTTTCTTACTAAATCATGCTACATCTGCCAAAATAAATAATACCAATCTTAATAAAAAGCATATATCAAATAATAAAAAAAAAAGAAAATAAGCATATGTAATCACAACAGATATACAAGTTAGTATGTTAGAGAGAAGATAAAAGCAAACATTATTAATCAAAAAAAAGTTTTGCTTGAGCAGTAATTCTAGGGTAGTGATAAGCATGATAACAATTAATAAGTACTTACATAAATATATTGATAATTTAAATGTAAATTAGATAATTGTTCATACAAATTGAGTTATCAATCAGACAGAACTCCCTTTCAAATACTTATGCGTATTTATTTGGATTTTAAAAAGATAGTCTATTTTTATATTAATATATTTTTAGATTAATATTGACTGTAGAGTTATTACTACTTTTCAGGGGGGAAATTATCCTTTAAAATGTGAAAATCAGTTTTCTAATTCAAATTATTACTTCAAAAAGTATTGGGGTTTTCAACTTAAATTCCAAAAATTTAGGACATAACCGCATAGATAAGCTCACACTAACATGTCTATTTGAAATTCAAATTCGAATTTTCTTTGAGAGGTACCTCGAAGGGAAAACAAAAGAGCTGATCGTACTTCTCCATGACAATTTCTATATATGTTTTTTGTGCATGTTGTTCTCCAATGTACGTTACTTACAACAAATTATATGTAAAGGTGATTTACGCTTATGAGTATCTTATCTTCACATACGTAATCTCATTTTTCTACCACCAAATGTTAGTAACAATGAAACATTTATCGTGTGAGATGAAAAAATTTGGAGCACTAATTTTATTCCAATTCTCATTCTTTTTTATTTTAAGTTAAATAAAAATATAATGTACTGGTATATACATCCAACAAAACATGTTTTACGAAATTAAAATATTTCTGCAGAACATTTGGACTATTTAATTGTGCTATTTTTTTCACATTTATGTAAGATATCGTTGTTGGCATGAAAAAGAACTTACAGTGAAATAATACCTCGTTGTCTGTCACATAATCGGAATCGTATACTGAAATTATCTCATTCAAAGTAAAGTATCGCATAGACCATAAAGCAATATACAGAACAAAACTCACCCTTCTCTTTTGATTTTAATCATCTGCAAAAGGCAAAATGAATTTAGAAATTTTGGGATTTCTTGCTGCAAAAAAAAATTAACGAAATATTTCTACAGAATATTTGGATTATTTAATTGTGCTATTCTTTTCATATTTATGTAAGATATCATTGTTGATATGAAAGGAACTAAAAGTGAAATAATACCTCATTGGAGGAAAAAAAATGCATATGATAACTTCGGCTTCTTTTCGACAAAATCAAATTTTAACCTTTTTTTAATTTTATTTTCATATTGAAAAAGTAATAAGACTGAGAGGTGTTAAGCTTCTATCATCTCGACGTCAAACTATCTTTTCGGACGACCTCGTCTATAGGGGCGGAGCTAGCCCTTCGGGTGTGGATTCGGCTGAATCCAGTAGCTTTTGTTCGAAACCATATATTTATATTAATTTTTTTTGTCAAATATATACAAATTATTAATTAAAAACCCAGTAACTTTAAAAAATTAGAATTCCGAACTCACAAGTTTCGAATCCTGACTCCACCTCTGCTTGTCTTTACAACCTGATGACTAGAAAAAAAGGTCGAAATTCATCCTTCTTTTTAAAACTGATGAATTAACGATTCACTAAGAAAGGATTCGTTGGGCTATACTAGTGTTGAAACGTTTCCTGCTAAAGCCTTCAAATTAAAAAATAAAATAAAAAATGATACAGTATTAACTTCGGTTTCTTTTTCGTCAACCCTATCTTTAAATTTTCTTCCCATTAATCCAAGTATTTAGTTGGCTGATTGATACCATTACATCCTAATTATAGTTACATGGTATAGAATTGAGAAAAGAAATTCTCTAACTTTGGTGAAGAATCTCATATCGCACAAATTTTTGGCACCTTCAGTATCACTACTTTCACTTTCAATGTTTAACTCTTGTTAAATTATTATTTTAATATTTTGTTTCTCTATTTTTAAGTATAATGCCTAAGTCAAATTAAAATAATAAACTTTGTTTCCAATCTCACATCATATAGGATAGGCCGATGGGGGGAACAGATGTTCTGGGCTTGGGAAGTTGGCCCAAGGGTGGCGGAAAGGATCCCTTCCAGTAACTCTTCCTCCAGTTTTGTCCAATACATCACTTGATTGTTGACACGTGTCACAAATTAAATCAATGAACCAGATTTCTCCAACACAAAAGTCCACACAACTATATATGGTACACCCCTTTCTACTCTCTACTAGATGATCTATGTCTGTGCTGCGCACGGGCCCAACATTTTAGATTATAGTGCATATATGTGTATGTAGTTATCTTTAAATAGTGATTATATATATATATATATATATATATATATATATATATATATATATATATATATATATATATATATATATATATATATATATTATGTTTAAAACACGATTAATATAACATTATAGTTTGTGTTCCGTATCTAAAATTTTATTATATTAATGTTTGCTACGAACACAAAATCGGCAAATTTATTAGTATTTTTTAAAAGAGAAGATTTGTTTAAAATGAAACTATTTTCCTCTCTTTGAGATAAAATAATAGCAATATTTAAGCATCAGTTGATACTTTCAATTTTAATTGGATTAATTTAAAAGTGTAAAATACTTATTATTTTTTATCAAATTTTGATTTGGATAATTCTAATTCAAATTATTAAATTAATTTTACATGTTTAAAACGAAACAAAGTAGAAATTGAATTCTATTTAAACGAAGAAATACTATTTTTTAATTTTTGGTAAATATTCTTGGTTTAGCTCATTTTACTTGTCATGTTATCTTTTGCATGGTTTTTTAAGAAAACGACAATTAGAATTATAATTTGACTAATTTACCTAATTCATTATTTGATCTCCATTTGATATATTTTTTTTACGACATTAATCTCTTTTCACATTTATTAGAGTAAGAATAAAAATAAAAAGTAAAAAAGTAATATAACATT